>NW_004955513.1:307338-362412 GCF_000276665.1 Chinchilla lanigera | reverse complement strand
CAGCGATCCTCCTGCCTCAGCCTCCTGAGTGCTGGGATTAATGGCGTACACAAACACGCCCGGCTGCACCTCTTCTTGCAGCAGACTTCCAAACAAGATTCTCAGGGGAGCAGCTGGTCTCCAGGAGCAGGCGCTGTTAGGACTGCCCAGGGGCTGCTCTGCTCATCCGCCAGCAGGGGGAGCCCCAGCCCACCCCACAGTGCCCCTTAGTCTGGGAGGCTGCCATCATTGTCATTATTATATCATCATCATCATCATCATCATCGTTGCAGTAGTGGGGATTAAACCCAGGCTCTTTGCACTGAGCTACATCCCTACTCCTTCATTTTTTATTTTGAGACAGAATCTTCCTAAGTTGCTAAGTTGCTAAGTTGCCCAGGCTAGGCTCCAACTTGAGATCCTCCTGCCTCGGCCTCCCTGAATGCTGGCGTTATTCCCTCAGTTTGAACCCAGAGGTGGGCTCTGGGACTCTCCTCGGCTATGCTGCTTTTCACCTGGGTGTAACTGCAGGCCGGGGAAGCGGCCACTCAGTGCTCCGGCTGCTCCCCGCACCGCCTGCACAGGTCTCTCCGGGCAGCCGAGGCCGCCCTGCAGCAGCAGCAGCGAGCTCTGGCACCTGCAGATAGGCGCTTGCTCCCCTCCCTCCCTGCGGTGACCTGGGCCCCGCGGACCTGGTGCTACCATCAGACCCTGGCGTTGCTATGGAGCTCTGCTGGGTGGCCTCCGTGGGAGGCAGGGACAAGCCTGCCCTGGGGTCCCCGCTGCCATCCGGGCCCAGTCCCAGCTCGGGGCCCTTCTCACCGTAGACCACCAGCTTGGCTCTCCTGGACGCGGAGCCTGCCTCATTGGTGGCCTGGCACTCGTAGTCTCCGCTGTCCGTGGGCGAGACCGAGGACAGGAGCAGGGACCCATCGTCCAGCACCGCCATGCCCGGCCGGCCACTCAGGGGTTCTGAGGACGGGCCCTTGCGCCACACGACCTGCGGCTTAGGCGTCCCTGGCAAGGGGCACAGATTCCTGAGCACGGAGCACCCCACCTTCCCCTGCACAGCTGCACCGCCCCCACTGTGTCTCTCTGAATGTCACCGGCCCTTCGGCGGCTGGAGGAGCAGCTCCCTCAGAGCGGCAGCCTGCGCCCACCCCCAGCCCACTGCCACATGCCCACACCATCCCCGCGGCACCCATGAGGCCCACAGGCGCCGGGCCACGGGCCTGTTTCCTGGACGCTTCCTTTCCAGGGAGGCCCCTGCCGCCCCGACTCAACCGCACCCCATCCTCTCCATCCGCTGCCTCCAGCGTTTTCTTTTCCCCCCACTTCCCGGCCTTGCAAGCGCTAGGGTCTCTGCTTTGGTCCGTGCGGAGCCCCAGCTGCCAGCACCATGCCTGGCACACAGCAGGGCTGAGTGAGTGCAGAAGCCGGGCTCTCCCCTGTGCTCTGCTTGGCTCGTCCCCGCTTCTCAACGGGACGGTGTAGCCCTGGCCGCACGGCGCCACCATGAGCGCACAGGCCCTGGAGTGTCTGCTCTGACACTCGGCGTGCTGGGCTGGCTGGCACTCACCCCTGCCACTGGCCCATGCGCCACACGGCCCAGTGCACAGTGGGTTTGCGGGACACTGCCCTGCTGGGCTGCGACCGAAGCCCTTGCCGTCACCCGGCTCGCAGGCATCCACGATTGGCCCAGCTCACCAAGCGGTGCCACCCAGCAGCCACCACAGAGCCCTTGAGTGACCAGACCCCAGCATAGCACACGGCACGGAGGCAGGCCTGGGTGCACCCCAAAACTCGCAAGTCAGCACCCACGCACCACCCACCTCACTGCCAGGCCTGGGGACTGGAATCTAACGGTGAAGACCTCAGACGGCGTCCACCCTGCATCTACCACAGAGGCAGGGCAGCAGGGGACAGGCAGGAGGCGGGCATCAAAGGCGTCCCAAGGGTCACCTCTCTGTCATCTCTCTTAGGGGCTCTCTGCTCTGGCACCTGCTACCACCTGTATGTGGAGGTGCGTTAACACCACACACACACACACATGCACGCAGCTGACACCCTCTGCACACACGTCACACGTGTGCCTCCTGACCTTTCGGCTTCTCCTGGAGCCCCCTGTGCTCCTGGCCCCAGGCGTCAGACCTCCAGGCTGTGGCCAGGCCTCTGTTTTTTGTTTGTTTGTTTGTTGGTTGGCACTGGGAACTGAACTCAGGACCTTGCACTTGCCAGGCGTCGCGCCCCCGAGCTGTAACCCCAGCCCCAGGCCGCTGGCTCAGCTGTGGCCCAGCCTGCATGCACAGCACCATGGAGACAGAGCCCCGCTGCGGGGCGGCCCTGAGCCCCGGGGTGAGGGTCCCCACGACCACACAGCCAGGAAGAGCTGAAGCCGCCCGCCCAGGCGCAGCTACTGAGGAGCAGCAACCCCAGAACTGCGGGGACACACAGGCGCTGCCCCCTCGCCCTCGCCTGCCCGGCCCCACCCTGCGGGCCTCACCTCGAGCCGGGCACAGGAGGCTGGCGTTCTCCCCGGCCACTCGCTCCACCAGGCTGCTGTTGTCGGCCACCCAGTGTGGAGGCTCTGGGAGGAGGACACGACCGCCTTTACTCCCAGCCCGAGTGCAGGGGCCCGGCCCGAGTGGAAGGTGTCACCTTCCAGCCGCCAGGCCGCAGCCTCCTGAGAGTGCAGTGGGGGCAGTGACGCTGGCTCAGACCCTACAGGGGCGCAGAGAACAGCTTACCACCCACAGGGCCAGTCAGGGCCCCACCCCTCCAGTTCCCTAGTAACGACGGTGCTGGCACCATGGGCCCAGAACTTCCGGCGCTGGCCATTTTGCACACACTCGCTCAGTGACCCATGCCGCTGGACCCGCTTTGCAGCTGAGGAACCTGGCCACATCATCCAGCAGTACGAGGGATGGCTGGCCGTGTGCAGCCCGGCCACGGCCCCAGGGGACCTCTGTGCAGGAGGGACTCAGGGCCGCAGCCACGGCAAGAGGACAAGGAGGATAGGGGGCCTGGTGGTGGCCCCAAGGGCCTACTGGTCAGTCTCCAAGGGCTGAGGGAGATTCCACGACATAGGGCGGCCCTCAGCTGCAGGGGCCGGGAGATCTGCACAGGACAGAGGGCTCTGTCCCGGAGCAGATGGGAGAGGACGCCTCTGAGATCCGGGCTGTGCTGGGCAGGTGGGAAGAGGTGCATCCTGGGCTGGGGCACTCACCCAGCACCCTGAGATGCAGCTCCCAGGCGTCCGTCCCTGCGGGGCTGGAGGCCTCGCAGCGGTACAGCCCGGCGTCCGAGGTCTGCACGGCAGCAAAGTGGACCGAGCCCGCGGGCCCCGCTCCAGGCAAGGCCGCCCCATCCTTGGACCAGCTCAGCTGCGGCTCCGGGTTGCCCTCGGCCACACAGTTCAGATCCAGGGCTTCCCCCACCAGGGCCTTCAGGACCTGTGGCCCTGACTGCACCTGCGGGGGCACTGGCGGGGTCCCCTGTGTCAGGTGGGCAACCCAGGAGGGGTCCCAGAGCCCACCCTAGCTTTGTCACAGACCAGTGAGGCCAAGACACAGGGTCCCCTAAGGCGGGCATCAGGAAAAGACAGCAAGACCCCCGAGGGGCTGCTCTGCCCCCCACAGGGTAGATTCTGGCTTCCGCCTGAGCAGCGCTGCACCCACACCCTGTGAGAAGCACCATCCAGGCTGCATCCAGCTCAGTGTACGTTTGGGGAAACTGAAAAGCATCCCAGGCCTTCCGGGAGGCCAAGGACCTTACACTGCTCTTGTTTCTGAGAAGGATCCAGAGATGAGACCCCAGAGGGTGGGCACGCAGGGCTCGGAGGTGCGTGTGCCCACGCCATCTCGCACAGGCCCGTGCAAGCCCCCCAAAACTCTCCGACCCCTGATCTCCAGGCCTCAACCTGCCCCCCAGGAGACGCGCATCCCCCTGGACAGGGCTCGGCCAGTGTCTCGGCAAAGGGACGACCAGCCGCTAGTTTAGGGCTCGCAGACCAGCCGTCCCCCGTCCCCTGCAAGGGACACTGCGCAGGGGCAGGAGCCTGGGTCCCAGCTAACCCTGCGCTCGCCCACACTGGTGTTCAGACTCCAGTTTCCCAAGGTCACCAGAGGGCAGCTGTCCTCTTCTGTCCTAGTCTCCCCCACTCATTTAAAATCGCACTGTGAACCCCGCCGGGGGCCGGGCCAGTCTGCGCGTCTCTGTGTCTCGGGGCTCGGGCCTGCCTCTGTGTATGTGACAGGCACCCCCTGGCTTCCTGAGTGGGGCCAGCCCGGACACCACGGAGAACAGCTGCTCCTGGGACCCCAGCCGGGCTAGGGACCAGGGCCACGAAAGGATGTTTAGGAGCCAGGCCTGAGGACGCCGGGGGGCAGGGCCTCGCTCCTTAGACAGCGGCGGCTGGAGTTACCGGAGTAGAAAGTGGCCAGCAGCCAGAAGGGAAGCCAGGGACCGGAAGGGCCTCTCTGGGGGTCTCAGATGCCCCCGGCAGGATGGAGGCTCAGCGCGTTCCAGAGGCCTCTTTGTACCCTGGAGCTTCTGTCATGGGCCCCCAAGCGCCCCACCTTAGGTCCCTGGCCCTGTTCTCGGGGGCTCTGAGCGGCCTGTCCAGGCCGGGAGTGGGGAGGAGGACAGCGGCGTGCAAAGCAGGAAAAACAGTGGCCGGGAGAGGGGACAGGGCCTGGGCACCGAGATAGAGGACAGGGCAGGGGGCCAGGCACAAGGACAGAGGGACGGGCTGTGGCGCCCACGGGTCCTACCTTGCAGCCCGAGGACATAGCGCCGGGAGGCGGACCCCGCGGGGTTGCTGGCGGTGCACTCGTAGTGGCCGTCGTCACCCACCCGGGCGGGCGCCAGGCGCAGGGAGCCGGACGGAAGGAGGGTGTGACTAGAGGGACAGGACACCTGTGAGACCCTGGCCGGCCCCACCCAGGGGCAGGCTTCAAAACCCACCGCCACGGGGCCCGCTGCCTCTTCCAGGAAGCCTTCTGGGCCCGAGGCAGTGCCCACCAGCCCCAGCCCAGCTCCGTGTCCCTGAGATGCCAAGCCTGCAGCCCCTCCCGGCACAGCAGACATGGGGCTGGGGTCCACAGGCCCAGGCCCAGGTCCTTGCCCTGTGCCCTTTCTGGATGCATAACCGCTGTGGCGTCCACTCCCCCAGTGTACAACGGGCACCACCAGCACCTGTGACTGCACCAGGCGCCGCTGTGCCCTGGTGCCAGGCCTGCCTGACCCTGAACCCAGGGACTGCGGGGGCCCTTTGTCCAGAGCTGTGCCCACCCCCTCAGTCTGGCCCACCTTGCTGAAGTGCCCCTCCCCCTGGCAGCTGGATTGGACCCCAGGGGCCCTTGCAGACATGATGTCACCGGCCCACACGTGCTGGCTCTGAGTAGCCCCTGCCCCCACAGAACAGGGGCACAGCTGCAGCCGTGACCCCAGCCGGCCCTGAAAGCAAGCAGTGGAGACCCCAAGGGGACCGGAAGACCAACCCTCAGTGCAAGCTCACCACGACTTCCTGCCCTGCTTCCCACCCTGCCCTGCTAGCCCTGGGCTTTGGGGCGCCCCAAGCCCTCCAGGCAGTCACCGGTTACAGCGACGGGCGAGCAGTGCGTCGGGCGAGCAGTGCGTCGGGCGAGCAGTGCGTCGGGCGCGGCTGCCACCCACAACTCACCCCGGGCAGCCTCAGGCTACAGGCTCTGCCTCTGGCCCCTACCTACAAAGCAGGGACAGTGCCCCTTGTGGCTTATCCTGGGCATCCAGCAGGCCCCGTGGGTGGGTAACACTGGGGAAGATGCTCCCCAAATGGTGCATCCCCAAAAGATGCTCCCATCTGTTCTGCCAGGCACCGGCTGTGTGAGGCTGGGAAGTGGCTGAGCTTTCCTGCACCTCCATGGTCTCATTTTGATAACAGAGACAACAACAATGCCCTCCCCTCACAGGACCTCCAAGAGACCCGAGGAACTAATTCAGAGCACAGCGCCATGCTGATGACCATAAGTGAGTCCATAAACCCCATACAGCATCATTTTGCATATGTTAGACACTTACACGCCTCTACGTATAGGTGTAAATCATTTTCACTGCTGTATAATATTCCCTTGCTGGATCACACCACAGTTAATTAATTTGCTACCTTTGAAGTGGATGTTTAAACATATAGATACAAATGTCTGGGGTCACCCCAACTGGGCTTTTCCCATCCATTGCTTTACATTAAATCGTGCTGACCTGTCTACCCTCACCAAGCAAGGCTCCATCAGCTTGAGGCTAACACATATACTCAGTGACAGAGTGAGCTGAGGGTTCCAGGACACCCTGCAGTGCCTCAGCTGGAGAAAAGGGGTGATGGGGACTGGTGGGAAGAGGTCTGGGCTGGGCGACAGATGTGCTGTACAGCCTGTCGGGGCAGCCAGTGCCCCTGAACCCCAGTTTCTTCACACTGGCAAAAGCAGCTCTGCACTGGTAGCTATGTCTCCCAGCTCCACCTGGGCCACCTACTTTTTAAACCTCCAGAACCCAGCCCTGGCTGCACAGAGGGAGGCCTCCCCCACGACCCCAACCTAAGCTCCAAAGTTGCAGGGAAAAGACGAAGTGGTGGCTTTGGGGCCCGGCACAAGCGGGACAGGACCCGGGGCCTGGGGTTCCCGACAGCCCCCATCTCCTAGGGGCCTGGGGGTTCCTGGCAGCCCCTGCCGGCTCCTCCAGCCAAAGAGTAGTGACAGCCACTCCCTGCACCTGTGGACATCCCATTCCCAGCCGGGGCTCGGACAGCGCCCTGCTCCGGTCACCTGCTCCTGAACCAGGCATTTATCACTGTCCGGCAAAGGCTGGTGGCTCTGTGAGGGCTGAGCCGGGCGTGCCCAGGTCCCAGCACAGAGTAGGTGCTCAAAAATGTTCCGACGGCAAATGACAGCGGCCCCCTCCAGGACTCAGGGCCCCATCGAGGAAGCCCGGGCTCCAGGTCTTCCAGGAAGCTTTCCCCGGCAGGTAACTTCCCCCGCTCTGAGCTGCACAGAGCCTGGTCCAGCCGGGTGCCCACGCATTCATTCATTCACTCGTTCACTACATTCATTCATTCCTCCAACAGTGCGTGGCTGTGCCCTGTGCCTCCCCAGGACTGCCCACCTCACACAGGAGCTGGCAGTGCTGCTGTCTGGCAGCAGGGCTGGCGGCTTTCCATCAGGTGGCACGTCTGGCAGACACCCAGCCACCCCCGAGGGCCTCAGGCCGTCTGTGGGGTCTGTGCCCAGCCAGGGCACCTGCTCCATGAACGGCCACTCTGATCCCCTCACAGTAATGAAGCCACCAATGGGAAGTCACGCTGGGGAAACTGAGGAAGCAGCCTGCCGCCCCCTCTACAGGGCCAGCGCTGGACTGGAGAGACTCAGAGCCCGCGCCGGCCCCGAGCCCCGGTACCAGCAGCCCTGCGCTGCCCCAGGGCCGTGTGCCTGGCTGCGCAGCTCCGCAGAGGATAGGGCTGAGGTCGCGGAGATGAAGCTCCACTGTCTGCGGCACTCAGCCACAGCCGCTGCCTGTCTCCAGCTAACCGCGAAGGGCGTGAGAGCACGCAAACAGGAAAACCCGGAGCGGCGGCGTCCAGACGAGGTGTCTGACTGCCCCTCCCCTTTTGGGACTTGGGCTGGGGCCCTGCGTGGGACCCTGGCCGGGACCGTGCACAGCTGTCCCAGCTCCGAATCCCAAACAAACACAGTTGCCTGGAAACAGCATCTGGACCCAAGTCTCGGATGCTCCCTGGCCACCACCCACCGCCGGACGGCCTCAGCCGGGGAGACTCAGCGGGGCGGGTGGCGGCGGGGTGAGGGTCCCCAGGCCGTCCGTCTCCAACTCGCTCCCTCCTTGCGCTGTCCCGGACACGTGGCATTGCTCAGAAGCCTCTGTCGGCTGTGATTCTGACCTTACAACGTGGACACTTTCAAGAGCAGCAGTCCCACGGACTGAGCCGGCCCGGTGGCCATTTCGACCCTTGTACTTGGCCGTCTGCCTTCGGGGCGATCCCCAAGGAAACAACTTAGAACTGCTGAGAACTGGCGAGCGGCGCAAGCCCCAAACACAGCAGCAGCCTAGCAACCGCTGCTCTGTGGGGACAAGACAAGGAGGCCCACGGGCAGGTGGGGAAGAGGAGCTGGGGCGGGGCAGGACTCGAGGGGCGCCGAGCTTCCCTCCTCAATAGCACCTGATGCACATGGCCCCTGCGGAGGGCCAGGGACACACGTGTCTGAGTGTGCTCAGGTCGGGGTGTGCTCCGTGTGCCCCGCCCCGCCCCGGGACTCAGACTCAGGTTCCAGCCCCGCACACCCGTTTCCATTTCCTTTTGGAGGCTGAGGCCGGGCAGGAGGCCGCTCCCTCCACCGGCCTCCAGGGTGGCTGGCAGACCTACCGAAGGCCTTGGGGGCTCGGCACACCTTCGCTCTCAATGCTGTCTACACTCAGAGTTATGCACAAACCTCCACAGTGCCCAGCCGGGGCCAGCACAGGGCGGGGAAGACGCCCAAGGACAGAGCTCGTCCACCCCAGGGCTGAGTCCGGAGACAGCTCACCAAGGTAGAAGGCGCACATGGCCCAGCCCAGGGGGACAAGGAGGGACGAGGGACACCGCCGAGGCGGCCCCACGCAGAGGTCCTGAGGATCACCTGTGGGTTTTGCCTCAGTAAAGCGATCCTATAACCAAGCAGGTCGGGTCTGCAGTGTAGCTCAGGGGTGAGCACTTGCCCGGCAGGGGTGAGGCCCCAGGTTCGGTCCCCCGCACCACAAAGAAGAAGAACAGAAAAATATCCCCTGAAAGCACGCATGAATGCGTTGAGATGACAGATGTGGCAAGAAGGTGGTTTTGCGAAGCTTCCAAGGACGCGCAGGTAGCAGCGCAGATAGCAGCGGCGGGCATGGAACATCCAAGGACCGAGTATTTCAGCTTGGGGACAACGCTGAGCCTGCGCACTCACCACCCCAGTCACGCCCTCTCCCCGGGACAGGGCCAGCCAGGGCCACGCCTGGGCTTCATGTGCTGTAGGGCTCAGGACCTGCAGCTCAGCCCCACCTAGGAGCGCCTCCACTTTTTGGTCAGCTTGAGGGGCATCAGAAACCTCTAGAGAAGCATCACGAGCCAGCGAGGAGAGGGATGGAGGGGGTGCAGGAGAGGGAAGAGGGGAAACCCGGCGATTGTAAAAGCAGCTCCTGTAAATTTAGAGCTCCCTGCTGATCTGTGAACGAAGAGGGCACGGGGGAGCAAACAGACGGACGTGTGGCTCCCGCCTCGGTAACAAGCCATAAATAAACAAGCACCCGCTGGCCAGTGGCCGCCGCCCAGCCAGGCTCGGGGAGCAGCCCTTCCGGGACAGCTGCAAGCTCCCTGACTTCCCTACATCCCCGGCCCACTGCGCAGAGGAGGAGCAGCGATCCCAGGGCCAGGGGGGGCCCCCACTGGCCTGGGCTGGCTCCCTGTACCACACTGAGGGGTGCGCAGCTGGAAGTTTGGGAGAGCTCCCCAAGCAGATGTTCTGGGACGCAGACACACAGGGGTGGGGGGTGCAGGACCTTGCCAGGGCTGATGTCACCGCCCTGAGCTGCATGCCACGCCACCTGCCACCCCCACCAGGTCAAGAGCTCCAGCAGTGTGTGGGAACGCGAACTGGCGGGACCCTGCATGCCCCACAGCCCGGCCTGAGCGTGCGGCTCGGCTCCCCAGTGCAGAGGGGCTGAGCCCGAAAGCCGGGAGCCCGGACACCGGGTCTGCAGGGCAGGCGTGTGCGGGACATGCGCCATGGTCAGGACGCACCTCCAACCCCAGCTCTGCTGTTGCTTAGCCAAGCATCCCCGAGCCTGAGTGACCCGCAGTGACCCCACAGCCCAGGGAGCAGGGTAGTGGGGACAAAAGAGACACTGCACCCACGCCCAGGGGTCATGCTTGGCATGTGGATGTGGGTTATTTCAGGGTGCCTCTCACCCGGGCTCCCACACACCCTCTGAGGGCCCACAGAGGCCTGGGGCCCCGGGGTAAAAGCCTTATGTGCTGATGCCGGTGAGCCTCCTGGGGCGGCCGCAGGGTCCCGCACCTCCGCGGGGTCACCAGCCAGGCCTGAGCGCTGCAAACCTGCCCCTACCGGAGGCCCTGGGGTTGGGGTACCTGTCGGTGCTGGGCAGCAGAGGGTGGGCGTCCTTTGTCCAGGTGACCAGGGGCGGTGGGGAGCCCTGCGCCTCACAGTCCAGGGTCACCTCTTCGCCAGTCTTGGCTGTGACTCTGATTGGCGAGTCTGCGTCCTGTGACCCGTTCACCTGGATCCTGGGCTTGGCTGTTGGGGAAGCAGGCAGGGGCAAGTGGCAGCAGGACGGTCCCCGGAAGGACAGACGGCCCTTGCCCCCTGACCTTGGGGTTGCCCTGGAAGCGAGTGGGCTCTGCTCCAGGAAGAGCGTGCGGTGTAGACCCCGCCCAGATCTGAGGGCTCCGCTCGGCCTCCCCTCCCCTCCCGCAGGAAGCTCCCCTCACTTTGCCAGCTGGTCAGCTCCCCCAGACCCACCCCACATCTGGGCCTCGTCTCTTCTGCCGTCCTCACCCGGGGACAGCACCCGTCCTCCGTTCCCTTCTCCTCCCTCCCCATCGGTTATCTATTCCAGGACAGCAGCGGCCACAGGCCGCACAAACCCTCCCCCGACACTCACACGGAGGGGGGGGAGGCATCCTGCTGTCGCCTTGGTGACAAAGGCTGAGACCCTCCCCTCCTCCACCCTCCCCACGGAAGGGACGCAGAGCACGCTGAGCAAGAACAGAGCAAGCCATACAGCAGGGCTGCCAGAGCCCACCGAGCCCCGAACATCGCCACTGCCGAGAGGCAATCTCACCCCTGGAACGCTCTTTGCAATATAAAATGTTGGCTCTAAAAGCATATGCTAGGAAAGGGCTGGCCTGGGTCTCTATCAGCTTGTCATCCCAGACCTGGTCCCTGAAGTCCCGAGTCCCACCCTGTTCTCACATTGGGACCAAAGAGCCCAGCATGCAGTTAATCATTTGGGGACATTCAGTGTTCACTGCAAGGTGACTTCACCCAGTCCAGGGGTGACAGATGGGAGAGCACCCCGAGAGGTGGAGGAAGGGCTATAAGTCAGAAGCAGTGCATGTGCAAAGGCCCTGAGGCCCAATGATCATTCACGAAATGGGGAAAAGGCCAGGGTCCTGGGGCAGAGAGAAGCGGGGGAGAGGAGGTGCGGGTGCTGGCCACAGAGGGCTGCACTGTCCGTCCCAGAGTCCCTCCCATCAGGCCTCGCCGTCACTCACTGTTGACTGAAAGCCGCATCTCCTGGCTGGAGAAGCCGACGGCGTTGGTGGCCGTGCACACGTAGGTCCCCGCGTCCCGTGGGGACGGCCAGGCGATGAGCAGGGTGCCGTCCTTGCTCACATTGTAGTCGGGGCCCCTGGAGGTCAGGGCTTTGGTTTCCTAGGACAGAGCCACAGGTGACGCTAGCAGAGGCCACACACACACACACACACACACACACACACACACACACCCGGCCCGGCTGACTCAGTTTACCCCGGAGACTAGAGGCTCCACCCACCTTGGTCCAGGTGATGGTCGGGGTGGGAACTCCCGAGGCGGCACAAGGCAGAGAGGCTGGAACCCCCTCGCTGGTGACGTGGTGGGTGGCAACGGGGTAGATTCTTGGTGGCACTTTTGTAAACAAACCGATTTCATGAGCCAGAGTGCACAGCAGCGCGAAGCCCAGCAGCCAAGGAGCAGGAAAAGCCCACGCGTGCATCAGTGACGACAGATACGCAAAATGGGGGGCTGCGTGGAGTGGAATAGTACTCAGCCCTAAAAAGGTGTGCAATGAACTCTAACTCGATGATGGCCTGGAGAGGGCAAACTGTGCAGATGGGAGAAGGACCAGAGGGAGCCAGGGCTCGGGGGAGGGAGGGGCGAGCAAGGAGGGGGCCAAAGGGGTTTCAGGGCATGAAGCTACTCAGTCTGATGCCGTAACAGCGGGTACACGGCTTCACACATCTGTCCAACACCCCGTGTGACGCTGGGACTTTGGGGGGACGATGTGTCTGTGAAGACTTGTCCGTTGTAGCACTGGGGGCGTCAGTAATGAGGGAGGCTGCGCATGTGATAGGTAGGGGGCCGTGGGAAATCTTTGTGTCTTCTGCTCATTTGGCTGTAAAACGGCTCTTCTAAAAACTCCAGTCTACTAAAAAAAGTCCAGGTGTGGTGGAGCACACCTGTAACCCCAGCAACTGTGGGAGGCTGAGGCAAGAAGATCGCAAATTCAGGCCCAGCCTGGGCAGTGTAGAGACTTAGTGAGTCTCTAGACTCACTTAGTGTAGAGAACCCCCCTGTCTCAAAATAAAAAATAAAAAAGGGCTGAGATGTAGCTCAGTGGGAAGGCCCTGCGTTCAACCCCAAGACAGACAGACAGACAGACAGAAAGGAAATCAGATCCATGCTACAAGGCGGAAGAATCTGGAAGATGTACTAGGTGACGTAAGCTGGACACGGAGGATAAACAGCCTGATCCATGGACAGGTGGCACCTGGGACAGACGCAACCAGGGACGAACGGAGGACAGAGGTCGTGGGGGGGGGCAGTACTGGGAATGCGTGTCCGTGGGGACAGAGCCTCAGCTTCAGAGGTGAAAGGGTCCAGAGAAAGGGGGTGCTGCACAGCGGTGCAGACGAGCTCCATGCTGACGCACTGGACACTGAACAGCGGCTGCAGTGGTGCATGTCCAGCTGTGCATATTCTAAAGTCCCTAAAATTCAACAGGAAAATAAAAATGCCCTCATCTCCACAGCTGCCACGGTCTGACTGCTGTTAAATGCCCCCTGGGATGGGCATGGTGGCACACCCCTATCATCCCAGCACTCGGGAGGCTGAGGCAGGAGGATCACCATGAGTTCCAGGCCGGCCTGGGCTCCACAGTGACCCAGCAGTGAGGGTTCTTCGCTCCGGGACTGTGGATAAACCACTTGGCGCTTCAGTGCCCACATTCTCTGACTGATAAAGAACAGAGTTAATCTGGATACCCCGTTCACGCCTTTGGGGACAGACAGGTGAGCAGTGGCAGGGAACATCGTTCACAGCCCAAGCAAAGCCATCCAGATTTTCAAGCTTGCAAATGATGGTCGCCAGTGGGAGGGGTGGGGCAGCAAGGGTGGCAGATGCCTGTGGCCGGGAATGACCCCAGCCAGGGCAGCCTCACTCGTTCATGCCAGTGCCCGGGTATGTCCCTGGCAGAACGGTGGAACTTGGGATGAAACTTAAGTGAAAACATCACAGCTTGGCATGTGCTGTGTGCCCAACTGTGACTGAGATTACGAACCGGAATTACGAGGAGCTGGGGTACCTGGGTTCTCATTCAACCCAGCCCCTTTCTTTTTTGTGCTGCCAGGGGTTGAACCCAGGGCCTTCACATCTAGCCCCATCCTCAGCCCTTTTCATTTTTTATTTTGAAGCAGGGTCTCACTAAGCCACTAGGAACTTGCAGTCCTCCTGCCTCAGCCTCCTAGAATACTGGGATTAAAGTGTGCACCACCATGCCCAGCTCAACCCAATCCCTTTGGAGTTTGGGTTTCTCTATAAACCAAAGAATTACTGTTCATCCTGCTCATCCCTCCAGGGTTTAATGAAACACCCGAGATGAAAAAAAGTGTTATGGTTGATACATTGTGTCGACTTGGGGAGTCTAGGGGTTTGGCTAAGTGACTCAGCAGGGAGCCAGGGTGCTTACTTTGTATTCATCCTGAGCCTGTGGAAGAGGAGGGCATGGAGATTATGTGAGAGCTACACACCCCCTGGGTGCGGGTAGCCTGTTTACAGTGTAAGGGAGGGAGAGAGGCTGCTTGCTGCCATTCCTCCCTTTGCTCTTGTTGTTTTTGCTGTGTTCTGCCGCCGTGAATTGTTGCCCTCTGCCATGTGCCACTCTGCCTCGGAGCCAGCCGAGTGTGGACTGAAACCTCCACAAACTGTGAGCTAAATAAACCTTTCCTTCCTTCATTTTGGTCATTGGGCATTTTGTCTCAGCAATGAGAGAAAAGTAACTAAAGAAGATATTGACATATTTGGCAAAGTACAGAAGCAGCCATAATACATTGTCAAGGAAACACACAGGCAGCAAGACAAGGACCAGAGGTGATTGTGGCTCGGTTTTTAAATACGGAACTTGCAAAGAATTTACAGTGAGGGAGACAGGGAACTTACATATAAAGAACACAGAAAGACTTTTAACCAAAGCATACATAATGTTCTCTATGTAGCATGTACGTGCATGTGTACTATGGTACATACAACATGCATACACGTAAGTGCACATATGCACCATACACAGTCAGCCCGCAACTTCTGCATGGATTCAACCAATGTAGGATGGAAAAGTGTGAGGGGAAAATGAGCCCCAGATGGACACTGCCTTTTCTTATCAATATTCGCTAAACAACATGGTACAATATTCACACAGCATTTACATTGTGTCAGGTGTTATAGATGTTCCTCATTTAACAGCCTACTCGTTTCACAACGCTTCAAACTTAACTAGTTTTTCTTACAAACTTCTGCACATCTTTATAGAGCCTCAATGCCCTTTTTTGCAGAGAAACCTCGCTAAATCATTTTCGCTGATTTACTGTAACAGCGCTGCAGCTCTGTGTTGCTACACCTTACAGCTTTGCGCATGAAAGCAAAGTCATCAGGTCCGAGTTTCCTTTGACCGCTCCTCTGTCCTGAACGCTGTGAAGCGCACACCATCTACAGGTCCTCACTCAGGACCAACTCATTTAGCCCCTCGTCGCGGGAAGGAACGCAGCTGTTACTCAGGGGCACCCGTGTAGGTAACCAGGGATGGTTAAAGGTTCTATACGGACACCACGCCGTTCTACAGACAGGGCGCAGGCACCCAGGGTCTCGGTTCCCAGGGTGTCCGGGGCCCAGGCCCCCGTGGGTATTGAGCGGTGAGTGTGTACAGCCTGCGTGCACAAAGCACTGAAAGATGCGCACCAAAGTGTAAAATCTGATTATTCCTGCTACTGCCATTATAGGACTGTTTCGATGTGTCTCCTTCATTTCCCTTAAGGGGGTGTGTATTATCGGTGTGATTTCTTTACACAGAAGTGTCCGACTCCAAGTGGCCCCCTGCCGTCTGCCCTGCACCCTGGACCCCCGAGGCTCACCCTGGACGATCAGCTCCACGTCGCGGTGCTGGGAGCCGGCCGAGTTGGTGACCACGCAGCTGTAGATGCCCGCGTCCTCCTGCAGCGCCCGGTCAAAGTGGAGGCTGCCGTCGGCCCGGACAGAGCCCCGGCCAACTGCTGGGAGCTGGGGAGAGCGGGCAGCAGTGGGGCAGACAGCACAGCGAAGCGCAGCTGCCTCCCTCGGGGCTGTCCTCCTCCTGTCATCTACTGGAGCTTTGGACGAATACGGGTGCCCCTCCCAGCCCGAGGGTGCAAGGACCCCAAGGTGCAGGAAGTCTAACGAACGGGAATCAGTAAGGCAACCAGAGTGTCCAACCCTGCGCTGGGGTTGGGGACAAGAGGTCCCGTCTCCACCCGCCTCCATCAGAGCAGGGTGATGGAGGCAGCATGTCTGGGTCACCCTCCCCCAGGGCCCCAGCTGCTCCGAGCACAGGCAGGGCACAGAGCGGCAGCAAATGTAGAGAAGGCTCTGACCAGGGCGCAAAGCCCGAGGGACAAGAGGACATCCCAAAGCCGGGGAAGGCAGAGCAGAGACAGAGGCATGGAGGGGCCGTCTGCTCGCCAGCGCTGGGCGGCATGGCCCAGCGCACCCAGACAAGTCCAGCACTCACAGGGCGGCTGGCCCTGAGCCAGCGCCTCTCTGGGAGCGGCCTCCCCGCCAGGATGACGCACGGCAGGGACGCGGGCTGGCCCTCCAGGACGCGCACGGTGGAGGCGGTGCCGGCGATCTGGGGGGGTGCTGTGGGGAGAGGAGATATGTCAGACCCCTAGGTCCCCTGCGATTCACCCTCTGGGGGGGGGTGCCACTCCCGCCCCGGGGAACTGGTCAGCACAGAAGATCACGGTAGCTCAAAGTCCCCCAGGACACTGCCCAGGAAGCAGGGACACCAAGGCTGCTCTGGAAACCTGGCCATGCACATGTCTGTCCCCGAGGGTGTGATGACCATGAGGAGGCCCGGGGGACATCCGCCTCCCCACCTCCCACGTGCGGGTGCCCCGGCGAACCGTGTCCAGTGACGCTGAGCTGGGTCTTGGCTTGGGCCTTCCCAAAGACGTTCTGAGCCTCACAGACGTAGGTGGCCTGGTCCTCCGGGGCCGCACCTGAAGGCCGCAAGGAGCCAGGATACCATGAGAACAGCGGCGTCCACACGTGCGGGGCTTAGCATGTGCCAGAAAACGTGTAACGCCCTGCATCTGTCACCCATTCAGCCCCTGGAAGCGGACCTGATCTTGGGTCGGTTTTATCGTTAAAACCAGGTCGCCAAGCAGGACCCAGCACCAATCCACCCCGCCCCATCTCTTACTTTCAATGAACAGCACTCCTGAGTCCGGCAGCCCGGGCCCACTGCCCCGCCGGGGCCCCAGGGGCCGGCCGTCTCCACGGCGCCAGGTGACCATCGGGGGCGGGAGGCCGGTGGCCCGGCAGGCCAGGAAGGCGCTCCTGCCCAGCTCCACCGTGATGTCCCGGGGCAGCTCCATCAGCCGGGGGGCATCTGTGGGAGGTGGGGAGTCCACAAGGAATCCCCAGGCACTGGAGCCCCAGGGCTGCCTGCTCCTCCCCTCTCTTCACCAAGGGCCCCCCTCTTCCAGCCCGCACCCCATGAACTGGGGCTCTGTGGCCGCCCTGAGCTTAGCAGGTCCGCTCTACAGGCCCAGCCTGGGTGTGCCGGTGGCCGCCCACACGCCCCGCGCCCCTGCCTGGGGGTCTCAGGGGCCTTGCTCTACCCAGCCACGCTCTGTCTCAGGCCAGCTTTCTCTGAGCTTTTGGTATGAGCATGGAAAATGCCAAAATTAAAACCTGCTCGTTAGAAAGAAGGTGGCCGTATCCGGCCAAAGAGGGCTACACCAGAGTGAAAGAGGCCTCATGGATAACCTCACAGGACAGCAGGCCTAGCCAGGGGCTGTGGCGGCCACCCAGCCATAAAAGCCTCAAACATGCACAAAGGGCAGCTCTCCCGGGTCTTGCTGCACACGCCCAATCCCACACCCCCTCCAGGGTCGCACGGCTTAATCGTCTGCCATTCTCTTCCAAGCACTGTCTTTTATAGTTGGGAAAGGAAAAAGAGGATCAAGTTCTTTCCCCACGGAAGCTGGAGAGCCCTCCTGTCCTTTCAAAGGCCAGAGCTGGTCCAGTCCCAGGTAGTGCCCACTCCGCCCAAAACTCCGGCCATGTCCTATGCCCTGTCCCCAGGCCCACGGACTCCCGAGGTCCCTGGCCTCTGGTTAACCGACAGAGCCCGGCACCAAGGAGAAGCTGCCATCTCTCTGTTCTTTCCAAGGAAATCTCTGCCATTTATCCAAACCATGACATCAAATTTTCCTCCTGGCCTCCCGGAGGAGGGAAATTCCAAGGAGTTTCTGCAAGGAGGAAGACGCCACTCCCGATATCCTGGGCCACCACCTTCCTCCCTGGGGCTGGCAACTGCAAGCCTCCGAGGTCAGAAAGCCTCTGCTTAGCCCTGTCCCAGACCTGCTCCCCCCTCCCGTTCCTACAGAGCCCTGGCCCCAAGGGCACAGCTGTGCCACCTGCCGCCCCACTCCGGGAGAGAGCTGAGACTCCCCGGGGAGCTCGCCTGCTCCCAGCGGAGACCAGAGCCCTCAATCCTCAGTCTCCTAACAGCTGCTCCACCTCCTGACTCCGGATTCTCCCTGTCCCCTCGCGGCCAGACCTGCAGGCTTGAGCAAGGCCAGCGCTTGTGACAGCAACAAGAGGACACCTGGTGTCCCTGCTAAGCTGCGGGCCGGAGACCGTGCTCTTCCAGGTGGCACGGGTATCACGAGCCATGTCCCCAGGGAGGAAGCGGGCGCAGAGACCGAGGAGCCTGCAGAGCTCAATGGTGCCAAAGCGGCGGTTGGCACCCCACCCTCGGGACTCGGCCACCCCCGCAGGTCCTCTGCTCCATTCCCCTTACACAGAGGGGAGACAGGCCAGGCTCTGAGGACCCTGCAGGGCTCAGGCTCCTCTGCCTGCAGGCTCTCACCCCCACCCACACTGATGACCCTTAGTGACCCCTGGCAGTGACCCAGGTGAGGACCAAGGTCTGGCTCCAGGGGAGCTCCGTTTCCTCCGGAATGGCCCTTCCTGCCTTGGCAGGGGGCAGGTCATGGGACACTTCAGCAGCCCCAGCGCCCCTGGAGAGGCCCGCTTGTGGGGAGGGCTCCACGCGGGGTCCTGGAGCACCCCGGACAGGAAAGGCCACCGACACCTACCAGCCACCCGCTTGTAGGAGGCAAGGCGTGGGACAGGAGGGTCCAGCCCCCAGGAGGGATGCCCCGTCCTCCTGTCCCTGGGCAGCCTCTGCCCTGCTCACGTGCACGCCCTGGGCCTCAGCCACTTCCCAGGCGACGCCAACACCGATGGCTCCAAGCCTGGCCTCTCGCTGAGCCCTGACACCTGCATCCGTCTGCCCCGTCACCCTGTGTCCCCCAACAGTCTCCACAGCACAGCCGCTCCAAGTGTGGCCCTGACCGCAGCCTCCTGTCACCCTCCTGGGGTGTCTCTGCCTGCACCCCCTTCGTTTTCCACTTAGCTGCACCCTAGCAATGGTGACCTGCCCACGCCTCTGACCTCACTGCCGCTGCACAGGGACTTCCGGGGCGCCAGTCGGCCTGGTTGCTCTGCAGTGGCCTGAACCCCAATGTGCCATCAAAGGAGGGGGCTCTGGGGAAACCAGGGCCAGTGAGTCATGCGGGGACACTCCAGACTGGGTTAGTATGCCTAGCGGGGGCCCAGGGAGCTTGCCTCCTCTCTCTGCACCAGGGAAGGAAGGGCGACAGGTCACAGGGAGGGGCTGCAGGCCAGCGAGGGCCCTGAGAACACAGCCTCCTGCGCCCCGGCTTCCAGCCTGCAGTGTGGGGGTCCAGGGGAGCTGGGTGCTGGGTGCTCCCCGCCACAGTGCTGGCCAAGACACCATCGCGCTGCCTTGGGGACAGCAGGGTAAAGGTATGGCTGCCGGCTGCCTCTGCCACCAGGGACCTGGTCAGTGACAGGCAAGGCTGTGTCCCTAGGCCTGGCAGAGTTAATGGGAAGGGAGGGGTGGAGGGAGGGGAGTGGATACAGGGAGCCCAGCTCAGGCCCTGCATTAGGGGCTCTGGGTCAAGGTGGGGTAGAGCTGGAGTCCCACACACTGACCTAGGAGTCACAGTGGCTTTTTCCACCCTGAGGTGATTTCCGTGTACTTGTCCCCCCACAGTGGAATGTTACAAGTTATATTTTACAAGCTCATGGCTCCAAAAACACATCTATCCTTTTTTTTTCTTTTTTGAGACAGGTCTCACTATTAGTTCAGTCTGGCCTCAAACTCACTTTGTAGCCCAGGCTGGCCTCAAACTCACAGCGATCCTCCTGCCTCAGCCTCCCAAGTGCTGGGATCACTGGCATGCGCCGCCACCCTTGGCTTTAGTGTCACAAAAGCTCCCAGCCCTTTGCTCTCCTGTTCATTCCCCCAGCAACTAGCAACTTCTGGGCTGGAGACAAGAAGCAGAGAGTGAAACAAGAGGACAGAAGGAGAGAGAGAAATAGGGTGACACAGGCAACTTAGCTCAGGGCCCTGAGCCCAGGGAGGGCAGTGCCTGCCATAGAGCTGCTCACCCAGCGCTGGGGAGTCACCCACAGCCCACCTGGCGGGCACAGGAGGCAGGGCCAGGGCAGACACCAAGGCACAGGGACCCCGCGCTCCAGGCGAGCCCGGAGTGAAGCTGGAGCTCGTGGTCCCCTGGCTGATCCCGCCCCCCCGCACAGCACAGGAAAGTAAGCAAACGCCAGTGCCCTGCAGGCGGCCCCGCACCCCAGCCAGAAGAGGCAAAGGTGTCTTCCTCTAAGGTCCCAAATGCCACCAGGAAACCTGTTCCCAACCCCACAGCAGGAAGTAGACGCTGTGCCCACCCAGCCCCAGCCTCTACCAGCGTGGCCAGGAGGCCTGGACTGCAGCTGCTGCCCAGATGGCAGGAAATTTGATTTCCCACCACCCCCGCCAGGCTGGCTCGCCAGGCCCACAGCTGTCGGGCACCCCGCGCTGCTCTCCGCCTCCGCCCTGTGCCCGCCGCCTCCTCCTCGCTCTGACCGAGGGACAGCTCCAGGGCCAACGGTGGGCAGCCCGAGGACGGGCACAGGCAAAGTGTCCCTCAACCCCAGGGACAAAGCTCCCTCGAAAGGATGCAGAGAGAGGGTGGGGCCCGAGTGATGCCCGCGCAGCCTCCCCATAGCCTGGACCACCCAGAGCCCCCGGCCAGTACCAGTGACAGTGGCTTCGCCAGGCCACCGTGTGACACGCACCTAGAGACCTCTGCCAGCGGGGCCAGGGCACAGGGAGGAGAAGACATAAGCTCGCCCTGTGTGGCCGAGTGTTTTTATTACCATCCTCATCAGCTGCTAAACCACAGCCCCGCACCCCGCCGTCCTTCAAACCGCCCCCTGCCCTCCCAGACGGAGCCCAGACTCCCAGGCGGCTCCCCGTGCCAGGAGTGAGCCAGGACAGGCGGCTGCTGCCTGGGTCTCCTGCCCCCCACCCTGTCTAGGTCGCACTCCTGCCTGCTCCTGTCGCCTGGGGAAGCGTTGCATGCGCTGTTCCCTTTGCCTGGAACACTGTCCCAGCCCTCCGCCTAACTTCCGCTTTCATCTTGGACAGATGCCCCCTCCTCCGGGAAGCCCTCCCGGCCTCTGGGGTTGGGCTGTCACGGGGTCCCTAGATGTGCAGCAGGGTCCCTGCTGACCCTGTATTGCAGGAATGAGCCATGGGACAAGCAAGTGAAGACAAAGGCACCCCAAGGCCAGGGGAATCCAGCTCTGAGACGGCTGCAGCTCCCCTAACCCCGCCCAGCCTGGTCCACATGCCTGATTCTCTACACTTCCCCGGCTTCCTGGCCCTGCCTCTCCTGCCGTGGCTGATCCTGGCCAGCTCAGGGCGCCAAGGAGCTTTGCCCAGGCTGCCGAGCAAGTCCAGTGCCCAGAGCCCAGGCCCGGACCAAGGGGAGGAATCTGGACGCCCTTGGCAGGAAGGGTTCACTGCTGTCCACTGACCAATTTACCACTCTGGCCCACCTTGAGCTGAACACTATATCCCCGGGTGCAGGGACGTCCTAGCAGCCCAGGGAGGGAGAAATAGTCAGTCCCATTTTATAGCTGGGGAAACTGAGGCTCTGGGACTTGTCAGAGCATATAGGTGGCAAGTAATAAAAATACGAAGTCATGGTCAGGACAGAAGCCTCCTCCTGACACAAGGTCACGTGGGTGACTTCGGAGTGGACAGCCTGGTCTGGAAGATGACAGCCTCAGCTACCATCATCATTCGCGGTCTTGGGACAACCCTGAGCCATAAAAATCCCAGCCAAGACCACCCAGCTTCTGACCCTCGGATACTGAGGTAACAAATGCTTATTGTGCAAGCCACCAGGTTGAGGGACAATCTGCCGCCCAGGGAGAAACAACATGGGATCTCCCTCCCGACACCCCTTACCCCACGTGCTCTGGACCCACAGGACGCCCACCCCCCAGTGGCAGCGGCCCCTCGCTGCTCCGAGGCAGGTGAGGGCAGGAGCAGGGACAAGATGACACTTACGTCCAACCTCCAGCTGCACTTCTGCAGAGACGGAGCCCAGCTCGTTGACAGCCCGGCAGGTGTAGACCCCAGCATCCCTCTCCTGAGCCGAGGGGATCCGCAGAGTCCCCGAGCTGGAGCCCTCAGGGGCCAGGATCACTTCCAGATCCCCTGGGGGTACAGAGGGAAAGCGTTGGCAGGGGCCATGGTTGCCATGGAGACCAGGGTCTTGGGCTGCTTGGGTCCTGGGCTCCTGCACCCCCACAGGCTAGGTGGCGCTGCTCGGAGGCAGTTTTGCCCCGAAGTTGGGACCCTTGGGGTCTTTCCTGAACCACTGTGCCAGCCAGGGCTGGGGCTTAGCACCCCCATATGACAGGCTCAGCACCGAGGGCCCCATGCCTGGCTCTCCCACTGGGCACCAGCCCCCGCCCCAGGGTCCAGCTGGATCTGCTCGCTGAGGTGACCACACCCCACCCCAACATCACTTCCCCTCGCCCCCTCTGGCTCCCCTGATTCTGACACCCTCTCTCTTTTTACTCTGATAGAGTCCGGATAACTTGAAACTGACCATCCTAACCATTTTCATGGGCGGGGGTTCGGGATGCCCAGCAGTTCACACTCGCAGGACCCTCTGAGCCCGGCCCTCCCCGCCCCGACAACCGCCTCCCTTTCCGGCTCTGGCGCCGCCTGCTGCAGGACCTCTCTGGAATGGAACCCTCCAGTTTGCCTTTGGCAGCCTGGCTTATGTCGCCCAGCACTTGTCTCAAGGTTGTAGCTAGTGCCAGAAGTGCATTCCTTTGGGGGCGCGGGTACAGGAGACTGAGCCCAGGGTCTTCACATTGAGCTACATCCCCAGCCTTTTTCTACTTTTTAAAATTTGAGACAGAGTCTTGCCAAGTTGCTAAATTGCCCAGGCTGGGTTTGAACTTTCTTACCTCGGCCTCCCAGAGTGCTAGCTAAGATAACAGGCAAGAATTTTATTCCGTCTCGATGTTGAAGAACAGTCCATCATAAGACCCCCTTTTAAAAAGGCCTTGGGCTGGGGATGTAGCTCAGTGGCACAGCACCTGCCTGGCAAGTGTGAGGCCCTGAGTTCGATTCCCAGTACCAAAAAACAAAAAGCAAAAAAACATTAAAAGAGCCTCTAAGGGCCAGATGTAGTGGCGCACACCTATAATTCCAGCACTCTGGGAGGCTGAGGCAGGACAATCACAAATCTGAGCCCAGCCCAGGCAACTCAGCAACTTAGAGCCCTTGTCTCAAAATACAAAAAAGGAGCTGGGGGCATCATTCCATGTGAAGGCCCTGGGTTCAATCCCCAGTGCCATAAAAATTAGCTAATTAATTGAAAAGGGCGGCTCAGGTGTGGCCTGAGGCTCTGACCCGGACACGCAGCGTCAGGAGCACTGAGCTAGGAGCCCAGGGCCAGAGCAAGCCCTCTCTTTCTCCTCCCCTCCTCACCCATCGCACTGGCACTGTCACCGTCACCATGGCTGAGGACACAGAGCACAGCCGGTTTCCAAACACCCAGAGACACCAAGCCACTTGCCTGAGGTCACCCAGCGAAGCCAGAATTCAAACCCAGAGTGGCCCCGATGCCGGCTGTGTGGGCTCCAGCTCGGGTGGGCGTGCAGACGGCTGGACCCCACGGCTGTCCCCAGGCCTCCACGTGTGACCCCGTCCTGGGAGGCAGAGCCGACCCCCGGTCCCTCTCCCCACCGCCCCACTCACCTCGATACCAGACGACCCGGGGTGGGGGCACCCCTGCGGCCGTGCACCCCAGCACAGCCTCCTGCCCCACGGCGGCAAGCACCATGGTGTTCACAGCGGACACCGACGGGGGCTCTGGGGGCAGAAGGGGCGATTGGGCCACCCCACCAGGGCCCCGGATGGAGGCTGTCAGTAGCTCCTATGCGCCCCTTACCCCATCCCGGTCCCTGGACCCCAGAGCAGCCACGCCAGGCCCCGGTGCTCCCTGTCCCTCGGCCTGGAAGGGTGTTCAAGTGTCACCTCTTAGACAGGCACCTGGGGCCCCATCCCTGGCCCCCACCCCCACCCTGTCCCTCACATCACTGCTCTGGGCTGGTCATGGCACCTTCTCCTCCAAAAGCACCTTGGTCTGTGCCTCTCCATCAGAATAAAAGTCCCTAGATGCTCAATAAATATGTGTGATGGGAAGGGGGAAGAAGGAAGGGTCTCTCGAGTACCTGTGTAGTACAGGGTGACCGTCTCCTCATCTGTGCCCACTTCATTAGCAGCCCAGCAGGTGTAATTCCCGGCATCCTCTGGGGCTACTCCCTGGATGATCAGGGTTCCCTGGGGATCCACACGGATTCTGGAGTCGTGCCATGAAAACATGTCAGGTCACACAAGGCTGGATCCACGTTCATCATTCACAAATTAATCAACCTCAGTAGTGTCTATGCTGATGGCTTACCCTGGGTTGTTGGCAAAGCACTGTATGTAAGTGGTCATTTAATCTACAAGGCTCAGAGAGGTAAGGTGACCTACCCCGGGACACACAGCCTCAACAGTAGAAGCTGGATTTGAACACAAGTCTGCTGGACTGGAGCCTGAGCTCCCGACCACCAGTGCCACACTGGGGTACAGTTAGGTTTCCAGAGAGATGTCGCTCCTGAGCCTCAGGTGACCCTGGAGGGAGGTACAGCAATGCCCCTCCCCATGTGCAGATGGGTAGACCAAGCCAGCCCTGGAGTCCTCATCCGCCTGCTGCAGCCCCAGAGCTGTGTCCCGGACCTCACCTGCCGTCCTTTTGCAGGGCGAGGCCCTCACGGTTCCAGGAGAGGTGGGGTGCAGGGTACCCTGAGGCTGAGCAGCTGACCTTCACCTCCACACCCTGGGAGAAGCGCTGGGCCCTGGTGTCAATGCTCACCCGAGGTGCTTCTGCAGCCCAGAGAGAGGACAGTGGCAAGGGCTGTCAGAGCCGGCCCAGGGCCCTTCCTTGTGCCACCGCTACCCACAGGGGCAGAGGGAGCCAGGGTCCAGAAGGGACCAGACCACTAGGGCCTGCCTGAGTGCTGGCCACCCACATCCTCCCCGAGAGCTGCTGGGAGGGGCCGCAGGGGACACCAAGCAGCCGCCAGGGCTGGTAGATCTTGTCTCCGGGGACCTTGGGGTGATCCCCAAGGCCTGCCCTAAATTCACCACAAGATGAGGTTCCATCCTAGTCCATGGGGTGCTCACTGGGGCGGCGAGCTGCCTACAAAGCCTGGAGAGGCGCATGCACCCTCCCTGCCTTCACCACGCAGACATAACCAACAGATCTCCCACCAACTGAGCCAGGTGGAGCCTCAGAGTCTGCGCAGTGCACCTCAGGCAGCCGACCCAGCACCGTGACTCGAGGAGAGACCCTTGCGAAGTTGCCCACTTTCACACCTGGCAGGACAGCACCCGGGTGGGGGTCTGTCTAAGCCTGGGCAGACCCGGCTGCAGCCAGGTCTTTGGACTCCAGATGGCAGCTCTTTCCGCTGCCTCCTCTGCTCCCATCTAGCAGTGTCCCTACCCAGTGCGTGCTGCTCGAGTGTGACTGCCCGTCTCCCAGACTCAATCCCTGCCCTACACACTGGGCTGGAGAAGGTTGACAATGGAGGGCTCCGTGTCCTGGAAACAGGACAAGACACGGAGGCCAGCTCTGCCTACAGCAACAGGCACTTAGGTTAGATGGGAGGAGGGACTTCCCAGCAGCAGGAATCACTGGGCTTGGGTGAGGAGGCTACAGAGTCCTCTCTGCCTGACGTTTCAGAGCACATTGGAAGGGCTGCTGCCAATTGCCAGGGACAACATCCCGGCAAGTTTGGAGTTTGAGGTACATGCCAGGGAGAGGACGGGGGCAACAGCAGGAAGCACCTTACCTCGCACCAGGAGCCAGGTGGACGCCCTCGTGGCCCCGTTGGCGTTGCTGGCCATGCACTGGTACCGCCCGCTGTCACTGGGGACAACCGCACTGACCTCCAGGGACAGATTGGCCAGCTGGGTGACTCGGCCCGTGGAAGCAGGCAGGACTCGCCAGTCCCGGACCCACGTCAGATTGTAGGGCGCATCACCTAGGACTTGGCAGGATAGGACAGCGGTTTCCCCTGGGGACACGGTCACGTTGGGGGCAGGGACCAGCTGCGGCGGTGGATCTGTAGGGACGGGATAACAGGAGGGACTGCCAGGCGGAGGCGGAGGCACTCATCCCCTATCCCTCTGGACACACACCGGCCAGCACAGCACTCAAGCAGCATCTGCTCACCACACGGGGACTCCCCAGGGAGAACTCGCGTCCCCACCGCTGGCCGTCACACACCCTCGTGGAGCTGCAGAGCGTGCGTGTGCTTGTGTTTTCCAAATGACAGCCAAGTGCAAGATTAACCCACCCTACGTGTTCTTCACACTCTCAGAGCCGATAATGCCCCGCTGGGGAATAAGCTTGGGAAACAGCCAGCTCGGGGAGATCGTGCTGCACTCCAAACCACTCTCTGTCCCCACAGCAAAGCTATTTTGAGAGGTCAAAATTGAGAAATAAGGTCACTGTCCCAAAGGAGCTAGGAAGAGCTAGCTGAGCTGCTACATGGGCAGCAAAAAGCCAGAAGGGACAAGGTCAGAGACCGCCTAAAAAACACAAGGGCCTGCGACCTGGCAGAAAGAGCTGGACCCAAGCGGCTCCCCCACGCCTGTGTGCGATGCCCACACAGCCAGCGCCACGGCCACTAAAGGATGTGACACTCCCAGACGCGGGAAAACCTGGCTGTGGACAAAGTAAAGCAGAAGTGAGACATCGCCGTCCATGCTGCTGGGTGGGACCCAAGAAACTTTATCATAAAAGCCAACCTATTGTTTTCTGGAGATACACATGTGATGTCAGGAGGATTACTGTTGAGTTTTAAATATGGAAAATATGACCAAACTTAGCAACTGCTAAGTCTAAGTCATGGGCACCCCAATTCCTCATACCATCCGACTTTCCATCCTCATTTCCAAAATCCCACCTTCACCCGGAGGCACTGGCCTGCTGTGTTGGGTGGCAAAGAACCGGGTCACTGAACGCCCCTAGGATATCACTGTGTTTTTGTTAAAATGCACACACAGGGAGAGATCTGAAAGGAAGTAGATCGAACACTGGATGGCGGAATTACAGATGGTTTTGATCTTCTATGCCGGTCTAGAGTTTCCCTGTCTTCCTACCAGGAGCATGTAATGTGTTAGACTTGAATGTAAAGTTGTTAAATCGGGTTTCTCTACAAGACGGCTTAGCTTTGAGATTTTTAAACAACAAAGCCAAGGAGCTGGGGATTTAGCTCAGCGGCACAGTGCCTGCCTGGCAAGCGCAAGGTGACAAGTTTGATTCCCGGTACCAGAGAAAAACAAACAAAAAAAAAAATTTAAAAATTTAAAAAAATAAAAAACAAAGCCAAGTTCATTTTGAGATGATTGATAAGAGTTTTGCCTCCAGAGTGGGGACCCTAAGAGGGACGGTGACCCACGGGAGCCACCTGCAGCTGGCCCAAAATCCAGACCAAGAAGTCAGGGCGGGACTCGTGCCAGCCAGCGTGACCCGAGCTAGAATCCCTGACCTTCCTCCGGCTGAGACCCTCAGGTCACCAGCGGGTGACACAGCCCCAAACAGCCAGCAAGCAGGTGGCGGCATGAACAGCCACTCGGGGTAAGGGACAGTCCCCCGCCACTGGGTGGAGACTCGTAGGGAGGAAATTGCTGATGCAAGAGCCAGAGAGCAGGGTGAGAAGGGTCCACAGGGGGCCCGAGGGACAGACCTGTGACGACAATCTGGGCCCTGGCCCGGCCGGCCCCAGCACTGCTGACCGCTGTGCACTCGTAGGTCCCCTCTTCGGCCTTGGAGGCCCGCGGGATCTCCCAGCTGCTGTTCCCCGACTCCCTGATACGAACAGCAGGGGGCACAGCCCCAGTAACCCGTCAGGACCCCAGCTGCCCCCAGCCCTCAGGGACCCCAAACCCTGCCGGGACCCAGCAAGAAGAGGCAATCAGCCGAGGACACAAACTGCCACGTGCTGTGTGAGCCTGAGCGAGGCCCCTGCCCTCTCTGACCCTGGACTCCCATCCACACGGGGAGGTCCTTCCTGCCCTGGCTGCGCTAGCAGGACCCAGCATGCATGGGCTGGGTTTTCCAGGAAATAAGGAAGGCCAGCGAGTCTGGGGCATCTGCCTGGCAGGAATGGGGGTTTCGGGGACCCACTCGCCCCCATCCCTGGCCATGCTGCATGTCCCCGGGGTTGGGCTGCCCAGGAAGACAGGGACCAAGCCCGGGTCCCTCTCCTGCCACCCTCTCCTGAGCCTCTCCAGGCCCCAGAGCCCTGCGGCGTGGTCGCTCACAGGAAGTGCCTCTCCTCGCCCAGCCGGACCCTATCGCGGTGAAGCTGCAGCCGGAATGGGAGGGCGCTGTGCACGGAGCAGGAGATCAGCAGGGGCTGGTGCCGGTAGCCGTGGACCCGGGCTGGCATGCTGACCAGGGGGGCACCTGCAGGCAGGACCAGTGTGCAGAGCCCTCCAAGACCCCCCAGCCCACCCTGCCACGCACAGCGACGCGGAGACCCGGAGGGCCAGAGCAGGAGAAGAGACTCCAGCCCCAGCCCCAGCGCTCTGCGGTCACCAAATGCAGGCCCCGCACCCCACTAGGCCTCAGTTCCACCTGTGCAAACTGGGGCCTCCTGGCCCTGAAGGCATGGGGTGGTCTTGAGGAGGCAGTGAGGGGTGGTGTGGGGAGCCACACGGGGCCCCCAAGTCCCACCAGTCATAGCTCAGCTGCCTTTTGGGTTTCTTTTGTTTTGGTTTTTTGTTTTTTGAAGCAGTGTCCTGCTATGTACTCCAGGCTGGCCTCAAACTCGAGGCAATCCTCCTGCCTCAGCCTCTCAAGTGCCAGGGCGACAGGCATGCATCCCCAACCATCCCCAATCTGCACTCCATCTATGGAGCCAGTTCTGACATCGTGAACCCTGCTCCCAGACTGATCCGGGCTCCCCTGAGAGCGGATGGGGCAGAGCCAGCGCCTCTGTGCCTGCAGGGTCAGTTCTCCCCAAGTCTGTGGTGGGAAAAGTCTTTTTGTTTCAAAATAAGTTCAGCTGGCAAGGGCTGGGAATGCAAAATTCACATGAACTATTGAGATAAAACAAAAGACTTCAGTGGAATCTCAGCTGACGTTGAGCCCCTGGGGAGGCCCCATGCCCCTCGCCTGGGCCTGGTCTCCCAGTGACTCCGACTCTCTCCTTGGCGGTGGGGGAGGTCTGAGAAATTCCCTGCGGGCTCCAGCACCCTCCTGCCTGTCCGCCAGCACGGAGAGGGGAAGGGATGCTCAGGGTGACACAACGCCAGACCTCCTCAGAGCCTGGGGGCTGGGAGGGCGGCTGCTGGTGACATCATGCTCCAGGCTGCCTGCCACCTCCCGGGGGAGAAGGGTGTTGGACTGCACAGCCACGTCCTCAATGTCACAGCAGCTGCCACTCACCCACCCACGCAGGCGCCCAACAGCCATCAGGCTCCACCTCCCGAGCTGAAAGGGCCCAGGGACCCCAGGTCCACCCCACACCCGAGCCCAGAGCCCCCGGCCTGAGGCAATCTCCCACTCCCCAAGCCTGGAAGGCGGGAGGAAGGAAACTCCGCACCACATCCTCCTCAGGCCTGCCCCTTCTCATGGCCAGCCACGGTGGAGACTAAACCCAGAGCTAAACCCTAAACCCTGGGTCTGTGCAAAACCTCAGGGAGAAAAACCGACCTCTCCCTGCTGGTTCCTTCCTGCAGCCTCCACCTCAATGCCAGGAAGGGCACAGCCAGGGAGGCCTCCAATCGCCACCCCTTCAGGGCACCATGGAGTCTCAGGATCAGAGCCTTCCTCCCCGTGTCCCTTCGGAAGTGGGGAGACTGCTTCTTGCGGGGTCTCCCACAAAGAATTCCCAGGGGTCAGTGGCACCCAGCTCCAGGAGAAGGGGAGCGTGGGCAGGAGGAAGGCACAGAAGCCCAGTGAGGAGGCCGGGGGCCAGGGAGTCCAGAAGCCCCCTGCCAGGGCCAGCGGTGGACCTGGAAAGCTAAGGCGTCCACCTGCCCTCTGCGAGCCGCCTGCCCATGTGGGGAAACCAGGCAGAGCTCTGCGTGTGGGAAGCAGCACAGCATGGCCAAAGGTGAGATGACACATGGCCTGCTCCTGCAGGGGCACGATGGCCACAGCCACGTGTGCAGAGCTGGTGTCAGTCCTCGCATCCATAAATAGGGACGCCCCTCACAAGGCGTGCAGTAACCCTAGGGAGCCAGCACCCGGGCGCTCGACCCGGGACTGGCCCGTGGGAAGAGCTCGCCATGGTGACTAGAATTAGTACCCCTGAGCTCTGGCTCATGACAATGGCGATGATCACTGAAACGTGAGTACCCACATCTGCCCTGCCTCCTCCCATGTGTGCAATGCCCAGCACCACACGGTGGGCACCGAAAATGAAAGTTGGACAGTGGGTGAGTGAGTGGGGGATGGGGGATGGGGATGGGTGCACAGATGTATAGTTACTCAAAACAAATGACAGATAGATGACAGATGATAGATGGGTGAGTTGATGGGAGGAAGGGTGGATGAAGGGACAATGGGTAAATGGATAGATGGATGATGGCTGGTTAGATAGATGGACAGACAAGTAAGTGAGTAGGAGATGGATGGATGGAGGATGGGTATCTGGGTAATTAGTGGATGAACAGATGAGTGGATGGACAGATGAATACTTTTTTTTAGACAGGGTCTTGCTATGTAGTCTAGGCTGGCCTCAAACTCATGGCTATCCTCCTGCCTCAGCCTCCTGCATGCTGGGATTACAGGCGTGCACCACAACACCCAGTTTCAGATGAATACTTTAAATCTCTAAACTGAGAGCCTCATCTGGAGCATCCGAGTATTTAGCACAATGCCTGACAGGGAATAACTGTCCAGAGAAGTTGAATGAGCAAACATTTCCTAATCTAATTAATCAGGGAAGACATCCAGGAAGAATCAGGACTCTGGAAGGACGAAAAAGCCTACCACATACCTGGAGCCACCCCACTGTAGGAAACCCCGGACACGCGAAGGAGGGAGTTTCCCTCCTGATCCTTGCCCTTCACTTTGAGGTAGAAGCGCTCCTTGGGGGCGTGGAAGGGCGCCCCGGCCCACAGCTGAGGAGTGGACTCATTGGAAAGGGGCTGCACCGGCAAAGTCAGGAGGGGCCGCCCCGAGTTGTGCGAGAGCTCCACGGAGTCCAGCCGGCCGGGTGCCTGCAGGCCCGTGGCGTTGATCACCAGGGAGATGGGGACGCCTGCAGGGCAGGGGAGAGCAGAACGCGGGGCTGGCACCTGGGTTGGCCCGGACCACACCTCAGGGGCCCAGCCGGCTCGGTCCTCCTGCCCCCGCACTCCTGCTGCCTCCACCGCTCACGCTGGGGGTTGGAGACAGTCCCCGGCGCGGGCTGCTGTCCGTGGTCCTGAAACGCCACTGCGCGGCCGACGCTGGCTTCCTGTGCCTGTCACACCCCTCTCTGCAGACCTGGCCCTCGGGACCAGGAAGGACCACGTCCCCAGCCCCAGCCCTAGGCCCTGGCACTAGCCACCGTCAGACCGGCCTCAGGAAGGGAGAGCAGGGGCACGCAAGCTTGGGGACTCCCAACTCCAGCCTGTCCCCGTGCTCAGCTTTTGTCTGCCTTTCTTCTTTCCCTATCTTGATGGAAAGGGGGCAGCTTCCACCACATCCCCAGAGACGCAGAACTGGACTTGGGTTTCATCATTTCCTTAGATAATTTGGAACCTCAGCCAAGTCTCTTCCTTTCCAGACAGTTGTTGGGATTTTTTCTCTCAAAGATCATTGACAGCAGACAGTAGGTGTGGGCACTTATGTCTCGAGAAGCCTATGTCTTCTGCAGACCCTGAACACGCTGGGGCAGATAAGGATCTAGAGGTCCCAACTCCTCTAAACAGCCAGCATGGAGACGCAGGCCTTGTCCCCACCTGAAATCAGCCAGCGGTGTGTAGCAGCTGCTCCCTGAGCCCAGGTGGCCACTACCCTGCTAGCCACAGACCCCTGTGGGCCCCAGCGTCCCTGGCACTGAGGCCAAGTGGCCGTCACCATTCAGCATTTGCAATTGCTTTGCTGTCTCTCTTCTTTTAAAAGATGTCTTTCTCCCAATCTTGATCCAAAGCAGAGACCCAAGGAGGTCCCACCGGGGGTCATTGTTCACCCACTTCCACTGGGGACCGGCCCCGGGGATGGGCTCGCTGTCAGACCCCGCTCTGTGCTGCATTCAGGATCTCTCTGCGCTCCTGGCTTTAGAGGCGGGGCCATATTTCCCGGCTTCTACCCACTTCCTGCTACTGGCGAAACTAACACAAAATGAGCTCACCGCTGCCTTTCACACTAAAGATGTCTCTGCTGGTGCTGGTGCAGGAACCGAGAGGAGAGGACACCAGGAAGGCACAGGCCAGAAGGAAATCCTGAGGGTCCGGCACATGCTGCTTGGATCACCTTTCAGTCATCCAGAGTGGCCTACCTGGCCCCAGACCCTCCAGCCCCTCTTCTGAGCTGATCCCACCTCTGAATGGCCTTAGCAAGGGACCATATTTTCTAAACTATAAGTTGGCCCCAGATGGCATTTTCTGGAGCTCAGGGAGCCTGACTGTGAAGGACCTGGCTTCCCCTAGAGGAGCTGCCCGGGGCCCACAGCCCCCCTCAGTCCCTGGGGGTGGCTTCCGATTTGAAAACTGAGCCTCCAACTTCAATGCCCCCACCAGGCTACACCAGCCTCCACCTGCCTGGGATGGACACTCACCCTTCAGAGCAAGCTACAGTCTCCTTCGAGAGGAGCCATCAGCTCCCCGGCACCTGTTCTGTCACTGAACTAGCTCCATGTTCACGGGAGAAGTAAGGGGGCTTCAGCAGATGTGAGCTCAGTAATAAGAGACAACTTCAGGGTCCTAGAGGCCTCTAGTGGCTGGGAAGATGCTCTGAAGGTAAATGTTACACATCGCCTGGGCTGGGGCTGATGGAGAGCATGCTGGCTTAGAGCTCAGTTTATAAGATGTGATTGAAAACAGCATGTGTTTAAATTTTTTAAAAATTTATTACAGTGAAAGACACATTGCTATCCGTTCCCCTAAAACCCTCCCCCTCACTTCAAACACACTGATCCCACTGCTCCTGCCACTTTCTGCAGCAGCTCTGGAAATCCTTTTTCCTGGGTGTCTTTAGTTGTGTGGTTGTGGCTGCCTGAATGTTTTGAATCAATTCAAAATGCTGACCTTCCATGGTCATTTTCACTTTGGGGAGGAGCCAGAAGTCACATGGTGCCAATCTGGTGAATAGGTGGATGAGGACACAGCCCCACGTCTTTACGAGCTGCCTTTCCATTGGATGGCGCTGGGCAGCGGTGTTCACTGAATTTTTTACTATACCTCAGACAGACCCTCAGGAAAGAGGACTCCAGAGCTGCTGCAGAAAGTGACAAGGAAGATGGGATAAGTATGTTCGATGTGGGGGGGAGGATTTAAAGGGAATCCACGGCCTTGGGTCTTTTACTGTGATAAATCTTTATAATTTAAACACTGATCATATTTTTTGATCCCTACTGGTACATCAGGTAGACTGGGAGAAGGGCTGAGCCTCAACTCTGCAGGCTCCATGCCAGTCACACCATCTGCAGGGCCGGGGGCACAGTACCTTCCAAGGGCCACTCGATGGTGTGGTTGAGGTCCAGAGAGGGCTGCGTGGAGAAGCCGGCTCGGAAGTCGATGTCGCTGATGCCCGTGATCCTCACCGAGTGGCGGCCGCTGCTGTAGACCTGGCATAGGCCCATACGTTACCTGAGAGTCTGTCTCCAGCACCCAGCTCTGGGGCAGGAGGCCACCAAGTTGGCCCACTGGTCCCGCAGCAACAGCTCCAGATCTCCCGCCTTTGCGGACATGGCAGCTCACCTGCACCCAGCACAGGAGCACAAGCCCTGCTGACCACCCCAAGCTCTCTCTCGAAGCCGCTCTGCCCTTCAGCCCTCCAGCCCCGAAACATCTGCGAGCCCTATCTGCACCGTGCCTCTAACTCCCTCCTCACCATCCCTAGGGCGTTAGAGCTCAGGGCTCAAAGGCACTCAAAGGTCTGAAGGCAGAGGGTCAGTGCTACCCTTCTTTTGCTGGCTACGGCAGCCCTGGACCCAGAGGGTTCCCAGTCAATGCCCCGCTGGCAGGCACTCAGACCACCCTGAAGCAGCAGCCCGCTCCACCCCAGGATGCTCCACAGGCTGAAGCAGCCTGCAGGCCCCGGCTTTCAGCCTCCTGCTGATCACTGCGAGTCCCTGGCATCCCCCCCACACCACCCCACCATCACCCTTGCTACTCTTACACACTCCTCAGTTCAAGCCCAAGCCAGCTTGGACAGCTCCTCGGAACACTGAAGTGTTTCCTCTAGGTCCTTGACTGCTCCCAAATTAGCCCCAACCACTCTGCTTCCTCTGCAAGCAGAACTCTCCTCTGTCCTTGGACCTGGACTCCTGTTGCTACGCCAACAGTACCGCCCAGGTCCCAGGCCCCCCGCTGTCCACCTCCACCCTGCACCGGGGCCCCTACCTTGATGGACCACAGCCCAGGGTGCTTGGGCTTAAAGGCCACCACCTTGGCGGAGTCGGGAATGCTGAGGAGCACGTTGAGACCCTCGTCCTTCTGGAGGATCCGCCCTGCGGAAGCCCCAAGTCCTGCTCAGTGCCCAGCCCAATCCTGGGGTGCCCGGCTCCCACAGCCCAGGACGCTGGCCCCAGGTTCCCAGGGACTGCTGAGAGGGAGGCAAGTATTTTAATTCCTGCCTTCTTCCCCACCCCCACCCCCCTCTCCCCCACCTCATGATCCGTGGAGCCTTGGGTCTGAGCCCCGGCCACCCCGGGTCTGCGTCTTTGTCCCATCCTGGGTTTCCGACTCAGTCCTAGGTCCCCAGAGGAGGCCAGCCCCGGGGCAGCACATACCCAGCGGATCTCGGACTTCGATCTCAGGCCCAGGCCCGCTCAGGGAGATGGTGACCTCCTTGAGGCTGGGGTCGAAAGGAAGTCTCCACGTGTGCTCGCCCCCCGCCTCATGGTCTGTGGACAGCAGGTGCACCTTGGAGGCCTGGATCGCAGACTCCACCCACGTCAGCACCTACAGGGATGGGTGCCCTGCTGTCTGGCTGTGTCTGACCCGCCTGGGCCAGGTCCCCAGCTGGGTGTAAGTTGCATCGGCCCAGTGCGTTTAGGGGCACAGGTGGTGTCCAGGTCACTCATGCCCACCCACTCCCCACCCACCTACACCACGCTTGACCTGGACGCTGTCACCCCTTGGCTTCTCCAGCTCAGCACGGCAGAGCCTGACTCAAGGGCACCCAGAGGGGTCAGCTGGGGGAGGGGCAGAGCAGGGCCCAGCCCTCTGCTAGACACCCTCCCTGCCCTCCTTCCTTCCTTCCTCTTTTATTTATCTATCTCTCTGGTTTATACTGATATTCCCAAGTCAAATTTCACATTGCAGGTTTTTTTTACTAGGTTTATTTGACTATAAACCAAAAAAAAGAAAAAAGAATTGCAAAGAAAGATTACTCAGTGGTTTGAAGTTGGAAGGACAATCCATATAGCAATTTTGAAACTATGTCTCTTATAGAATAAAATAAGTAAAGACGGTAACTTTTTGTTTGCTTGTGATAAAGTCTCACTCTCTATCCCAGCCAGCCCTCGAACTCATGATGTGGCCCAGGCTGGACTCAAACTCACAATCCTCCTGCCTCAGCCTCCCGAGTGCTGCATTTATCGGTGCACACCACCACACCCAGCTGCTGCCAATATGTTCTGAATCAAGATTTTCTCTTATAACAAAACGTAAGAGAAAGCTACAGGTTTGCAATCAAATGAAGTAAGTCTAAAAACCTGCAATATGAAATTTGAACTGGAAATATCAATATAAACCAGATGTATAAATAGAAAGATAGATAAATATAGATGATGTAAAATAGATAGATAATAGGATAGATATAGATGATAGGTAGATGGATAGATAGATAATATGTAGATAGATATGATAGAGAAAGAGAGAGAGAGAGATAGGCAGAGCAGCACTCCAATCCAGAAATCCCAGTATCAATGGTGACTACCAGTACCCACATTCGTTGTAAACACATTCCTCACTGGGGCTCTTTGGAAAAATGGCTAATTCTGGGTTTGAGGCAGGGAATTTATAAGGCCAGCCAGCCAGAAATGCTTATTCTGCAAAGCAAGAAACTGTCAAAGACAGACAAGGACAAAGCAAAGGGACATAGGAAGCAGCCTGAGTCACTCTCCCTAGCTAATCTGGGATAATGTGAGCCCCAAAAGAGAATAACAATTGAAACACACGGAATTATATAATCCATGTCCCCTAACGGTACTCATAAGAGAGGAAAAAAAAAAAAACCCTCAAAACAGTGAAACCCTGCCTGTCCCCGGCAAGTGACCTCCTAATTCCAGAGGAAGGGCTCAGCATGGCTCCTGGCTTTCCAATGGGAACTGAACTTCTGAAAAACTAGATCATCCCTTCTGATGAGCAGGCGCTCTTCCTGGAAGGAAGCCCAACGCAAATGTGGAAGGGATGAGGCAAGGAGGAAATCATTATTTTGCAACCCCTAATGAAATCATCGTTTCGGGCCAGGCTCCTCGGTGGATGCTAATGCCATTAAATGGAAGGCGGATGGGGAACTGGACGTCCGCACGGAGCCGCAGCCTTACCCCGCAGATGGCCTGAGTCACAGAGGGAGAGAGATGTGGGCTCTCGACACGGAGAGCTGGCTGTCACCACCCAACCCACTGATCAAACTTATCATCAGTAATAGTGGAGCAATGAGACATTATTTGCCTCTTGATGGGAAGCAATAGCAACAGCTCTGCACCCTCCTGCCAAGAATGTCAGCCGTGGTCTAACCGGGCTGACGCTCGCTCGGTTTAGGCAGAAATGAGGAGCAAAGGAAAAAGTTAACAACACCATAAGGAAACGATCGGGGGGATTCCAGGGCGTGGGATGTGGTTCAAGTCGATGCCTCTTCAACAACTGTCACCCGAAAAGAGGGGACAGCTGGTTCCAGATCCACAGGGACTTTTTAGACATAACAACCAGACCAAAACACGTGGTATCTGATAAACTCCGGATTGGAAAAAAGCTGCTGTGCAAGGCACACTGAAATTCAAATATGGACCGGGTATCAGATGGTACTGGGGAAAACGATGATTAATTTTATTAGGTGATATTTTAGAGTAGATAATATCTTTTCTTTAAAAAAAAAATTCCACGTCAGGGCCCAGAGGTGTGTAGCTCAAAGGCAGTGATTGCACAGGCGCTAGATTCAACTCAAAGAAAGGAAAAAGAAAAAAATTCCTTGCTAAATTATTTATGTGAAAGGGGTCACGATAGAGAAGATGGGTGCGGTGGCTCACGCCTGTAATCCCAGTGCTGTGGGAGGCTGAGGCAGGAGGATGGCAAGTTCAATCCCAGCCTGGGCCTCTTAGTGATTTACTGAGACTTTATCTCTTCTTCTTTTTTTTTTTTTTTTTTTTTTTTAGATAGGGTGTCACTGTGCAGTTCAGACTGGCCTTGAGCTCACTTTGTAGCACAGGCTGGTCTCGACCTTGCAACGATCCTCCTGTCTCAACCTCCTGAGTGCTGGGATTACAGGCGTGCACCACCAGGTCTGGCTTAACTATTGGCCATCCTGGCTCTAAATCATCCAGCTCTGCCTACCTTATGATCTTGCATGGAAAGGAAAGGGAAAAAGAAAAAGAATTGTCTGAGATTTAGAAAATGCACATGTTTTGTTCATGCTGAGCTGAAACAAGATTTGTGGCAAGATTTCAATTATCACAAGATAAGAATTCAGTATCCTGAAAATTCAAGTGTTTTTAAACCTGGAACTACTCCAGTCTTGCTTTTGCCTAGATTTCTAAATGATGTGTTTCTCGTAAAGGTCCCACCTGTCTTGGCCAAGGAATGGGGACAAGGTTCTTGGTCCATGTGGAGATGGGCTGGAAGGGAGCCGGGCTAAGGGACCCCAGCTGGAGAGGCCAACAGAGGCTGGCAAGGTGGGCAGTGCCCCTTGACAGCCGAGAAGCAGCTCTGTGACCGCTGTCCCTTGCTGAGGCCAGGCCTTGTCAGAGCCCAGGAGGGAGCTGCAACTGAGCAAAGCAGCCGGGCGGTGAAGCCAGCCACAGGCGACAAGCACCCGTCAAGTCACACCCGCTACTGTGTCGCAACTGCCGTGACGAGCTTGTTCGAGATGTTCCGGTGGAGAAAGATGCCTGGGAGCTCCAGCTACTGAACCATGGAGAGCACCGGGACCTGGGCTAGCAACTGCCGACCCTGCCACGAAGGGGCCTGCCCCGTGAGCACGCGGCCACCCAGGTGCTGGCCTGCGGAGCTAGCCCTCTTGTCCCCAGCAAGGCCAGACGCCCTGTAGGGCCAGGCCTGGGAGGCAAGGCCTCTGGACCCTGTGCTGCCCCCGGGGCTCCGAGGTGGGATGTGGGAGGCTCCCCGGCACCAGGCCTCCATTAAGCAAGCACAGTGTTTATTTGGCGAAGGCAATGGCTTCCAGATGTTAACGAGCCGCGGAGCCTGGGAGCTGGCGCTGGGCTCCTCTCCTGGTGCTAATGGGGAAGGAACGAAAGAATCTGGCGCTGATACCTCGGCCAGATGGCTGCCGCTGGGCCCTTCATGGCAGATAAATCATCCCCAGAGGCCGCTTCCAGGACCCTTGACAGCCAGGGCGGCTGAGGAAATGCGAAGGGGACCAGGAAGCCAAACGGGCCTCAGAGCGCAGATCGGAAAACTGACAGCCAGGGCGGTTTGCAGGAGCCCGCGCCAGGAGGCTGGCAAGGATGGGCAGGGAGACCCTAGTCCTGGGGCTTTGGCGCTGGCTGGGAGGGCACCCCAGGCAGGGCTCCAGTCTTTTCTAGAGAAATCTCCTCCTCGGGGGGGCTTGCATGGACCCTTCTGGCTCCCCGGAAGCTTGGCCTTTGCTAATTCTTACCCAGCCTGTCTCCTTCCATCCTGGACACCCCTCCGCAGAGAAACTGAGCCCCGCAAAGCTCGGCACTGTGCTCTAGGGCCCCCAGCAGGTAGCGGGCACAGCTGCATGCAGAAGCCAGGCAGGTCTTGTCCCCAACCCAGGCTTCGAGCACTCCACCGCTGCTTGTCCCTGGGAGGGCCAGGATGAGGTCACCTCCAGGCCCCTCCTGGTCCCCTAACCAGAACCACCTGGTGGGAACCTCCCCGCCCCCTCCCTGGCCCGTCCATCCTGGAAAGCAGTCGCCTCTCCCTCGTCTAACACGCAGACTGGGGCAGCTTGTCCCCTGCACCCGCTGCGCTGGGTCCTAAGGGGCCCCAGTCCCCAGAACTGGCCACGCTGAGCTGGGAAGTGGGGGACGCGGGGGACACAGAGGAGAGGGAGAGGCCCCGTGCTCTCCTGGAAGAGACTTCCCTGGCCGAGGAGGGGGGCTGCCAGGACGATGGGTGTGCCGCCTCTCCTGCCCCGCCCGCCCCCCACCCCCTCGACGTCCAGGCCGAGCGACGGCCCACTGAGGCAGGTGTGCTGGGCAGGGCCGTGGGCTACCTCTGGGTCCTCCCCGAATCCCCACCCCAAATGCACACCTTTGGGACGGGACTAGAGGCCACATGGCCTGCCTCCAACAAGGTCCCGTCCATGTGAGGTGCCACCCTGGCCTCCACCTCCCCAAGCGGGGCTCCTGGGGCTAAGGGGCTACCGCCACTGCCGGGAAGAGCTCGGTGCACAGGAGCAGGCGGCCCATCCTGGACCAGGGGTCTGCTCCACCCCATCACCTAAGGCCGCGCTGCAGGCCGCAGGTGCCCAGTGAGGGAGAGAGCGGTGTGCGGAACAAGTCGCTCCCGCTGCTCTGGACACGCCCTGCAAGGGTCACAGCTAACCGCACGGCATGGCTTGGGGACCTCTCTCTGTGCTTCTGGGGAGGCCGCTCCCAGCTGGAGCCCCTGGGAAGACACAGCTCTCCCGCCGGTGGGGGGGCACCAGCCCTGGCTGCTCCACCGCGTTCCCGAGCTGGCCACAGGTCTGGGAACGTCTGGAAGGAGCCGGGCCAAGGCATTAAACTAAGGAACTGCAGGGCTCCGTGTCCGGGAAGGAGTGGATCCAGCCCCTCCCGGAGGCAGCCAGTCCGGTCATCAGGGTCCCTGCAAGACAGACACCTGCCCACCGGGCTCCCATGGCAGGAAGCGGGCCATCACGCCGAGCTGTGTGCTCCCCACCGCCCCGCCACCCTCCAGCGGCCTGCGGCCACCTGTGTCCGACCTGCTCCGGGCAGGAAACCTGTTCCCAGGCAGTTGCTTGGCGAGGTCTCCCTAAAAGCGAGCCCTGAGCCATCCGTCCACTCTGTGACGCCTCCCGTCCTCGCTTGGGGCTCAGCGCCAGGGGAGACTGACACGCCAAAACCCGAAGCCGAACGTGTCGCGAGGAACTGTAAACGCCATCTGTCATCAGGGAGTAAAGGCACGCTAATCTAAACACAGCCCTGGAAAGCCTTCCCTGCAGCTCAGAAATATGCAGCACACGAAACCTTGCCCGGAGGCGACAGCAGCCCGGCCCCACCGCCAGCCGGCCTCAGCGCTTCCCCTTCCTCCCAGGGCCCCCGGTGGCAGGGACATGGCATCCACCCCCGGCTGTCTCTCCAGCACCTGCTACTTTGGTGGCAAATGGGCCGCGGAGACTGGGACCCACATGGCCCAGCCCTCAGGGAGCTCCGAGCTCAGGAACATAAAATAATCACACAAGCACAAAACGACAATTATGCGAAGCAGCGTGGGGAGTGGGAGAGGGTGTGAGAGGGGGCTTGATGTCCACAGGAAATCAGGATGGCTTCTGTGAGAAGGCGGGAGGGGAGAGGAGCTGGGCAGGCAGGCTGGAAGAACAGCAGCATGTGCCAAGGCCCTGGGGTAGGAGGAGCAGGGGGCTGAACAGCCAGCAGAGGCCGCAGGCCGTAAGCAGCTGGCCAGGGAAGAATACAGACTGTGGTGAGAAGGGCAGAGGGCCTGATGAGGTCTGCGCACACTACGGGAGACAGCAGACAGTGGCCTGGACGTCAGGTCTGCTGAGCAGGCTCTGGGGCATCCTGATGGCGGTGTGAAGTGACAAGGCTGAGTGACACCAGGGGGCCAGGCACCGGAGAGCTGGCTGCTGATCGTGCCATTACCCTGGCCCGAAAGGACAGGGCTGCTGGGAAGCGGGGACAGCAGACCCAGAACCCTGAAGAGGGCCGGGTGTGGGCCCGGGACTAGACGGCAGGGATTTCCGGTGAACCTGGATGGTGGCCATCAGGCCAAGGGGCCAGGTTCCCAACAACACAGCCTGAGGCTGGTGGCCCCCGCTCTCTTCTACCCACCTCGGGTCCCCAGGCTCTGGGGAGAAGCTTGGAAGAAGCCCCATACCCGCACTTCTGCCAAATGTCATTCGGATTGAACCCAAGGTTTTTACACTGACCCAAACCTTCAGCCCCCACCCTCTCCCCCATACACATCCTTTCTTTTTTTTTTTTTTTGAGACAAGGTCTTCCTGAGTTTGCTATGTTGGGTTTGAACTTGAGATCCTCCTGCCTCAGCTTCCCAGAGTATTCTGATTACAGGCTGAGCCACCACGCCCAACATGGTGGGCAGAACCTCAGCCTCTGTACCGGTAAATTGTTTTGCCCAGAAAACCCAAAGCACCCGCCTTTGGGCTGGGTGGGAGGTGTGGCGAGGTAACATCGCCACGCTCCCGCTGAGAGCCTCCTGCACCCACCACGGATGTGAGGGGCGCTCAGCACTGCACAGCCCTGACCGCTGCTCAGCTACCAGGCGCAGACCCCTCGGGGTGCGGGACGGCAGCGTCCTCACTCACCTCCGCCACTTGCTGCTTGTCCAGGTGGAACACCTGCCCGGAGCTGGTGGAGGCGATCTCCTCGTAGGCCAGGTAGCCAGGGTGGGTACGGTCACCACAGTCCCCCGTCAGCACAAAGACCACCTGGAAGATGGACGTGCGGCCCGTCTCAGGTCTGCCCCGGCCACCTCCCGCAGGACGGAGCGGCTAGGGGCGAGCCTGACCCTCTCTCGGGCTTCCTGAGTGCGAGCGCGCCCATTGCGTGGGGATCCTGAGCCGAGGCAGGACAAGGGCTCCCACGGGCCAGGAAAACAGCAGGTGCTCAATAAGTGAGAGAATCTACAGCACAGAGGGTGTGGAGGTCGCCTCATCTCAGAGCGGCCCGAAGGCCGCGGGAAGTAAAAGCCCAACCTCTCTTCCCAGCCCTGGGACAGCGGCAGCAGAGAGGGGCTGAGTGAGGCAGACAGAAGGCACAGACTCGGACAGGTGCACGGGAGGGGCCTGGCCCGGGCTTCGCCAGGAGCAAGGCTGGCAGGGGGGTGGGAGCCCCACTTGTCTCCCTGGGCTGGAGGCCCGGCCTCCACTCACCTGCGACTGCTTCAGCTGCAGGAGCCGCAGCAGCTCGTCCTTCTTGTGATAGTCCTTGGCGCGGGCATCCGAGAAGACATAGATGAAGGAGCCGGGGTTGGCGACCTCCACGGCAGCCTTGACGGCCCCCACGCTCATCTCGGGGCAGTCGCCACCTCCCTGGAGAGAGGCAGCGTGTCAGCAGCTGCCGCCCGCCTCCTCAGACAGGACGCCCGGAGACACCTCTGGAACCAAGGGGAGCTGGGGTCCCCGCCCGGGCTCGCTGTGCCACCTGTCTCTCCCTCCCAGAGGAACAATGTAGCGTCGGACCTGCTTGAGCTTTAGACAAGCCTCATCTGACGCATTCGCCGTGGGGAGTGACACGGTCCCGTCCCATGGGCTCTGGCACGGGAGGCCGGTGACTCAAGGAAGCCTCGCCAGAGTGTTCAATCACCAGTGTTGCAAGTGCTTGTGGAGGACGTGGGAACAGCCAGCAGACAGCCCCAGGAAGCCACCCGCTACCCACAGCTTAACGGATAAAGGCGCAGACAGGAGAGGGCGAGAGAAAGCGTCCAAAGCCCCTCTGCAACCTGCCCTGGCATCGACCCCAGGTACACCTGCACCCCTGCCCGCCTGCTCGGCAGACAGACCTCCCTGTGGGACGGGGCCACGTGTCCCTGTTCCCGTGTTTGCACTCACAGCCGTCAGGCGCAGGATTTGCACACAGGGTTTTCAGTAAACGCTTCCTCCTGTTCTGCTTGTCGGCCACTCGAGGACCGACTGGGCCCTGTGAGAGCTGGACCCTGCTTCCCCGTGTCCTCACTGGGTACAGATGCTCCTCCCTCTCCCCTTTCGTTTATTCATCAAGTAATAAGCTGTAGGTGCCAGGAACAGGGCTCAGGAGGGAAGGAACCCCTTCAGTCCAGCTCTCCAGGGTCCCCAGGCTGGGTGCAGACTACCACAGAGCTGAGAGGAAGTCATGGGGGAGGAAGCCGCCATCTTGGTTCCCAGGTGGGGCGAAGACTTGGTTTCTGTCATAAGCCGGGAAGAACAAAAGCAAGGGCCAGCAGCCCGGGGCAAGGGCGACCCACCTGCACATAGAGTTCTCGCAGCTCCTTCTGGAACACCACTGGGTCCGCCGTGAGCGTCACTGGGCCGATATCTGTGGGAACAGAGGTCCGGATGCCCTTAGGCCCAGACCAGGTTCAAGGGCTCCAGGGAGCTCAGAGATGGAGCAAAAGGTAAGCGCTGTCCCTCCTTCCCAACTGCAGTCCTCAACGTTTTGTGACCAAGACGCCCTAAGAACACCCTCCCCTCCCTTCCCACGCATTTCCACTCTCAGTGAAAAAGAAAGACAAAGACAGGGATACAAATGAGTAATCCACTCCGGAACACACAGCTCGGATCCAACCACAGCGGGACCGGAAACCCGGTCTGGATATCAGCACGGTCAAAGGCGTGGCGGGGAAAGGTGCCCGGATCGGCCCCACCAGTATCAGCCAGGACGTGGAGCAGGAGCGTCCATCCAGCGCAGGGGAGATGCAAACGGTCCGTCCATTTTGGACAACAACGGCAGTCTCTAAAACACCCAGCGTCGGGTACCGTAGGACCCAGCTCGGCCACATTCTGGTGTTCACACAGACAGGCAAACACACATCCACACGGAGGCTTGCGCACGAATGTTCCCGGCGGTCGTATCCCAACGACCCAAAGCCAGCAGCATCCAACGCTCAGCGAGTGGGTAAGCACACTGCGGCATATCTATGTGCAGGAGTCCCCCTCGTGCATAGGGGGTACATGCCAAGATCCCCAGGGGGACCCGAAATCACAGGGTACCACCCCCTGCGTATACAACTTTCCCCCTACGTCCACACAGTACCTGTGATAAAGCTTAATTTATAAATTAGGCATAGTAGGAGACGAACGACTATAACAAATAACAAAGTAGAACAATGCTAACCATACAGTGCAGCCGGGCGCAATGGCACACACCTGTCATCCCAGCACTCAGGAGGCCGAGGCAGGAGGAGCACCGGGAATTCAAGGCCAGCCTGGGCTGCATGGGGAGACTCTTTCTCAAAAAAACCAAAACCAAACAAGCAAAATATGCCGTAATAAAATTGCCGGTATCGCTATTATCATGCTGTGGGCCATTTCTAGGTGAATAGGGATTACGTGAACACTATGGACACCAGCCAGCTGGTGTTGGTTAGTCACCAAGTCGATCCACAACCAAGACAGCTCCTAAGAGACTGGCGGGCAGGTGGCATGTACAGCATAGGTCCAGGGGCCTCAGGCACAGGCAGGACAGGGCAGGGTGCTGCGCGATTTCATCACACAATCGGGGTGGTGCGCTGTTTAAAGCTTCAGAACGATTTCTGGACGTTTCCATTTCCTGTTTTTGGCTTTTGGTCCACCATTGGTAGCTGAAAGCAGGAAAAGCTGACGAACAGAGAAGGGGCAGCCCGCAGACTGGGGGGAGAGCAGCGACTGGACTCGGGGTCTCCCCGATCCTAACAAGGGCAGAGGAAGCGGTGAGGGAGAGAGACGCTGTATGTGGCGACTGGCACGAGGGCTCCAGGGCTGGCTGTGCAGCTCAGATCCGTGCACCGGAGTCTGTAAAGTGACCTCACGAGTGACAGGATGCCAACGGCGGGGCGGCGGGGTGACTGCGCAGCCACCTGGTGATGCGGGGTGACGGGTGCGGGGAGCAGTCGCACTCTCTGCCTCCTTTGTGTATATCTGAAACGCTCCCTAGTGAAAAGAGGTTTTATTTTTAAGCAGCGGTAGCGGAGGTCACAGCCAACCAGTGAGCCGCACTGTCCATGCGGGACACAACTCCCACACTCCAGGTAGGTGCGCCCGGGGGCTCTGCGTGGACAGCTGCCCTCCTTGGCAAACATCTCAATGGCGTCTTCAGTTGAACTCTAGTAATGGGCTATTTTTGGTTCCGGAATTCCAAATTCCAGTCCCCCTGTGAAACTTCCCTGCTCAGCAGAAGTAAGTCCTTCGGCAGGGAAGTCATGGGGCTATCGGGCGCCCCTCCTGCCCCGTTACCAAGCAGGAGTGTGGACACCCCCCAACCCCGTCTATATTTCCCATCTTGTCCTCCTTTGCCCACCCTGGCCTTTACCAAGCTCTTTGCCAGCTACGGGACCAGTGAGAGCTCAGCTCACCGTTTTGAGCCTCAGTTTCCCCATCTGTAAAATGAGCCATGAAGAGCCTCACTCATTGTTTGTTTTTTTGAGACCCCACCATCCTAGTGCCTGGTCCTGCTCCATCGCCCCCTGCCCCCTACTAACCGCCCATCACTTGTGAGCTATGGGAAGCCCCGGGGCGCCCACTTCTGGCTCTGTTCTGCCCCCCACAGCACGACCTCTTGGTGATGTCCAGTGCTTCTCTGGACATCTGGTTCCCAAGCTGGGCTGGCACGCACCTGAAGGTTTTCTGTGTGCTTCCTGCGGGGCTGGGGGCCAGGGTGCTCTGTCCGTCATGGAGGGACAGGGACAGTAAAGAGGAACTGATTTGCTCTCAGTTCACCCTTGCACAACAAAATGTTGGTCGCTTGCATTTGCTCCCTCTGTTGGTTTTCATTTCTTTTTTCTTTTTCCAGTACTGGGAATGGAACCCAGGGCCTTTGTTTGCACCAAGCTACATCCCTGGCCCTTTAAGTTTTTTATTTTAAGACAGGGTCTTGCTGGGGATATAGCTCAGCGGTATAAGCACCTGCCTGGCAAGCGCAAAGTCCTGAGTTCGATTTCTGGTACCAAAAAAAAAAAAAAAAAAAAAAAGATAGGGTCTTGCTAAGTCACTAAATTGCTGAAGCTTGGTTTATTACTATTATTAGTCCTGCTTGCAGTACCTAATGACTGCATTCCCCTTACCCTACCTCCACGGGTGCTGGTGCATGCGCAGAGCACATCCTCATTCTTTTCATCCCTTTCCCCTCCTTCTCCATCTCTAGGCCCCCTCCCCTTTTGCAAAGCACCTGTCTCCCTGTTTCCTATGATCTGTCTTTCACTTTGTTCATTCTTTATGCTTTGGGTTTCTCATGTAAGAGAAACCATGCAACTTTTAAGCCTGTGTGCCCGAAGTATTTCATGTAGCATTATGGTCTCAAGGTGTGTCCATTTTCCTACCAATGACTCAAGCTTGGCCTTCTTTCCCGCAGAGTAGTACTCCACTGTGTGTAAGTACCACATTTCTTAGTCAATCCTACTGAACTGAGGAGCCCGAAAAAGCAGCCACCTCCTCATCTGACCCCGTCATGACCCAAATGAGTGTGCCTGGGTGAAGCCCACACTGACCTGCTCCTTGCTGTGACACCTGTGTCATCTTTCCACCTCCTGTGCCCAGCACCACGCCAGGCACCAGGAAGACCCCACAGCTATTTCCGGGCGCTGGGCCTGCCTGATCCCCGTTCCCCACCACCGCACGCTGCCACAGTTGCACAGAGAAACGGGTGCCGCGCGGCAGGACAGGGGAGGGGGGTGTGTGGGACGTGCAGAGCTCAGCCCCGCCCAGGGAAGATGACCAGGCGACAGAGGTGTCTGTGACTCAGCCGGAGATGGGGCTGGCAGTCCTGAGGGAAGAGCTGTCTCATGTCGGCCCGGGGCCCCCCAGAGAATGCAGTCAGGAGGTGTGGCCTCGCACGTGCGTGTGCGCGCGGGCACGCCTGTGCCTTTCCTCCCTCTCTCCAAATAGATGGTCCCCAAATGTGCCCGGGGAGCCAGCTGCTGTCGACGGAGCCATCACTCCTGGGGTGAGCTCCGCTTCCCGACGCCAGAGGGGCTGGGCGGGCAGAGGCCTCCTCGTCCCCTGCCCTGGTGTGCACCTGCCACCCGCCCCAGCAGCCCCAGGGAGAGAGATGGAGGTGGGCGACTTCCCGGCCCTCGCTGATGCTGGCCGTGGCTGCGCCTGTCTTTCCTGCAGCCTACGGCACCATCAGCTCCAGGCAGAGTGGACAAGTCTTCCAGTAGGATGGGGGCTGAGGGGCCAGGACTGCGCAGGACACTGGTTTGTCCCTGCTGGAGGGCACCTATGACCAGGGTCACCAGAGCCCCCCTCCTTCTCCCTCTTCACCCTGTCCACCCAGGGTGATGGCACATCTGGACAAAGCCCCCAACCGCCTCACATGGTAACACACTGCCATCTGGATGCTGCCGTGGACCACGCGTGGGCGGGGGAGTGGGGGAGGAGGAAGTGGGTATCAGAGCTGATGCTGATCTTGCTGAGGATTGTGTTACACATCTCTGTTGCTGTAGCAAAATACCTGACACCCGGTGGTTTATAAAGAATGGAGGTTTATGTGGCTCCAGCTCTGGAGGCTGGGGAGCCCCAGATCATGGCGGAGCAGCTGCTGGGCTCGGGCACCGCAAGGCGGAGGGTGGAAGGGGAGGCACATGCATGGAGAAACAGCTTGAGGGCCGGGCTCGCTCTCCAGCGACCTCTCCTTGTGATCATGAGCCCAACGCAGCGAGGACTAACACTGTTCCTCCCACATGGTATTCAGCCATTCGTGAGGATGGAGCCCTCAGGACCCAAACTCGTGTCCCACCCCCAACAGGAGCTCGCTGAGGAACGCAGGTTCCGGCACATTCACTATGGGAGACAAGCTCAAACCACGGCCAGGATGCCGCAGTCAGGGTGCTTTCTGGGTGCTAAGGGTCGACCCGGGGCTCAGCACAGCCCTGAGCCATACCCAGCCCTGATGTCGACGCCGAGGGTGGTGGCCGTGCCGTGAGGACGGTGGTGAGGACGGTGGTGAGGACGGTGGTGGTGGCGGCGGAGATGGTGGCAACAGCCGTCTCCGCACGGAGCACTTCCTCTTCCGCAGGCTGTAGCTGGGCGCTATGCTCCCCTCCCTCCTCCCACTAAGAACGCCTAGACTGAGGGGGCTTATGCCCTCGGGGACGGCCACACAGGTAGAAGCGGTGCTGCCGTCTTTGGCGGCTTCCTGGGCTGCTGGAGGCTTTTGCAGACGTGCATTTGCTCACAGTCTTAGAGGCCGGAAGGGCAGGGTCGGGGCACTGCCGCTCCCTCTTGCGAGGCTCCAGGGAGAGCGAGCTCCAGCCCTTTCTCTGGCTCCGGGGCCGTCAGCTGCCCCTGGTGCTCTTGTGTGCAGACCCCTCGCTGTCGTCTCCCTCCTTTCCTCTGTCCACGTCTCTTCCTACAGGGACGCCGCGGATGTCAGAGCAGAGGCTGCCCCACCTCCAGCACGGAACTCCTTCCCGCAGTCAGGCCCCTAGGCCCAAACAGGCCCCATCCTGAGGTCTCAGGAGGACGGGAATTTTGAGCGGATGCTGTTCAGCCTGTCCAACATCCCAGTTCACATGTTTGGCTCCAAGCCTGGGCCTCTCAGCACCGTCTCCACTGCCTCCACACGATGAGGACAGTGACACTGGTGAGAGGGATGACAGCCACTTCCACTGTCTGAAGAGTCTCTGAGCACCAGGGTTTCCCCCAAGCGTTTGACAAATATTCACTCATGAACGCCTAGCGGTCCTACCCCTCCTCCGCTTCACTGAGGAGAGCAACCGAGCAGCAGCTGTCCCACGGCCACCGCCACCAGAGCAGACCGTCGGCGTCCAAGCTGCCCCGCGCAGAAGGCTGCAGTCGCGGCACCCACTCCTCAGTCCCGGGTCCCTCCCCCAGACAGGAGGGAGCTGCGTGATCGTGGCGAGCCCTTGCCGAACAGCTGGGCAGATGTGGCGTGCAGCGCCCCAGAGCCGGCCGGCCGGCCGCAGGGATGAAGAAGCCCGCGCCCTTGGTGCCACTCAAGCCCTGTCTGGCAGATGAGCCCAGAAGCCCGGCCCAGATGCCCCTGTCCGTAAGGGGGGTTTTTCCACTCGGCTGAAGGAGGATGTGCAGCGACCCACGGCCCCCGGACACACGAGGAGCGCTGGAGGAGACAGCCAGCCCGCAGCCGGGCACTCGGGCCAGCCTCAGGACACCCCCGGCCAGCCGCTTCCCAGTCGTTCCCTTCTTCCTCGAAGCGGGGTGGCGTCCTGGAGCCAACTCTGGACGCTCCCCCTCCTCCAGCAGCAGTGACCCTGACAGGGTCCCGCTCTGCCCCCGCCGCCCTCTGCAAGACTCAGCTGGCCCCTTGCAAAACACCAGGGGACTCGAAGGGGGATGTCCAGCCTGCTGGAATTCGCAGTTCCTGAGCCACTGCGGCGGCTGGAACTATCAGGCAGCGCGGAGGGAGGGAGGGACGGCGGCAATGTGCAGAATTGGGCCGGCACCTCACGGGCACACAGGCCTCCCGGCCTCCAAGAGGAGAGCGGCTGGGGGCCGGCGGAGGGAGAGGCTCCTTCCTGCCGCCTGAGAATAGACCGCTACTTCACGATAAGCGGGTTAGTAGCAGCGTCACTCAGGGGTGCTGTGAAGCCCTCACACAGGCACACACACACGCACACAGCTCCAAAGCACACAGCCCGGCCTGTCCCAGCACTCAAGAGGCTGAGGCAGGAGGATCACAATATTGAGGCCAGCCCAGACTACGATGAATTAGTACATGAACTACATAGCAAGACCCTGTCTCAAAAAAAAAAAAAAAACACAAAAATAAAAACAAAAAAAGCACACAGCCCAAGCCCAAGCTGTACCAGTCCACAGGCAATTTGGTGGACCTAGTAAACACCCCACTCCACCACCCCCAGCCACCTGAAGCCAGCGCCTCCCTTAGGAAAAATGGCTGAGCACCTGGGCTCCCAGGGGCAGCCGGGGGAGAACTGGACAGCAGTCCATTATGCCAATCAAAGCAGGGCTCCAGGTCTCACCTAGCAAACAAACACAAGGCCCTTACACAAGGAGACTGATGCCCCCTGACACCACAAGGACACGGGCTAGACAAAGTCTCATACTCCATCCGCAAGAGGGCAAATTGGGACAGCGTGTTTGGAGCAGTTAGTTTGGCGGAATGGGTCAGGATTGGCCCTGCTCCCGCACTCTGACAAAACAGTTCTGTTCTGGGCTGTCACGCAGATCCATTTGCAGACGTGCGCGTGTCTACTGTAAAGGCACCAGAAGCACCTATTTTGCATATTACTGGGATGGGTGAGTACAGTAAGGTCGTTCCTACTGGGTCATCTTACACAGCCACTAAATAAATGAGAGAGCAAAATAAAAGGCAGATAACAGGAAGCAAGGAGATTGGTCTTTTGTAAAAAGGAAGGGAACCAAGAGACAGAGGGAGAGATGGGAGAGGAGGGGAGGTAGACAGAAAAAGAAGGAGGGTGTGTTCCACGTGTGCAGCACAGGCCACAGGAATGGAGTCATTATGGGCTGCACATAGGGATGAATAAAACACCCAGTGGGGCCCATGGACACGAGGAAAGGCAGCAGGATACAGTGTGTGGGGGCGGGGTTGTAAATGCTCTGTGTGCTATAATTGTTCAAATTAAGGGGGTATGATATCGCCAGGTAGAGGTATACACACCGCACACATAGGCACATACGAGGCCTGGAAGGACATCAGAATATCTTATAGGGTTGGTATCTCTTGAGAATTTTGTCATCAGAATATTTTATAAACATGCTTAATTTTGTTGTTGTTTTTAGGCCAGCCTTGAGCTCACTTATGTAGCCCAGGCTGGTCTCAAACTCACAGCGATCCTCCTGCCTCAGCTTCTGGAGTGCTGGGATTATAGGCATGCGTCACCATGCCTGGCTAAACATAACCAATTTTGCAGTATCTTTTAAAAATGTATTTATTTATTTAATTAATTAATTATTGGTGGTAAGAATCAAGCCCAGGGCCTCACTAAATAAAAACAGTTTCTCCAAAAACCAGCTAACTGTGCTCTACCACTGAACTATACCCCCAGCCCAAAGTATAGCATTTTTGAAGAAAATCAATTTTTGTGTAGGGTGTAGTGCTGCACACCTGTCATCCCAGCACTGGGAGGCAGAGGCAGGAGGATCACCGTGAGTTTGAGGCCAGCCTGCACTACATAGTGAGATTCAGTCCCTAAAACAAACAAAAAGAAAAAAAAATCATCTTCCCTTTGATAACAAAAACCTCAAACTAAGAACCAGCAGCACAGGGCTGGGGTGCAGCTCAGTGGGGGGCACTTGCTTAGCATGTGAGGGGACCCTGGTTCCAGCCCCAGCACCACAAAAACAAAATAAAAACCAGCATCATTCTGCAAATGGTGTAAAACCCTAAACAAGACGAGGAAGACCCCAGCCAGCACCAGGACTTGGCTGGGCCCTGAATGTTCAGGCTGAGAAGTGATACAGGCGTCTGAGATAAGAAACACTTGACTGGAAAAGAGGAGGCAGTGCTATAATTCAGACAAGCTGGGGCTGTCAACCAAGAAAACATCACCCAAAAAATAGTTTAAAAAAACTTCTGTAAAAATGTTGGAAAGAAGAGAAATATATGAAGTCAAATCCGTTTCCAGCGTGCTAGCAAACCTCATTTGCAAAAAGATGTGACGGAAAAAGCCTGGTCAAAACAGTAACAAAAAACAAAATATTTAGAAATAATCTTTAAGTGAAAAGGATGGAACATATAAGAATAAAATTATAGCTGGACATAGGGGTGCACGCCTGTAATCCCAGCACTTGGGAGGCTGAGGCAGGAGGATCACTGCCAATTCCAGATTAGCCTGGGCTACAAAGTGAGCTCAAGGCCAGCCTGAACTGCATAGGGAGACCCTGTCTCAAAAAGACGAAATAAAATAAAATTATAAACCTTTACTAAAGGAAATAAATCTGTGAACAGAGAAAGAAACTTGCCTTCATTTAAAAAATAATTTTTTTAAACACTAATTCTTCCCCAAAGGAAATGTTAATGAAATCCATACAAAAATACAGTAGGACTTTTTTGTGTGTTTGTTTGTTCATTTATTTTGTTGTTTATTGAAACAGGGTCTCACTAGGTAGCCCAGGCTGGCCTCAAACTCATGATGATCCTCATGCCTCAGCCTCCCAAATGCTGGGAAGACAGGCATGCACCACCACGCCCTGCTTTTACATGTTACCTGAAAATCGCTTCTCGGCCTTTTGGCTAAGATCAAGTGTGCATTTTATCTGAAAGAATAAATGCTCAAGAATATTTTGAAAATGAAGAATATGCATAAAAAGTTAGAAAACACGTTTAGCATATACAAGGCCCTGGGTTCTGTCCCCAGCACCAAAAGAAGGAGGAAATGCTGTCTAAGCAGTGTTGGAAATGAAAGAAGCCTGGAGAACCACAGGCAAAAGAACCAGACTGTGGTTAAAAAGGCCGTTTCCCACGGGGTGCGGGCTCGCCGTGCTGAACCCACAGCTAAGTCCCTGGAGCGGTGGGGTGAAGGAGAGGGACGGTGGGCGGCGCGGCCAGGTCCGTCCCGCTGCCCTGGGACGCACAGATAAGCAGCATATGTTTGGCTCCGCTTGCGGGTGGGAAAGGTTAGAAGGAGCCATGTGGTAATAATTTGGAGTTGGCGACGCCCGTAGGAACTCGCGCTGAGTCTAATATAGATGCAGACGGTCACATCTAGGAGCGCTGGTGGGCGCGGGGACACACGCAGGCTCCGCGCACAGCGCCCTCCCGCTGTGCGGCCGAGGACCCCAGGACCGGTCTGGAAGTAGGGACCCCGTCTTCGCGCGCAGAGCCCCCAGCCTGCGGCCGACTCCGAGCTCCATCCAGGAGAGGAGCCGGGGCTCTGGGAAGAGCAGCTAGTCCCAGCACCGGGCCAAGGAAGACAGAAGAGGAGCTGCCGCAGCCTGCCGTGCCAGGAAGCCAAAAACACTTAGAAATGAAGGGTAAATAAAAATAGTTTCTTCAAAACATCCTGGATCCCGAAACGGGTGTGTGTCACAGGGACGCGGGAGCCAGCTGAACGAGCTTCCAATGACCAAAGCGCAAAGAATTTGAGGCAGAACATAAACAAAGTAGCCTTGGACTCGAGCCCAAAGGATGAACTAAGTGGCCGAGGTTCCACGCCGCTACGGATAAAGCGCTAATAGAGAATAAAGAAATGGGGCGGAGGAGGCAACTCCTGCACACGGAGGAATCCGTCCCCGCCCTGGCCCGGGCCCGGGGTGGCCCTCCGCACTCTCTCTCGGCATGGGCTGCGCGCAGTCACTTCCTGTCAGGAGGGCGGCGTGGAAAGAGGGAAACGGGCGTCTTCCCCGCGGAGACTGTTACCATCACTACCCGAGGCAGGTGCCCGGATGGTAGGCAGCGTCCGTCATGCCCACCTGGGTGTGCGTTTCTATGACGATGACTGCACCGTCTCCTGGGTCTTCCTCCCAGAACATGCTGAACCTGAGAAGCACCAGCAAATCCCAGCTACGGGACCAAATGCCCACCAGTACTCCCCAAAACGAGCCAGGTCCTCAAAAAAAGCCGACCCAAAGTGCCTAAGACACATGACAACTATATGTCATACGGGGCCTGGGGTGGGAACCAAAGTTACCTCCAAAGCATTAGCCCAAAAACTAACTAAAGGCCAGGTCTGATGGCGCATGCTGGGAATCCCAGCACACAGGAGGCTGAGACAGGACGATCACTGAGAGTTCAAGGCCAGCCCGGGTGACGTAGTGAGACCCTGTCTCAAAAATAAAACAAAACAAACTACAGAGAAATTAAAGAGAGCTGAATAAAGTGTAGACTTTAGAGGATGATGAATCAGTATTGGCTCATTGGTAATTATACGTCTAAAAGGCAGTTTAGGAATGCAAGACGTAGCCGGTCGTGGTGGCGCAGGCCTGTAATCCCAGCGCTAGGGAGGCTGAGGCAGGAGGATTGTTGTGAGTTCAAGACCAGCCTGGGCTACAAAGTGAGTTCAAGGCCAGCCTGAACTGCATAGTGAGGCCCTGTCTTAAAAAGACAAAAAAAAGACTGATGATTCATATGTGTTCCTGGCATGAGAATCATCATGCAAAACAGAATGGGGCCCAGCTAAGCTCCTAATCCATACAGTAATTTGGGTTAAAAGTAGAAGCAAATATATATATTTAAATATATATATGTACATACAAAATAGTTCAGATAGTTATACTACTAATCTCTCTTAGTTCATTGAAAAGAAAGGTTTGTGCTAATATTGTCTCTCTTTTTTTTTTTCTTTTTTGGTACCGTGAATCAAACTCAGGACCTTGCGCTTGCTAGGCAGGCACTTGTGCTGCTGAGCTACATCCCCAGCCCTGTGCTAATATTGTCTGGACAATTAAGTGCTGATATCTTATAGTCTGAGTAACTAATTTAAAGGTAACTAATTTTAAGATATTGTTATATGCAATGTATTAACTTGTTACCCTCCTGTTATCTTGTTTTGAAATTTGAGCTTTTTCCTCTTTAAAATTAAAAAAAAAAAGTAAGAGCCAAGTGATGGGAAAGAGGGTTATTCAATAAAAATAAACCTGAACAATTACTTGTGCCGGTCAAGGAGAATTATGTTAGATTTTTAATACATGTTTTAAGAGTTCTATGAAAGGATTAAAAGCAAAGAGAGAAAATTTAAAAACCCAGAATGTCTGACTTTGTGACAGAAAAGTAAAACACGCTTTCTTAAGCACACAGATAAAGAAATCAGGAAAGGGAGGAAAAAATGAAGAGATTTCACCACACAAACATTTAAAACCCGGGACATCAAAAAACAGAAGCCAAGCCGGGCGTGGTGGCGCACGCCTGTAATCCCAGCACTCGGGAGGCTGAGGCAGGCGGATAGTTGTGAGTTCGAGACCAGCGTGGGCTACAAAGTAAGCTCACAGCTGGCCTGAACTGCACAGCGAGACTCTGTCTCAAAAAGACAATAAATAAATAAATAAATAAATAAATAAATAAATAAATAAACCAAAAGCCAAAAAAAAATTTAAAAAACAAAACAAAAATTTTTTTCAAAATAAAGTCTTTAAGGGGCTGGGGATTTAGCTCAGGGGCTGGGGATTTAGCTCAGCGGCAAAAG
>NW_004955513.1:285846-306753 GCF_000276665.1 Chinchilla lanigera | reverse complement strand
CTTGAAGTGCACAGAGAGACCCTGTCTACCCTCCATAAAAAAAGAAAAGTCAGCAAAGAAACTGACAATTAACAAAAGAAAAAGAGTTGCACAGGAAGCAATCAAAGGAACACTTGAAGCCGTAGTGGCCCTCACCAGCAGTCAAAACACAAGAGACGCTTTCCTGTCTTTTGCACTAAGGTAAGGACGGCGTTCTCTAGTGCCCCATGTCAGTTTGCACCAAAACCGCCCCCAGCTGCCCCTGGTGAAGGTTCAACTCCCGGCTCCCTCTGGAAAACAATTCGAAGTGTGGCCCATCCACCCTGTGTTAAAACTGCCGAGGATTTCCACTCCTGGGCACTTACTCCTACAGCAGAACCAACCAAAGATGCCGCTCTACCTCCAGGAGTGTTTGCTGTAATGTTCGACCATAGAAAACCTGAAAGCAATCTAAATTTCCAGACAAATGAAATGATTCACAAATTTCTCTAATATTTCATCTCTGGGAACATACCGCATTTTGCACTTAAAAATTCATGAAAATCACTGGGCATGGTGGCACACATCTGAAGTTCCAGCACTTGGGAGGCTGAGGCAGGAGGATCGCCATGTATTCAAGACCAGCCTGAACTACCTAGCAAATAAAAAAAGTACTTACAAAAAAATTTCCAAACACGAGTCTTCCTTTGTTGCCAGACTCTGGTCTAGAACCACCACTCCTAGCTCCAGGCCCTTCTCTCTCTAGAAAGCCTGTCCAGCACGTAGACGTGGATCCTGTCAGTGAGAAAGTCTATTTCTCAAGCACCGTTTGCACGGAAGGGAATTCCATCTGGTGACTCCAAAGAGGCAGCCAGACTTCCGCCACTGCTCCTTGCCCAGGTCCGAACCCACAGCAGGAAACGCAGGGACCTGGGCCCCCCTCAGGCTGCCGCCCTCCCTTCTTCTCTCCCAGCCACCTGTCCCTGCATGTCAGACTGTCCTCCAGCCACTGCCCAGCCAGCTCCCTGCACCCCAGCAAGTCCTCTGTCCCAACCGAGCCCTTGGCTACAAAGTGAGCTCCTGCCAGGTAATGGTCCAAACCCAGAAAACATGCATCTGCTTGCTTGCTTTCCTTCCTTCTTTTGTGCATGTGGGGGTGCGCACTGGGGAATGACCTTCACACTAGGCTCCAGCCCCAGCCCTTTTTTATTTTTCATTTTGAGACACAGTCTCACTAAGTTGCCCAGGCTGGGCTCAAAACTGTGATCCTCCTGCCTCAGCCTCCCAGAGTGCTGGGATTACAGACATGCACCACCACACCCAGCTTTGCTCATGCTCCTCGGCCCTCCTGCCATGCATGTCCTCAGAGAGCTTGCCACTGGTCCCCTCCCTCACAGGGCTCTACCCATACCAGGGGGCTCCGTTGATGGGGTGTCCCCCTCTAAGGGAACTGGAGTGTCTCCAGAGAGTAGGATTTGGGGAACCAGAGAGGATGATGGAGTGATGGCTGAGCCTGCTTGGTTTCAGGGGGAGCAGGTGGGGGTGCCTGGAGGGCTCCCTGGAGGTGTCGGCATACGGGAGGAGGCAGGGCAGCCCTCGTGAGCCCCGTCCTGGGCCTGGGGACACGTGTCTGGCTCCTACCCTACAACCAGGCATTTTAAGGAAAAATGCAGGTTTTTGATCATGAATGGTGACTTGCTCCCATCCCTAGTCTGTTTCCCCCACTGTTGGATAAAGGGGTGGAGTCCAGGACCCCTGACCTCCCTCAGAGCCACGGCCTGGAAGAATAGTCCAGACGGTGGTCTACAGAGCTGGAGAGACCGAGGGGACTGCCGTGCCTGCCCACGCCGCAGGGTACAGTCACGCTCCCGCTCCGCACCGCGGCGACCTCGGTGCCTCAGCGGGGAGAGCGGTTCTTCTGCTGCTCCCAGAAATCCTTCTGGAACCCTCGCTGCTGGGCTTTGAATTGCAAAGGCCTGGGAAGCCCAGAAGTTTTGGAAGCAGAGGGACCCCAAGTCCCCAAGACAACACCTTCGCCTGGGGACCCCGCGGAAGAGTTTGGAGGGCCCTAAGGATGTTGTGATTAGCAGACGCGCATTCTCCCAGAAGAGCGCCACTGTGTGTAATTCCTCAGCACGAAGGACTTCGCAGTTCCATCATGCGAAGACTCTGAATTTTTTTCCTTTTAAAGCTATCCTTCTGGTTAGAGGGGTGGGTAGACGGGGAAAGGCTATGAAGCACGGTATAAAGCAGAGGACCCAGGCGGCGGGCGCACAGGTGTTCACTGTGCTGTATACTCTGTTCTAAGTCTGAAGCTTTCCATTATAAACAGAATGCAGGAGGACCAGCCCCCGGCTGTGGCTGGGGACGCGCAGCGCGCTCTGAGGCCCTGCGGCAGGAGCTCTCCCCACGGGGCCTCCCAGGGGCCGAGTCGAGGGCATGTGCCAGCCCAGAGCTGCAGGGAAAGGGCTCCAGGGACAGCGGGGCGCTGCCCGCAGGGGACGCGCACGCAGGTGGGCGCCCCGCTTGCGGCGAGCTGCTGTGTTCCTGAGAAGCCAGGGGACAGAGGGCCAGGTCGCGATCGGGTGAGGCTCACCCGTGCGGTTCCACGGTGGGCCCCACATCGCCCGAGCCCTGTGTTTGGGGTCAGCTGTGGCCTCCAACGCCCAAGCTGGGAGCGAATTCCAAGAAATGACAAACGTAAAAGGCAAAGACCCGAAAAGTAGCGTTTCCCAAACGAAGAAAGCCAGGCTTGGGAAGGTGCCCTGCCGGGGTCACCGCCGGTGCCACTCACCTGACAGCGCCAACCAGGGGCGCGCGGGAGAAGCGGGGACAAAGGGTCCCTGGGGAGGGAAGAAGGAGCGGGGAAGGGAGGGGGCGCTGCAACCCGGGCCCCACCCCGGGCCCAGCAGCGCCAGGTGCGCCCAGGGCGCAGAGGCGCGGCCGCGGGAAGCTGCGCGAGCCGGCGTTACCTGGGTCGTGGAAGGGCACCAGCGCGTAGTTGGCGACGGCCTGGCTGCGGCTCCTCAGGGTCCGCTCCAGGATGCGCGAGGCGCCGTCAATCACCTGCATCAGGTCGTCCCACATGGAGCCGGTGACATCGAAGACGAAGGCCAGGGTGGCGTCCCCCGTGGCGGGGTGCAGCGCCGTCCCGGGCGCACCGGCCACCGCCGCAGCCGCGGAGACCACGGCCACCAGCAGCCGCAGGAGCGGCGCCCCGGGCATCGTGGAGAGCGCGGCGCTGCTCGTGGGACGCTCGGCGCGCGGGATAGGGGTGCGCGGCGGGGTCCCGCTGCCGGGAGCCCAAGGCGGGTCCTGGGCCCACCCCACCCTGCTCAGGGTCACGGCCCGCCTCCGCCGCTCCCCCACCGTGACTCAAACTTTCCCAGCCCCGCCGCTGCCGGTCCAGACCCGGGGTTAGGGGAGGACGCGGCGGGAGGGAGGTGGGGCCGCGGCCAAGGCTGCGGCGCGGGGAGCGGCGGACACCTGCGCGCCCACGCGGGGGCGGGAGGGCGCGACGACGGCTGTCACCCCCGCCTGGCTGAGGCCGCTGCGCTCCCGGCCCTGTCCACCCCCACACCGTCCCAGCGCTCCACCTCTCCCCCTCCTGGGGCGCCCCGGGAGCCGAGCTTCCCCGCGGTACTTAGGACTGTGATAATCACCGGTCCGCGCTCCCGCTGCCGAGTGCTGAGCACGGGCCGGGCTAAGACCTCCTGTAAGAGCTCACTGCAACCCCAGGAGACACACACCACACTCAGGTTGCTGATGAACAAACCGAGGCTCAGACAGGTGACCTCACTTGCCCAAGGTCGCCCAGCACTCCGGGGCCACACATGGGACCAAAGGTGGATCTAGAAAGACCACCCCCCAAGGCCCTGGGCTGTGCTGCACCTTAAGTGTTGCTGGGCCTTGTCACAGGTCCCCTGGGCAATCGAGAACTTGGTGCCCCTCTACCCACCCACCTCTCCCACACCATGGATGGCATGGGAAGGTTCTGGGGCCAGGTGAGCACTGCCTGGGCCTGGCTCCACCGTCGCCTCCCCGACGTTGCGGCCTCCGCCATCCGACTGGTCCGCGTGTCCCCCAGCTGCCATCTCAGCTGTCCCTGGGCCCTGCACACTTCTTCCCACCAGTCTGGGACTGGGGACACCTGGGGACGGGGCTGAGTCTTGATTCCCCTCCAACAGCAACCCCAGCTCCTAACCACGTCTTTGGCATGTTGCAGGGGCTGGGTAGATGTTACAGGTGCACAGCTGTAACCCCAGCCCTCCGGGAGGCTGAGGCAGGAAACTACAAGCTTGAGCCCAGCCCGGGCTACATAGGGTCAGAGCAAGACCCTGTCTAAAATGAAAAAGAAAAAATGTTTTTAAAGGGCTGGGGATGTAGCTCAGTGCAAAGGCCCTGGATTCACTCTCCAATCTGCGTACACGCGCACACGCACACAAAACACAGCTTTTGCTGGCATGCCTGATCTTAACAGTCATGTGGACCAGGGATATAGCTCAGCGGCACAGCGCCTGCCTGGCAAGTGTGGGATCATGAGGTTGACTCCTGGCACACACACACAAAAAAAGTCATGTGAGAGGCTGGCATGGTGGCACACATCTGTAATTCCAGCACTTGGGAGGCTGAGGCAGGAGGATCTCAGGTTCAAGTCCTGCTTAGGCAACTTAGACTCTGTCTCTAAAGGCTAGGCACGTAGCACAGTGTATAGGCCCTGCGTCCCATCCCCAGTACAAAAACAAAAGTCCTTTGAAAAACCTCAGCTCTCAGACCCTCCTAGGGTGCTCAGACAGAGACTCTGTAGACTCAGCTGCAGCTCTGAGCCAGTGGGGGTGACTCCTCCAGCCCTGCCCTGCAGTCTTCATCAAGAAGAAGCCCCCACCTTCTCCCTTCCCCTCCCCCTCCACGGCCCCTGCCCTGGGGCACCTTTGCCCTATAACCCACCGTCCCCTAGCCCTCTCAGCTGCAACCTCACTGCCAGCCAGGTCGCAAGCTCTATCACAGCAGACCCCAGCACCAGGTGCATGGAGGTCCACCACACGCAAGGCAGCAGGTGCTGGAGAGCTGGGCACCAGCCATGGGACTGGGTGCTGAGGACACTGTGTCCCAGAGAGCTGGGTGTGCAGGAGTCGGGCTCCCAACCAGCACAGCGTGGAACGCGCAGCCCAGTTCCAGGCGGCCTGGAGTCACATGCGGACTCTGGCTCTTTAAATGTCCCCGGCCAGGGCTGCGATTGCCCCAGAGCCTGGGCAGGGCTAGGCCAGCTGTTGGAGACAGAAGAGAGGCCCCAGCTGTGGGAAGGCAGTCGGGAACAGCAGCCAGGACCCAAACGGTGACCAGGGTGGACGACCCTGGGGGTCACACAGGTCCTTTGGTCGTTCACCCCACAAACACTGACTGGACCCGAAGTATGTGTCTCGCTCTCCAAGGCACCCCTGGATCAAGGGGATCTGAAGATGCAGAAGGCCTCGTCCCACACTGGGGAGAAGAGACGCGTAAACAAACAATTCTAAGTCAGTGAGCTAAGTGCTAATCGGGGAATTACCAAGACTCTGGGAGCCCAGAGGAAGGAGGGGCTGAGCCTCAGAGGTCAGCAGAGGCCACCAAGAGGTCTTGAGATGTCCCCAAGAACAAGAGGGGAAGGGCATTTGAGGAGTGGAAATAGCACTGCATCGGCAGGGAGACGTGTGGGACCAAGACCACACCATGAGCCACCTCCCAAGCCTTGTTGGGCCTTTTCCAGAGGCACTAGGGAGCTATAGAGGAATGCAGGCAGCGATCCCATTTACATTCAGGGGGCCACTGTGCCAGAAGTGCACAGCGTAGCCCTCCCAGATGTCACAAAGCTGAATCTGGTCCTCAGAGGCAGGAGCAGAGGTGGCCCAGGGAGAGCAAGGTGCCTGTCCTCAGAATGGTCACCAGGGCCAGACAAGTGCTGTGGTCAGTGGCCCCCGGGGTTCTGAGTCTAGAAACAGCCCGGGGACCTGTAGCAGAGCCCCCAACCTTGCTTTCCGCACTGGTTGAACGAGCTGTGACGGAGCAGAGTCTCGAGAGCTGATCTCCGGCGAATCTCACAGCGCCACCACCCTGAGGCCAAGGCCAGGCTCCCTGGGCCACGCAGCAAGCAGGAGAGAGAGGTCCAAGCTCATCTCGGCACGGCTCCCTGGGGACGTGGAAGGGAGCCTTGGGCGGGCACCTGCCACTCGTCCCCATGTCTCCAGCAAGAGCGATGTCTGGTCTGATGGCACTGCCCGCCCAGGGCAGCCAGGGTGCTGCTCTGACCATGGGACAGCTGGACGCCCAGGGCTCCCGAGAGTGGAGCTGTGGGCCTGGAACGGAGTGAGCGAGACCATGGTCCCAGGCAGGCCGGGGGAGACACAGGGGTCAGTTTCTGCCCCGACACCGTAGCTCCTCCAGGCTCCTGAGAGCCTATAGTGTTCAATTCCAGATAATCCACCTGTTCGCTCTATTTTCAAAAGGTGCGGTCCCAGTGGAGCCCTCACTTCCTGTCTTATTTCCTATTGTGCCACGTCTTCATGGTAGGCGCACCAGCAGCCATCCACTTAAACCAGCGTGCACTGCTGTTCCCTGCTCGGGAGCCTGTCCTGTCCCCCGTGTCTGCATGGGAACCCACAGCCAGCCGCCGGGCTGGATCAGAACCCAAGACTCCAGACACGTGGCCAGTCCCAGAGAGATGGCCCTCCCATGCCAGGGGTCCTTCCTTATGCTTCGCTGCATCCTGGTCCTGGTCAGATCTGATGCCTCAGTGCCCAACCCTCCCAGGCCCCTCGCCCCGCCCCACCTGTCTTTCTCCAGGCATCAGATCTATTCTGCTGTAAGAATGGAAATGCTGGCCAGGTGCAGTGGCACTGTGACCTGACCACTTGGGAGGCTGAGGCAGGAGGGTCACTGCAACTTTGAGGCCAGCCTGGGCTGCACAGTGAGTGCAAAGCCAACCTGACCTCCACAGTGAGACCCCATTCCAAAGGAGCTGGGCTACCAGCTCCTTTACAGCACCCCACCTCCACACGCTGCTCGGCAGCGCAGGGTGCGGGTGCAGACGGGACCCCGAGGCAGGAGTCCGGAGCTGGTGCGCAGCTCTGAGTCTCCTCCCACACGCGCGGTCCTTCCGGCCCGTCTGCGCCAGCCCTGGACTCCAGCTTCAGACATTCTGCACCTTTCAGTGAGAAGCGCGTAAGTCCCCACCTTCTTGGCACCGGGCACGGGTTTTGCGGAAGACCAGGGGCGGCGAGGGGGCGGCTGCCGGCTTCAGGATGATTCAAGGGCGCTGCGTGTGCGCGTCTCATCCTGCTACCTTCCGCTGCGCGCTCTGTGTCCACCGCGGGCACGCTAGATCCTCCTAAGGTGCGTGCTGCCGAGACCCTCGCGTTCGCGGCTCACAACGGGCTCCGGCTCCTGCCGGAAATACAGCTGTGCAGCCTGGTTCCTAGCGGCCAGGGACCTCTGCAGCCGAGGCTCCCACCTGTGTTTCCTGGAAAGCTCCCGGAAGGAGGGGGCGGAGCTCCAGCCCTGGAGAGCGAGCGGGGCTGCTGCTGGTCTCTACGGAGAAGTCAGAGAGGGGGAGCAGGACGGCAGGGGACAGAGCCGCTGAGGCCCAGGAGTCAGGCTCCCGGAGCCGCGTGGGGACACCGAATGGTTGACCGCAGCGTCCAGGCCTCTGCGGGACTGGCCTCCAGGCCATGCCGTCTCTTGAGTGCTCAAGAGACGTGGGAACGCGGGCCGTGCCTAGGTTTGCCAAGAACAAACAAGGGAAAGCCCAAGCAGAGCCAAGCCCGCTGAGACGCGCCCCAGCCCCGGCCTGGCCCGATGGGGCTCACGGGCCGCAGGGGCCCCGACCTGGCGGGGAGCAGGCAGCCTGCCTCGGGGGAAAGGGGTGTCACTGCTCACTGCTCAGCTGCGCACTGACTGAGCCTTGCTGTCACTCAGGCCATCGCGTCACCGTGAGCGTTGTCACCAGTGGCACGAATATCCACAGCGAGTGGAGGGTCAGCGCCTGTCCCTTTGTCCTTTCGGATTCTCTCTCATAACTAAAACTCCCGCTGCACCAGTGTGTACATTTCGGCAGCTGCAGCTGGCTTCTCCCCTCTGCCCTGTCCCTGCTTCTTCCTGGAAAGCTTGTCCTCACCTCCACACTCCCCTCCTGGTGCAGTGTCCACGCTTCTTCCGTATGACGCGCAGAAGGGCAACCCTCCCCACGCCAGCCCTCCCCACCTCATCTTGGTGGGTGAGGTCACCCTCTGGCCCATGACTGGGACAGAAACAGACCTGCAGGAGCCCACCCTGGGGGCTCCAGAACAGAGAGGCCTTGCTCTGCCTGATTTGACATCTTAATCTAAAGTGACAGTGATTCACAGTTCAGGCTGGCCTTGAGCTCACTTTGTAGCCCAGGCTGGTCTCGAACTCGCAACGATCCTCCTGTCTCAGCCTCCCGAGCGCTGGGATTACAGGCGTGCGCCGCCATGTCTGGTAAAAACCAAGCGTTTAAATAAAGACTTGTTTGTGATGCTCCCAGCAGCACTATTACCAACAGCCCAAAGGTGAAAACAACCCCAGCACCCATCGATGAAACAAGTGGATAAGCAAAACGAAGACCGTTCGTACAATCAAATGCCATTCCACAATAAGGAGGGATGGCGCACTGGTCTTTCTATAACTGTGGACATGTGATCTCGGTGAAAACAGCCAGACACAAAAACCCACTCGTTGTGTGATCCCTGTTTCGCAGACTCGTATAAACAGAGTCTGGACGTCTCTGGAAGAGACAAACCCAGAGATGGAAAACAGCTTGGCGGTGGACGAGGGCCGGGGTAGGAGGCCGGAGGTGACCGTGAGTGGGTACGGGGCTTCCCTGCAGAGTAAGAAAGTTCTGGAACCGATAGCGGGGACAGTTGGCAAAGCTGTGAGTAAGAGATGCTGCTGCATCGTACACTTGAAAAGAACGATAATGATGGATTTTATTTTACGGAGATTCCAGCACCATATTTTTTTAAAGGGCAGGGGGCGGCTGCCTGGTGAAGGCAGACAGCAAACCGGAGCAGGTGCGCCTCCGCTCACCTCCAAGCAGCCCGAGGTTGGCCCCGGCAGTGGGGTGCTGGGTCCCGAGCCAGGCTGGAGCTCCGCGGCACCCCAGCCTTCCCTGCTAGTCTTCTTTAAGGACTCGCCAGTTCAGTTCACCCTCAGGACATCCCCACCACAGAATCCCGGGTCACCAAGGTCACGTCAGTCAAGGAAACGGATCTCGCCTAGCCACTAGCCCTGACAGCTGACCTTTGATTAAAGCAGCGAATGGTAAAAGCAACGAGATTAAAAACGTTTAGATTAATGGCGCCTGGGACTGATTCCCAAGAAACTCTTCGGAAAATCTGAAGAAGAGAAATGGTGCTTCCAGCCCGGACAAATAAGCCACGACCTTCTGAGCACGGAGCGGGGCTGCTTGCCAAAGGCCAAGATTTACGGGCCAGGCTCTTTTACCAAATGCGATCTGATTGCTTCTGCTGTGACAGTGGGAACCAGCCCATACCGTGGGGACGAAAGCCTCCCACTAAAACGGGCAGTGGTCACTGCACACGCAGCAACACGTACCCTGCGGAGTGCACTTGCCGTGAGCTCTGGCCACCCAAAAGTCACCTTCAGGAAGCCAGGTGTGGTGGCGCATGCCTGTAATCCCAGCACTCGGGAGGCTGAGGCAGGAGGATCGTTTCGAGTTCGAGGCTAGCCTGGGCTACAAAGTGAGCTCAAGGCCAGCCTGAACTGCATAGTGAGACCCTGTCTCAAAAAGACAAAAAAAAAAAAAGTCACCTTCAGGAGCCGGCTGAGGCTTAGTAGAAAGCTGACCTTGTCTCCGGTATGGAGATCACTTGCCTTCCCATCCTCCTTTGCAGTGGAGGTGGAGTGTCACCGGCTCTGCGGACCCAGCCTCGGGGTCTCCAGCCAGACTCACAAGGAAGGCGGTGGCCGTCAGTGGTACTGGGGGCACAGTCTAGTTCCTGACAGGGCAGGGGCAGCAATGATGAGCCATAGGCCACCAGACCAGGGCTGTGATGGCTTCAGCGCTTGTTTCTGCTTGAGTACACCAAACATAATGAGCACCCACTAGTGCTGGTTAGGTCAGCAAAATATGGCTTCTATTGATGCAGTTAAGGATGCTGCACCATTCCTTATGGTAACGGAGTCCCGGTAGACACCATGTGATAATGATCATGTGACCCAGGGCAACCAATCACATTATTTCATCTCTCCAGCTACAGTGACTGGTCCAAACATGGACACATGACCCAGTCAGAGCCAATCAACATCCTTACTGCCTCTGGGATCAGGGTCTCAGGGGGTATGAATGGGGGATGCTGATGGCCATGTGCCCCACCCTAAGGAGGAGCCCGGGGTTGGAGACCTGCAAGCGGCAGAGAGGGAGAGAGGGAACCCTGGCATCCTCAGGGTCCCTGCTCCCATTACACGTTCATCATATGTGAAACGACCTGGTGCCCAGCAGGCGCTCAGTAATTTCCCCGTACAGCAAGCTGTTACCAGCGGTCCCGGTAGCTCCTTCCCTCCTGCAGCTCTGGCAGCGCTGGGCTGGGACTGCAAGAGGCGGTGGAGGACTTGGGCTGGGCCCTTCCCCTCTGCTTTCCAAACTGCTGCGTAAGGCCCCACCCCAAGCGACCCTCCCAGCTCTGCGAACTTGAAAAGAGGGAAAAACACATTTTTTGGTGTAACCAGAACACTAGCTGCTCGCCGAGGGAGTTGACGACCGCCTCTCCGAGGAGGCAATCTTCTTTAAATACAGTCCTTTAATAACTAGAGTTCCCCGGATTCCATTGGAAACCTTCTCGCCAAGTCTCCCTCCTGGTGCGGGAGCTCAGTTCCCTTCCTTCCAGCCTGAAACCGGAGTAAGTTTACTCCAGGCTCCTGCGGGGTGTGCTGCCTGCAAAGGCCTTGAACTTGACAGCTTCCCGGCCTGACCTTCAGGCTGCACCCAGGGAGGCTACAAGGCCGAAAGAACCTCACGTGTGACTCAGAGGCATCAGAGGGACAGGTTGGTCCCTGCTGAACGCTCTTGGAGTACTGGGGGGCAGGAAATGTCCCCTTTCAACACGGCCCCCCGTGGCCTCTGCTCTCAGGGCTGCCCCCCCAAATTCCCCTTTCTCTGCCGGCATCCACTCTCCTCTCTCTTCCCAACTTATTTTTCTCCAAGAGCAGTGAGCTAAGAGCCTGTAATCTCAGCACTTGGGAGGCTGAGGCAAGAGGATCACCTTGATTTGGAGGCCAACCTATGGTATACATAGGCCAGCCTATGTATACCAAGACCCAGTCTCAGCAAAAGATTTTCTGCCCATCTGGCCTCTAGGTCTCCAGCCAGAGTCACAAGGAAGCTGGTGGCCCTTAGTGGCACTGGGAGCTCAGTCTAGTTCCTGACAGGGCAGGGGCAGCAATGATGAGCCATAGGCCACCAGACCAGGGCTGTGATGGCTTCAGTACTTGCTCCTGCTTGGGTAGTACCAAGTACTATTCTATGGACAGTCCCCACTTAGGCCATCTGTCCTTAGTCAAACCCACTGTGGAAGGAGCTCCCTTCCGCCCACCAGACCTCCACAGACTCAGTCACTCCATCTTAAAGATGACAGAGCACATAAAAAAGAAGGGAGTCCTGAGCTGTACTGCACATCATGCTAAGTGAAAGAGCCCAGACCCAAGCCAGGTGTGCCAATGCACACCTGTAACCTGTGTTCTGGGAGGCCGAGGCAGGAGGATTTCAAGTTCAAGCACAGCCTGGGCAACTTAGTGAAACCTCATCTCAAAATGCAAATTAAGGGGTTGGGGACATAGCTTGGTGGTAGCACACTTGCCTAGCATGTACAAAGCCCTGGTTTCAACTCCCCGCTCTGAAAAAAGAAATGAAAATTTAAAAGGGCTGAGGATATAGCTCAGTGCAAAGGTCTTGGGTTCCATCCTCAGTGCTAGAAGAGCAGGGCGGAGCGGGGTGGGATGAGGTGGAGGGGGGGCAAAGCAAGTCCACTTTGCGCAGGTACTGACCTGGGAGTTTCCCATAACAACATTTTAACAGAAACTGCACACGGCACAGCCCCGGGGGTGCAGCCTCCGCTTTCATCGCATTGCCTATGTCCTCATGGCTGCAGCCGGGACCATGGTGGCCAAGAGGCAGCCCCGCCCCGCGTCTGCACTGCACAAAGTGATCCCCCGGCACCTTGAGGATGCTGGCCGTTTCTAACGCTCAGAGGTGGCTCCGGGGCAGAGGCCGGGCTCAGCGAGAGCCTTGGCTGCCGCAGGACGGGTTCAGGGCCCGGGGTGTCCTCTCCCCATGTGGACTTGGAACAGGGTCTGGAGTGAGTGCAGCCTCGCCCAGGGGCCCTCAGGGATGGCTAAGCCGAGAGCCACACTGCTGGGCCATGCGGGGACGAGGGAAGGGGCAGCAACTCGGGGTGGAAAGGACCGGGTGGCAGGGACATCACCACCTCCGCAGAACCCAGACTTCCCATGTGGTCTCCCTGGCACCTGCCCACGGCCCAGAGAAATGCACCTCTGCTTCCCCGATACCCAGATGGGGAGGCTGAGCACAGGCCCAGTCAATACGGTGTCACCCACCCAGGCCGCAGTTGTAGCCAGGCACCCGGAGAAGAGACGGCAGCCACCAGTCAGGCTGAGTCCCGGGGGTCCCCTGTGCCCCAGGGTATCCAGGTCACCGCTGTTCTGCCACGGCAGGGACGGACAGAAGGCAGCGCTGGCCGCCCAGCTGCCCTGCTGCCACCGGGTGCGCGTTTCCAGGGAGCCAGTGCTTGCCTGGTCTCCCCCTGCACGGCACTGCAGCCAGGCACAGGGGCGCACGCCTGTCACCCCCGCACTGGGGAGGCTGAGGCAGAAATACAAATTCAAGCCCAGCTTGGGCAATTCAGTGACTCAGTGAGACACTGTCTCAAAAAAAATTTAAAAATAAAAAAGGGCTGGGGATGTAGCTCAGTGCAAAGACCCTGGGTTCAGTCCTTACTAACACACACACACAATGACGGGATGGAAAATCCCAGCCTCTGCGAAGGGCCAGTTCTAGGCCACCCGGGGAGAGGACCTCAGGCCAAAGGTGATGAATCACAGGATGGGGCCATCGTGGCTCTGTGTCCAGTAGGCGGGGCCCCAGACCCCGGCCCTGCCTTCCATTGGCTGTGTGGCCCTAGGCGAGTCACTGAACTTTTGTGGTTCAGCTCCATCGGCTTCCTTGGCTGGAAATGGAAGTAGTGACAGCAGCCGCCGCAGCCCACACTGCGCGGAATACTGCACCGGCAGTGGGGAGCGGGACCCTTCTCCCCGGGCCAGCCCCTGCCCCTGCCCAGCACCCACCTCCACCTCCACCTCCAGACTCAGGACCCCAGGAATGGGCTCCTCCTCCAGACCAGGGGCAACTGGCTGCAGCTCCCCCAGACCCTGCCCTTTCCTAGAGCGAAGCCCCTTGGGAGGCCTCGACTACAAAATCGTGGGGTGTAATACTAGTACCAGCCCCGAGAGGGCGCTGCCGAGAGCATTCAATGTGATGAGGCCGGGGAAACGAGGGCAGTGCGCGTCTAGTGCTGGCTACGGTGGATATGGGGCTCAGTACTGTCCTCCCTTGGATAACTGTTAGAGAGGGCAGAGTTACGGAGAACAGCCAACCTAGCTGGGTGTGTGGCACTCTCCTGATATTCTAGCTGCTCAGGAGGCTGAGGCAGGAGGATCACAGCGCCGAGACGAGCCTGGGCAACTTAAACTCTGTCCCCGAGTAAAATGAAAAGGTCTGGTGGTGCAGCTCAGTGGTGAGCCCTTGCCTAGCATGTTGGAGGCCCCGGGTTCCATCCCCAGCACAGGAGAGAGGGAGAGACAGACAGACAGACACATCCTGTCAGGTTTTCCGCGAAGCAGAAAGCACCTCAGTGCTGTGTGCTCGGAGTACCTGTGCCCGTGTCCACACCACCTCCGGGAGGTGACCTCGCACCTCTTCTTCCCACATGGAGTCACCGCTAGAAAAAGCTGGTGTTTGGGTGCCCTGAAGGCACCGCCACCCCTCCCACTGCATTCCTCTCCGCCCGGCTGGCCATTTGATGCTCTGCATCCCGTTAGGTAGGCAGAAAGCCGCCTGCAATAAGGGAGTAGGGCTGAGCGTGGCCCCGTGACCCAGCTCTCAGCAATGGGGCGCCCACAGTGCCCACCTGTGGCTGGTGTTGTGACTCCGTGTGTCCGTGTGTGTGTTGCACTCTGATCCAGGCTGCACGTGCACCCGAGGTGTTTGCGAGGCCTGGCGTTGGCTCTGCGCCTGCCCAGCATTCACACGCCGGCCTCCTGTCCCTGCCTCCGGAAGCCGCTGAGGAGCCTGCTTAGCTTCCGGCTTCTTCCTGGAAACCCCTTCGACAATGTCTATGCTGTGACTTGATGAGATTTGGCAGCTTTGGTGTAGAATCTGAATCTCAGGGTGGGCCTGAGAGTTTCCCCGTGACAGGGAGCTCCCTCCCTCTGTCTCCCACGCTGGCCTTTGGCACCTGCCCCCCAAGATAAGTCCCAGCCTGGCCTCTGATGCGGCACACATCTGCTGCTCCGAGGTGACACACAGCATGCCAACCGGCTCTTCAGGGTCCCCAAGTCACGTGAACCCTCGGCAGCACCCCAGGCTCGGCCCTGCCGCCGGGAAGGCCAGCGTTCAGCACTCAACTAAGATCTGTCTTTGCCTAGGGCAGTGATGCCAACTTGATTGTTCCCCACTTTATTCCCTGACCCCCCCCAAGAAAAGCTATTTCCTCTTCATGTCATTCCTTGTGAATGGCCTCTTTGGGGTCTCTGGGAAAACGGTCTGATATCTGAGGCAGGGGACCGAACAGACCAAGAGGCCCGGACCCCAAGTCTTGAGCCCCTGGTAAGGCCCTTCCTGAGCCCAGCCTAGGCCCAGCCTGCCCTGCGCCCTCCCCGTGGCTTCCCAATGGAAGGACCCAATCGGCCTCACCTTCTGGGCCTCCCAGGGCTCCGAGCTACTCCAGAGCCTCTGGTGCCCTGATCCAAAGACGTCCCCAAGAATCCTTCTGGCAGAGACTTCCATCCCCTGCGCCGCGGAGGCGGAGGGGGCGGAGGAAAGAAGGGAGGGCGCGAGCATGCGTGAGAGGTAGCGGAGGCGACGCAGCACTCCGCACCTTGCGGTCTTTTATTAGATGACTTTGGCAAGCACTGAGGGTTTATATGCAAATATTTGTAGGTGGCCTGGCACCATGTAGAGTGAGCCAGCGGATCACACAGTCTATGCAGCTTTTGACACAGATCCAGGACGGCTTAGGTGAGTTGCAAGTATATTCTCCTCCTTGTCACAGTCCCAGTGTTAACACTCCAGGGCTGCTGTGGTGGCCTCATAGGCTTGGGGAGCTGGTCCTAGGAAGACTTGGTCCCACCCAACAGAAAGGAAAAGAGGAAGGGAAGGAAGTGGAGCAGGTCACTCTCATCCCATTAGTTAGAACTGAGTCACATGATCATGCTTAGCCCCAAGGGAAGCTGGGAAATGTAGTCCTTTATTCCACCAGGCTAAAAAGAGATGTAGGGAACAAGTAAAGGGTTCTACTACACCTTCTTGAGCTCATTTCACCTAAACTCAGGTGACCTTCAAGGCCCTTTCCATGCCCACTGCTCTGACCAAGTGCTGCAGTCCACAATACCTGGGGTGAGACAGCCCCATCAGCAGTTTTTGTTTTATTTTGTTTCTTTGAGACAGTCTCTCACTGTGTATCTCCTGCTGGACTTGAAGTCACTATTTAACTCAGGCTGCCCTTGAACTACCAGCGATCCTCCTGCCTCAGCCTCCTGAGTGCTGAGATTATGGGCATGTGCCACCACACCTGGCTTAGCATTTTAAAAATGCACTATTCTTAAAGTCTACACTACAGAGTGTGTTTATTAGCACCAAGAGTAGTAGAACTCCCTCTTTTCAGGAAGTAGACAGTGAAGACTTGCATGGGAGGGCCCCGTTTTTGTTTTTGTTTTTGTTTTTGTTTTTTTAGGGCCCTGTTTTTACCCCTGGCAATCAGAACCCGTGCCCATGTCAAGTGGGGGCACCTGACTCCAGACGCTGTGCCCCTAACCACTGTCCCACACTGCCTTCCATTCTGGAGAAGTTCTACCAGGACCAGGCAGCACGCTAGGCCCAGCATGGCATCGAGGGCCCATGGGTGCCCCTGAAGTGGGAGGTGTGTCAGGCCCTCCACTCTGCCTCCACACAGAGCGGAGCTGCAGATTCCTTTCACAATAACTCGAACTGCAAAGCAGCCTGAGTTTGCAGGCAGATGCTCACCCGTTCACCCTGGTGGGGGTGGCTGTATCCTGTCAACCCACACGCTTCCTGTGTCTTCCAAGAGCCTAGGCCTAGAGCAACAGATGTCTTTTCTTTTAGGAAGAGTACTAGGAATTGAACCCAGGACTTCACCGTGAGTTATAGGCCCAGCTCTTAAAAAAAAAAAAATTTAAATTTTGAGACCGGCTCTTTCCAAGTTGGCCTTGAACTTGGGGTCCTCCTGTCTCAGCGTCCTGAGTAGCTGGGATTACAAGTGTGTGCCAGGCTGCCCAGCTAGGAGCAACAGATCTCTAAGTGGCAATTACTCTCTTGACTTGTTGCCCTTTATCGTCCCCTGAACTAACGTGTCCTCCTTGAGCTCCAGAGTAAGGACCGTCACCTCTCTGATCCTTTGTGTCCCACAGGGAAGGCTCAGCTACACTAAGCAAGCAGGGCTACCTGAGCAGAGAGTGAAGGGGGGCTCCTCGGAGATCCCACGGCCAAGGGCAACCGTCACCCACCTCCCGCCCTGTCACAGCCCCTGGGGTCAGCCATGCACCTGTGGGCTCTGACCACACAGGACAACACAGCTGCCGAAGCCCGGCAGGGGCGTCTGACAGTGCCACCCCACACCAGCCTCATCAGCCAGGCTAGGATTTGTTGGGAATCCATTCCTCAGGCTCCACTCTGACCAAGCTACCTCATCAGGACCCCGGGGATGAACCCAGGGTTTCTCACTGACTGCCTCCTCGCTCCCTTTTTATTTTGAGTCAGGGTCTCCCCAAGTTCCGCAGGGTGCGCTTTAACTTGTGATCCACCTGCCTCAGCCTCCCAGAGTGGTGGGATTACAGGCAGGCACCACCTCATCCGGCTTCACAAATTTACAGCAGCCAAGGTCCTGGGGCCCCACCGGACACAGTGGGGGTAAGGAGATACCTCAGGTCACTCACAGGAGGCTCACCCTGCTGCCCTCGGGGCCGCCCTTGCCCACCTGGGTCCTTCCTGTGTCCGGGCTTCCCCCGGGGACCCTGGGCTGGGAGCGAGGGTGTCACTGAAGCAAGACAGAAAGAGAAACAGACAAAGCAACAGCCCACACGCAGCGAGGACAGGTCCAGGAAGCGTGTTTAATTGCGTGACATGGACGACATACAGCGGGCGCGCAGGCGGCGGCCAGGGCATGCGACACAGCCGCGTCACCCCGGCCCGCACGGCCAGGCAGGGGCCTCCCCTCGCCCGCCCGGAGACACAGACAGGACGGCGCCCCGAACGGAGAGTCCGAGGAGCTGGGGAGCAAGCAGGAGAGGACACGAGCAAGCACAGCGCCACACCTGCTCCCTCCGTTGGCCGCGAGTCCTCCTCGATGGCCCTGGGAGGCGGCCGGGCTCCTCCGTGCCGGACGGGGAAACTGAGGCCCCACAAGGGCCTCCCCGCAAGTCCTGGAAGTTGGCGGGACGGGGCAGGGCGTGTCCCGCCCGTCCTGGGGAGACAGAGCCGGAGTCTGGAGGCCAGCGGCAAGACAGAGATGGCACCAGCTGTTTATTCAACAAAAGCCTTTTATTCATTCAAAAAGTAACCATTGGGTTTATTCCGCAGATATTTTAAAAAAATAATAAAGGAGGGAGGGGGGGGCAAGGCTTCCCATCAGTGCCCCTGGGCCAAGTGACTCGCTAGCCCCTGGGACGACCTCCGAGAGGGCACCTGGGCGACACCCTGCCCATCTAGCGGCCCAGGGGTCCAGGGCGTCCGCAGCTCACCTCCACCCCTGCTGGGCGGGGTTGGGCCCCCAGACGCCGGCGCCGCCCGTCACCACCAGGGGGCGCCCCTGCACGCCCTTGCAGCCTCTCAATGGGGACCCTGCCCTGGGAAGATGCGGAGGCCTTCTCCTTGGCAGGACATCCGGAGAGACTCCAGACGTCCCCAGTCGTCCTTCCCTCCTCCCCCGGAGAAGAAACAATGTCCCCAAGAGCCCAGGGACTCCTGTCTAGGACATCAGCTGTCAAACCACAAAGCGTTTCAGAAGAGACATCAATACAGAGATGACATACATTCGCCTGGATGTTATTTTAAACGTTGCCTTGTTAAATATTGGAAAATCGTGACAGTTCCTAAGTCACCATCAACACAAAGTGGGAAGCAGATGCTGAAGAAGACGCTGGGCCCTGCCCCCCGGGGGCCTGGGACTCATGGCTCTGCGGGGGGACGGAGGGCCTGGGCCCAAAGAGGGGCGTCGCCCAGGGTGGGGCCGCAAGTGGAAAGCGCACTGGGGCCAGGCCCTCGGGCTGTTCGGGGGTGGCCTGCCCCGGGACTCGGCATGCCACCACGTGTACAGGCCTGGTGACAGGAAGGGGCAGAAGTTGGCCTGGAGCGGAAATAGCCAGCGTCCAGCTCCCCTCAGGAAGGGGGTGTCCCTGCAGGCCGCTCGGGGCTGTCTCAGGCCATGAGCCAAAGGTATGTCCGAGGCATGGGCCTGCTGGGCCACCGTCCTCAAGGACACCCCTGCCAAGACCGAAACCACACCTGCGGTTCCACCTGCCAGGCTGGGGTGCTGGGGGTGCCTGGCAGATGTGTGGGGGTCCCAGGGATGAGGTGCCCGCTGGGGGGCAACACATGCTAGCCCTGGACAGGCCTGAGCCGGGCGCCCCTGGCCTCGATGCCTCCAGGCTGGACAGCAGCTTCGTGATTCCCACCTGGCCAGAGAGGCCAGCATGGCTTCTGCAAGGCAGAGCTGAGACGGCCAGGAAAAGGCGCACAGTCACCCTGCCAGCCCCAGGCCATCCAGCCACCCTCCACCCTGGGGTCCTGGCAGGAGCGGAGTGGAAGCGCTGCAGTGACCACGCTGAGGCTCGGACCTCCCGGCTGGTGGCCAAGCAGGAAGCCAGCCTGCAGGGGCCTCCAACGGCCCGCCCTTCAAAGCCACCCCTGGGGGTGGCCTCCGTGCTCCCTGTCCCTGGGGCTGACGGTGGAGACGGAAAGCAGCTGAAGGCGCTGCCGTGCTGCCCCGTGGCAGAAGCGTTGCCTGATCCATGGGGGAGGCTCCGGCCTCCTGGGGTAGAGGTGGAGACCGAGGCCCTCTCCTGGCAGGACCAAAGGCCAGCTCCGTCCCTCTTGGGGGTGGCCCAGGGGACCATGCTCTTTACCAAGCCGAAGCAAGAACTCTCACCACAGCCTGCGCTTCCCTGGCAGTGAGCCCACTCCCAGCCTGGGGCCTCCTCGGTGAGGGCGAGCTGGGGGCCAGGAGCACTGCAGGGAGGTGCAAGGTGTCATCGGACACACTCGGCCCCGGCCAGACCCGCACACCAGCAACCAGGCCGCGCCGCGTCTGAAGGCTTGGGCCAAGAGACAGCGGACCGAGCTGCGACTGTGACAATCCCCGCATCTGCAGGGGCCTAGCCTCCCAGCCACAGGCAACCGAACCTCAGGCTCCGAATCTACAATGTCAACCTAGAAAAGGGGCTTCACGCTCAACCGTCCCGGGCCGCCCTGCCGGCCCTGCTCAGTGGCGCAGCCGGGGCCTGAGAGGACGCAGGACTGCCCACGGTCACCAAGCAGGGGGAAGGCTCGGCCACCGACCTCCCGTCCAGGGTCATCTGAGGCTCCTGGGGACACTTCGGGGCCATCCCGGACTCAGGTGCGGGGGAGCTGGAAGTCTGCGGTGAGGGGCAGGAACTTCCTCTTCTCCCACCTTCCCTCCAGCGCCTGCGCAGAGCCACCAGGCAGGACGCCGCGCGGCCCCTGCAGAAGGCAGCTGGAAGGCGGGAAGCAGCGTGGGCGCACCGGGGGACAACTTTCAGCGCCCTCCTGCCACCCTCCAGAGAAAGCGGCGACGTCCTTGACCTCTGCGAAGCTGCCTGCAGAGACAGACCGCTTTTCCCAGGCGGCTGCCAACGCAGAGAGAGGGAGGGAACTGGGAAGTGTTGCCTGTTCGTCCTTCAGTTAAAAAAGAAAAAACTGTCCCAGACCCAGAGGCGGGCAGAGGAGGAGAGGCGGGCACGAGGGCTCAGAGGGGCCCGGGCAGAGGGGAGCAGTGTGTGAGCCGTCAGGGAACACCCCCTGCCCCCTCTGCAGACATCAAGCACAGTATCTGAAAAGAGGAAAAAAGTGGTTTTTGGCTTCTTGGCCGCTGCAGGCCGGAACCTGCCAAGCAAGCGTGGTGTGGGCACGCGACTGTTGGCCCGCGGCCCCCGAGTGCGGGGCGCAGGGGCAGCAGCAACATTAACAACCAATAAATAAAGGATGTCAGGTATATACGCGGGTTAGAAAAACCTCACTTTCCCCACAAAAGCACAATACTGCTATCACAAAAAATAACGGGCGCCACCAGCAACCACCCCAGGCTCTCGGCGGCCTTACATCCTGAAGGTAGGCCAGAGAGCGGCCACCAGCGCAGGGCGGCTGGGCCCAGCAGGTTCTCCGAGTCCCGAGGCCTTCTCCAAATCGGTCAGTGTCTTCTACAACAGAAGGTAGTTTTGGTTTGTTCTGTGTTTTCTTTTTAAAACGTCCATTTGAAATAAAAAACCAAAGCGCACGCAGGCCAGCAGGGAGGAGGAGGCCGCCACGCCAAGCAGCCAGTCCGGGGCGGTGTGGAGGGCCGCAGCCGTTTCTGGTTCGGCTGCCGTGTTTCGGACAAGCGGAGGCGCTGGCGA
>NW_004955513.1:254360-283418 GCF_000276665.1 Chinchilla lanigera | reverse complement strand
AAGGCCAGCCTGAATTACAGAGTGAGATCCTGTCTCAAATAAAACAAAACAGCAAAAGACTCCGCCTTTCACCTTGGGTTCCCTCTCCCTCTCTAGGGAAGCTCGCCCCATGGCAGCAGCCCAGCCCTGAGAAAATTTGCGTGGAACATCCCGTGCAGAGGGACCACGGCTGCCACATCGCATGAGTGAGCTCAAAGTGGGCCCCCTCACACCAGCGAAGCCTTCAGATAAAACTGCAGCCCTGACCAACAGCTGCTGATTTTTCCAGTCAGCCTGGGGTAGAGGACTTTCAGTGCTAAATCCAGAGGGCTCCTGGGCAAGTTAGGGCAGCTGGTCACACTTTGACAGCATAACCGCAGCCTCAGAAGCGACCTGGGTTCTGGGCCGCTAAGCTGCTGCTTTGTGCTCACGGAACACTCAGCTGTAGAGTGACCACAGCACTTAGAAAAAGTAGATCAGATAGACGATATACCCAGGACCAAGGGCTCCCCTTCATCAAACTCTTAGAGACCAGCGAAGTAAAACGACCACAACCGGTCACTACACACCCACCAGAACGGAGGGGGCCAATGCCAGCAAGAATGTGGGAAAAGTGGACCTCTGTCGCGACCCTCAGGGATATAAGGTGCCACTGACCCTTGGAAAACTTTGCTAGCAGCTCCCACCGCTGAGCAGACACAAATCCTGTGTCCCAGAAATTCTGCCTTAGCTCGGCACCGGCGCAGCAGGCTAATATTATGACTTAGTTATTGCGGACTGATCTGGCCGCCATCCCCCGAGTGCAACGATGAAGGATTAAATAGAAGAGTCAAGTGGTGTGGGTTAGGGCTCCAGGAGGGTCAAAACCCTCTAACAGAATTCGAGGTTCTCTGGGGGCTGAGACAAAGAACTTCTCTGGGCGGCCCGTATTTATTTGGTTTTCTGACAAAGGAGGGACATACTGAAGAAAACGCAGGAATCGAAGCAGAACCTTGGGAGACAGTTCAAAGACTTCCCCAGGTAGTAAGGTATGCTAATTCAGAGACTCTCTTATCTCCAGGTTGACACTCGTTGTAGGAGTGTGGAGCCTGCAGCTGCAGTCTCCTTTTAGCTAACTGGGGTTGAGGCCAGGCACCCTCAGCTGTGTCCTTATCTTGTCCTTTGAGGCGTCCTGGCTTGACAGGCCACTGCAGGCCTCAGCCGGGACCAGTGACTCACAGAGGTTCACCTACTATGAGTCCGCTGCCCTTCTCCAGACCAGGGGCCCGGGCCTTGGGCATGCTCACAAGTACACAAGGGGAGCCAACTGGTTCACTTTAAATCCGACTCAGAGCCACTTCCTAGTGGTCTCCACCACCAGCAGGACAGACACAGTCATTCACCCAGACACAGAGATGTTCATAGCAAGACAGGGCATGACACAGCCGGGCATGGTGCCGCATGCCTGTGAGCCCAGCACACGGGAGGCTGAGGCAGGAGGATCGTTGCAAGTTTGAGAGCAGCCTGGGCTACAAAAGTGAGCTCAAGGCCAGCCTGAACTGCATAGGAAGACCCTGCCTCAAAACGATAAAAAAAAAAAGCCAGGGCCTTGGGGTTCACTGCCATCAGCGCCCCTGGCCAGCATAGAAGACTTGACCCGGAAGAGGAAAGGGAAGATGAGCAGCAGGAAGGAGGGAACCTTTATGAGCAGCGGCAGTCTCTAGCGGGGCCGCGCTCCTCCCACACACATCCACCCAGGGCAACGCAGGAGCCGCAGCTGAGCCGTGAAGCACACAGCTGGGAGACCGGGTCTTCATCCCGGCTCAAGGCACCTTCGAGCCAGGACAGCTCATCTGCAGGCAAACCCGGGGTTGAATCAGAGAACGCAAAATGATAAAGACAGAGGGATGCAGGCCGACCTGGGCCCCCTAGGGCTCCCCCTCCAGCCCTGCCCCAAGTGCAGACCCCAAGTGCCCCTGCACAGCCAGGCTCTTTGCCGCCCAACCCAGGTGCGCCGTGGCCAGGTCCCCGACTCACCCCAGCTCTGGGCCCTGGACTATACCAGCCCGTCGTAGAGGGACAGCGCTTGCACGATGGAGGGGTCCGCCTTGGACCCCTCCTGGAACTCCTGCAGCGTCAGCTTCCCGTCCGCGTTCTGTGGGCAGAGAGAGGCGGCTGAAGCAGGAGACCCCGGCCTCCCAGGAGGCCGGTTTCTGGTGAGCCCAGCCCCGGCCTGGAACCCCGCAGGACTCCCGGCATCGGGTGAGGAAGGCAGGGGACAGGGGCTCAGGCGGGCTTGGTGTTCACGGCCTGCTGAGGACAGCAAAGACCCTCTCTGCGGCCCTGTCTCCGGACCCCAGCCCGGAAGAGGCCTGGTGGGGAGACTGGGGTGTGGGGAGACTGGGGTGTGGGGAGCTCCACGCTTGGCAAACCAGGAGCCCCACGGCTCTGTGCTTTGTACCGCCGCTCTGCCTGCGTAAATTGTGGTCTGTCCCAAGGGCGAGGAGCGCTTGCATTTCCGAGGTCACTTTGGGAGGGTACAGAAGCCAGCCTCACCCAGGATTCCCCAGCTGGGAGCTGGGAAGGCAGATGCCTGCCCCAGCAAGGCGGGGCTCCAGGGTCAGCACTGTTTTCCGAAGTCGGGGGATTTGAGGGTGTTCGTTCAAAACCCATCATCGCTCTGGCAAGGAGCACCCTCGAATCCACCATGAAAGGCTGCTACGGCTTCTCTGCGGCCCCGGCATAAACCTGATTACCGCCGGGAGACCGGCTCAGGCGGCCCCCTCGAGGGCGCTAATCTCTCATTTTTAATTAAGAAAGTGCCGGCCTTGGGCTCCGGCTTTCAGGGCTGGCACCTGTACCCCACCAGAAGGCACAAGAAGCCTTCAGCCAGAGATTTGTATTCTGTTACTGAAGGCACCCAGCCCTGGCTGCCTGGCCGCTAGGATTTCTAAGTTAATTTACGTTTAAAAGCCTTATTCTCATTTAAAAAAAAAAAAAGTTTGGAGCTGGGGATGCAGCTCAGTGGTAGTGAGGGGGCTGTGTGTCCGAGGCCCAGGTTTGATCACCAGCATGGGGAGGAGGGTGGAGGACAGATGGACTGACAGACAGATGGATGGGAGGATTGGCTGGCTTCTCAAATCAGGTCTGTAGATAGAATTCAGCGGGTCTGTGAACATCGATTGGAAAAATCCAGATTTTCCTTTTGCTAGGGCTTAGCCGAAAAGCAGCTGTCCCTTCTGTGTGCCTCTGGGTGACACCCCCACCCCACCCCAGCGGGACCTGTGACTGCAGCCTCTTCCTAACACATCCCGGTTGCTGCCGACACCACAGCTCTGAAGGACGGAGTGTCACAGCCCGGAATACTTCCCCACAGTGCCCGGCAAGCCGCACCCCGGCCCTGAGCCGCTGCCACATTTTATTGTTTAATGTGTGGATCTGAAGCTCGTGAGCTGCTGCGTCACACAGAGTCTTTATAAAACACACTTTGACAGCTGCAGTCCAAAATAAGCACCTTCCCTTCTGATCCTCTGGATTTTATCTTCTGCGGTGAAAGCTTTTATTCTGAGGAGTCCCTAGATCTCTCCAAAATGCCAAAGAGGTCCCCAGCAAAAAAAAAGTAAATAAATAGGCCAGCCACGGTGGCGCACACCTGTAATCCCAGCATTCCGGGGAGGCTGAGGTAGGAGGATTACTGCAAGTTCAAGGCCAGCCTGGGCTACATAGCAAGACACATCTCAAAAAACAAAACAAAAAAAAAAAAAAAAAAGGAAAGAAAGGCCAAGGACCTCACGGGTAAACTTAGAAGTCTGCACACTGGATGAAAGTGGCTTCCAGTTCGTAGCCATGCCTCTAGCCGGTCCCCTGGGGGTCAGTGGTAAAGCCAAGCCAGGCCCCTGCTCCCCGCCCCCACGCCCTCCCCCTCCCAGTGGGGCCCGGCTACCTTGTCCATCATGGCAAAGATCCGGTCCACCCTCTTCTCGGGCGTGTTCTCCTCCTCGGGCAGCTCCACGGTGTTCCCCTGCAGGGCGGCGCAGCACTCTGGCTCCGGGCTCGAGGCTGCGGCCTGGCCTGGTCCAGCCGGGACCCGACTCCCCCTCCCCCCCCTCCCCCACTACCCTGAACATTGCCCCGCTGCGCCCCACTGTCTACCCTGCCCCAGCGATGTCCAGAGCGCCCCGGCCCTCACTAGGCCCACTCTGTCCCCAGCCGATCGCCAGCCCGAAGGGACTCCCCACGGGCCACACGGGCCACCAGCTCAATGCCCCCCACGGGCCCCTCACCACCATCTGGTAGATTGCGTCCACGATATCCAGCATCTCGTTCCTGGTGATGTAGCCGTCGTTGTCCAAGTCATAGAGCTTGAAGGCCCCTGTAATCAAGCAGCCGGGGCTGTGCGACCCTGGCCAGGGCGGTGGGAGGCCCCCGAGGCCCCTGCGCTCTACACCTCAGTGCCCAGCAATGGACACGCATGCCCCGCACCATCGGGACTAGGGCTGGAATAACATTCAAGCAAATAAGTGGTGTACAGTGTGGAGGCGCGAAGCTGGGGCCTGGCCTCAGAGGCCTGTGGGGATTCTGACGGCCATCCCCAAGAACAGGGACCCTGAGCCCAGGCGCTCCCTGACTTCCTGCCTGACGCCAAACTTGAAGTCACACTCCTTCCCTGTTTGTTGAATGACTGAGTGAAATCAGTAGTCAAAACAGTGGCCACCAAAGAGGCAGATGAAGCGTGGAGCTGGGGCCTCTGAGCCCACCCCACATGCCCGCTGCCCCAAGTCTCCACCTGCCTGAAAGCCACCCTATTCCCCCTGCTTCTGGTCCCCCAGGGCTGCCTCCCTCTGCCCTCGGACCACCTGCCACTGCCCACCTAGGCCCTGGAGGGAGGGACAGCACTTACATCGCAGCTTCTCATCCAGGGTTCCCCTCGAGGTCACCGAGAGCGCCTGGATGAACTCGGAGAACTCGATCCGCCCGTCCTGAAGAGGCAGAGGGGACGGAGTGGGTCAGCACCAGACCACGGGGTCGGGACAGATCTTGGAGGGGCGTGACAAGGGCAGCAGGCATAGGATGCTCATGACCGACAGGCAGAGTGAAGGATGAGGGGACAGAGACAGAGGGTGACCCCACCCTGGGGCACCTAGGGAGGAAGCTGGGGCCCACGGCAGTGCTGGCACCTGGGAAAACGCCCACTGTCTGAGCCTCAGTTGCCTCATCCACAAAATGGGGGAATGAAAAGTACCTGCCCCTGGCCGGGGGCGGTAACCCATGCCTGTCATCCTGGTACTCTAGGAGGCTGAGGCAGGAGGACTACAAGTTTGAAGCCAGCCTGGGCAACTTAGGGACTTAGTGAGACCTTGTCTCATAATAAAAAAAAATAAAAAGGGCTGGGGATGTGGTTCAAGCCAGAATACCAGGTACAATCCCACAGGTATGTGTGAGGGCCCACTAATTGTAGCTCATGTTGAGGACTGGTCAGGTAGTGAACGTTCAGAAAACGCCAATAATGACGGTTAATCCTGCTCCTGATTCGGGAGGGATCGCCGTTTGTACATACGGGGAAATTCAGTGTTTACATGCTTGTCCACTGGGGGGGGGGGCAGAGTACACATTACATGTGCGGCTGTGCACGCGTGCACGAGAGTGTTCATGCATGTGTGCACGCATCTGTATATGTCTGCATGCGAGCACGCGGGTGTTGGCCCGTGCGCATGTGCGGGGTAGCCCTGCCTGCCAGGTGCGCGCGCATCTGTACATCCCCGGCCCATGCGCATTGTCCCTGGAGACGCCGCGGCTCAGAGCTCACCCGTCGACGTCCATCCACGCCCTGCTCAGCTCACCTTGTTCTCATCAAAGACGTTAAAGACGAACGTGGCGAACTTGGTGGGGTCCCCGAACGGGAAGAACTGCTTGTAGATCTTCTGGAAGCCGGCGGCGTCCAGCTGCCCGCTGGGGCAGTCCTTGATGAAGCCCTTGTACCTGGGCAGGGGCAGGGACAGGGTGAAAGGACCGTGTCACTGTGGGGAGCACCTGCCTAGGGCCCAGGAGATTGGTGATCCCAGCTCAGAGTGACTCCAGAGACAGAGTCACACACACTCGGCCACCATAGGCGTGCGCCCATCCCTGTGTGACCCGAGACAAGTGACACCACCTCTCTGAGCCTCGTCAGCATAAGGAAGGGGAGTCAGCGGGGGTCCACGGACACTGCGTCCAGAGTGCTGCCTGGCTCCACACCAGGGCTAAAAAGTAACCCTAGAGTTCCACACCGCACTCCTTGCACCCCAGGGCACCAGAGCCGCCCGAGTGGCCCCCGGCCCTACGTGGACACGCGCCCCTCCCAGCCAGCTCCAGCCCCGGTGCATCCACCTGGACTTGTCCGCTCCACCCCAGTGCCCAGCACGCGGCCCTGCGTCCGCATCCCAGTCCAACTCTGCCACTCCTTAGTGGACAGCCTGGGGCAAATGGCTTCACCTCTCTGAAACCCCATTTCTGCACTTAGGAAAAGTCATGGCCATTTATCATGAGCATCTGTGGGAGCTGGGGAGATGGTGCGTGGGCCCCCAGGACCACACGTTTGAAAAAGCATGACTTGAGCCACTGCACTGCCCCACCCTGTCATTAATGCCCGCCCTTCAGCGCTGTGAACTTAAATGTGTGCTGTTTCCTGTGTGTGCCCCTCTCCCTCGGTGGGCACACACTCCTCCCAGGACAAGTCCTTCCACCGCGGGGAGCCGGGGGCTCTGCCCTCATCAGCGCCCGGTGTGACCTCCACCGGGCCAGTCATGGCGGGGAACTCGGCGTATCCTACTCACTGAATGATGGCAACAGCCCAAGGAGTAAGATACGACCACGAAGCCCATTTTAAATATGTGGAAACTGAGGCTCAGAAAGCACAAGTCATTCCCGAGTCCCCCTAGCCTGGGGGCATCAGAGGTGGGGACAGAAGGTGGGAAATGAAGGGTCCCGATAGTTAGAAGACCAGATCGCTAACTTCTACACTGTCAGCTGTGACCGTGGGGAGATTCCACTCATCCGGCCATCACCGGAGAGGATTGTGGGAGAATCCTCTCAGACCTAAAGGACCAGAATGGACAGAGCCACACAGGCTGCTGAGGGCCAGGTAAGCGTGAGTGACCAAGGCCAGATGTCCAAACTAGGCAGGTTCCAGGCAGTGCCTGTGGGCCCCCTGGAGCAGGCTGAGGACAACCTGTGCCTGGCTCTGCACTCAGCTGTCCAGCTGTCCTTGTTCCATCGTAACCTCGGCTCACAACAATGTCCCCAACGACCCCACAGAGGAGGACCCAGAGGCTCAGAGAGGTCCCAGCTTCATCCCCATATGATGTTTTCAGCTCACCTCAGGGTCTACTGGGGTTGCCGTAGCTCCCACACCGGAGGACACAGAGCAGGACAGAGCCAGGGACAGTAACACCAAGCAGTGTGCTCCGTGCTCCTCTCCCCTCCCACAGCAAGAGGAAGGGACCCAGCCCCCCCCCCCCAGCTTTCCCTTGAAGTTGCCGCCGCGGCTTCCCTTGCTGGGCCAATGAGCAGAGTTTGAAGGATAAGATCTGTTCCATGACCCCAGGGCACCTGGCCAGGATGGACCGGGCAGAGGGTGGAGACATGCCCTGTGCCAGGACTCCACCAGACCCTGGAGGCCAGGAGGGTGGATTTACCCCGGCTGTGTTCCTTTTTGTGTGTGTGTATCTTTTTGAGACAGTCTCACTATGCAGTTCAGGCTAGCCTTGAGCTTACTCTGTAGCCCAGGCTGGTCTCAAACTTGAACCGATCCTCCTGCCTCAGCCTCCCGAGTGCTGGGATTATAGACGTGCACTACCACGCCTGCTTCCCTCTGTGTTCCTACAGCCCTTCTTTGTTTTGAGACTGTGTCCTGCTACGTAGCTCAGGCTGGTCTGGAATTCTCAGCCATCCTCCTGCCCCGGGCTCCCAAGTGCTGGGACTGCACATGTGTGCCGCCATCTCGTCTGGTCCTCATGGCCCTTCTAACCTCTCTGCCACTGCGGTTTGCCTTACTCAGAGGATCTTAAAAGGCTGTTAAAAACAATGAAGATAAAAGGCGCTTGGCGGCGTCTCCCGGGTCCTGCAGCCGGCTCCGGGTCACTCCCAGGAAGGCAGACACAGCCGCTGAGCAACTCCCGAGGGCTGGCGGTGGGGGCAGCCTCCAGGGCCCACAGCCCTAGCACCCCCAGCGGGGTCCAGAAGCCCCTCCCCCAGCCCTCGAGCTCCCTGTGACCTCTTCTCCACTTCGAGGCACCGGCCACCCCATCGCCAGCCCGCCCGGCCCCACTGCAGCAGCGGTCCTGCTCACTCAGGCGACGCTGATCAAATTCCTCATCTCCTGAACGGAAGGTCCTGGTCCTGCCTCCGTGAGCAGCCTGTCGGCCTGGTGACTCCCCACCCTCCTGGTGTTCCTCTCTCTCTCTCTCTCTCTCTCTCTCTCTCTCTCTCTCTCCCTCTCTGTGGTACCCAGGTGATTCACACTAAGCTACATCCTCTGCCCTTTTTTATTTTGAGACAGGGTCTCCATAAATTGCCCAGGTTGGGCTGGAGCTTGTAGTCCTCCTGCCTCAGCCTCCCAGAGTGCTGGGATGACAAGTGTGCCACACCGTGCCTCGCTCCTCTTGGTAATTTCCCATCCATGAACCCCTCCCCTGCTCACTGCCTCTGGTCCAGGGGCACTGGGAGTTTCAGCCCAATCTCTGTCCCTTACTGCGACCCAGGCAGCCAACCTGAACAAACCCCGCTCACCATCACCTGCTCAGCAGCTGCTTCCTCCAGGGAGTCAGTCAGGCCCCTGATCCAGACCTCCGGGGTATCCTCTGTGCCCGGCGGGGACCACACTATCACAGGTGCCCTCCCTGGAGTTTGAGCTCCTGGATGCCCCTATGCCAGGGTGCCCCACATGTGGCCTGAACAACGTAGGCCTAGAAAATGCACTCACGCAAACCACCAGGTAGGGCAGAGAAAGCAAGGGCCCAGCCCGGGCCTGCAGACCCTGGCCTGGGCCCCAGAGCTCCTGGGCACGGTTAGAAAAGCATCTGTGTGTACGGATGGGCTGCTGCAGGCCCAGAGAGGGAGCAAGTACAGCCCAAGGTCACACAGCAAGTCTGCAACAGAAACAGGGCTCAGATCCAAGGCTCCGGCTCCCCCCTCCACCGTGCAAGCCGGGCTGCTCCACCCCCATGCAACGTAGGCAAGCTGAGGTACCCAAACATTATGTAACCCATTGTTCATCCCGGAGCGGTGGGGGGGAGGCACCTGCCCAGGCTGGAGCAGAGCGAGAGGGACGTGCTGCAGCTCCCCACCTGGCGCCCCCAGACCTCTAATCACCCTGCAGACGCCATGCCTCCCTCCATGTAATTCAGAGGTTCAAGCCATGCATCCAGGGCTGGCAGAGGGGCAGTCCCAAAACAACCGCACCCCTCCCACAGCGGGGGCCACCAAGGGAGCTGCCACCTCAGGACACAGATGGTGCCAGGGAACCTGATCCTGGGTGACAGGGAGATGTGACTCCCTCCCTCTCCAGCCCGGGGCAGGCCCCAGCCCGCCAGCCGCCTCCTCCTGCCCCTGTGGAACACGCTGCCAGGGGCCCAGGGCGGCACACGGCCCTAACCTGTTGCACTGGGCCAGGATCCTGCACAAGCCCTGCCCCACAGCGCCTTGCCCCCTGCTCCCCACCCCACCCCACACTTGACACTTGGGGACAGACCACCCTCTATCGCAGGGACACTGTGCGTTATACGGCAGCAGTGTCCCCAGCCTCCAGCTACCCACAGACCTGGGAGGTGAGGGCCCTGACACCCGCCTCAGGGATGGGGGAACTGCGCCCCTGCTGGTTCAGGGCCTCCTTGTGGCCGTTTCTCCTGCTCAGCCTGCCCCTTCCCTTCCCCTCACCCCCACAGCATCACTGCCTCCAGGCCCGGGGCCCAAAGACCAGGGCACACTCTCGGCGCCCTGGGCTGGACGGGGCGTGAGGGGCACCTCTCACAGTGCTGAGACTGACCTGTGTCCCTGAGGCACCGCCTGGGCCATCGAGGCAGGGACAGTCCAGTTGTGCTACGACACAGTAGTCCTCAGCCAGCGTCACAGCCACGTGGCCGGAAGTGGGCTCGGGGGCAGGGCCGGGGCCCGGGGGCCAGCTGTTGCCAGCGCCTCCTGCTTCACTCTGCACCTTGCTGGCCCAGGTCAGGCCAAGGGGAGGGGCAGAGCGGACATGAGGGGCAGCCTGGTGCCGCAGCGTGACCAGGTAGGGTTCAGGTTGAGATCTCGGGCCCAGCCCCTGAATCTCCAGGCCCTGGAGGACCGATGAGCCCGGGGGTGTCCCACGCAGGCCCCAACCTCAGACCGAAGTTTCAGCGAGCAGCGGAAGGGAGCGGCCAGGCCAGGGGCCCTTCGTTACGGCCATCGTAATGCCCCCACCAGAGACCCCTGAGAAGGGAGAGAGGCCCTTGGACCCCTCCGGGGGAGGCGAGGCAGGCCCAGGCCCGCAGCTGCAGCCCAGTGGTGGGTACGCAGGCTGCTCTGCAGATGGGCGAGGGGGTGAGAGGAAACCCAGCGCCCACAGCTACCTGCTTACACCCCACTGCAAGGGAGGGAAGGGAGATCTGCCGCTCCGAGAACACCAAGGCTGGCTGCCATTTGCGAATCCCGCCTCCTGTCCCCGCTCCTGCCCCCAGCCCCCTGCAGGCCTAGGCCGGCTGCCCACCTGCACCCCCAGGGGGACCCCCTGCACCTCGTAGCCTGGGTCTCCGATGTCCCAGCCGCCAGCACTGGCCCGGCACACAGCAGGTGCTCAGCAAGGAGCGGATGAGTGAATGCAGGTGTGTGTGCTCGTGGGGACACCAGGTCCCGTTCCTACGAGGCCTCTGGTTCCTTCGGGCCCCGCACCAGCGCCAGCACCAGCACCGCCTTGCTCGTGCCCCACAAGCCCCAGCCTGCAGGGACCTTGGAGCTCAGCGGCAGGGGCGCGGCGGGAGAGCAGCCCGCGGCTCCGTCTCCCCTCCCTCTCCCGTCAAGGACAATGCGGCAGCTGCGTTCCTGCTGTGCCGGCACCAGAGGTGGGAAAGGGGAGCCGTGGGGAATAATAAAGCAGCACCCCAGGCTGCAGCGAGGCGGTGGGCACAGCTGGGAGGGCAGCGTGGTGGTGGCAGACGGATCCCTGCCATCTCTCCCCTCAGTCCCCTCCCAGAACTCACTGTGGGAGGCCTCCTCCCGCTCCCAGCCGCCCCCCCCCCGCCCCCCGGGGCTTCAGCATCCCACAGCGCTGTGTGGCCTGGGTGAGCGTCTCCCCTTCTCTGAGCCTCTGTTTCTCCATCTGTAAAACGGGGCCACTCCTGGGACTTGCCGCAGGGCCCTGCTCTAGGGACCAGCAAGCACCGCCCACGGGGGGAGGCAGAGGACGTGATGGGAGCCCTCCTCGTGGCCCTCCCTTGCGTGGGATGGGCCAGCTGGCCCCGCCCAGGCGCCTGTAGGATCCTTCTGCTGCCACCCACTGCCTGCCTTATTCTGCTGGGGTGTTTGGTTATTATCCAAGGAAGAGAATTTGGAAAACAGAAAATATGAGCAGACGAAAAGGACCCACAATCTACAATCCCACCGCCCACCCCCTGGGGGCCACAAACGGACTCTAAGCAGGAGGCCACCACCCAAGGCCACCCCAAAAGCTCTCCCTTGGATGCCCAAAGGGGACCCCCACACCTCTGCCGGTCCCTGTTTCCCTCGCCCACCCCTGATGTGTCAGCTACCCACCCATGGGCTGGGATCAGGAACCTCAACTTTTCCAAGGGAGAGGCTGACATCAGGGGTGTTACAGTGGCCAAGTGCTGCCCGGCTTGCTCTTGCACAAAGGGCTAAGGGGACAGTGGCCTGAGGACCCAGCCTCTACCCCGAAGGCCGGTGCTACAGTCCCAGGTCACGGGGCCAGGCTCAGGCCAGCCAAGGGACAGTGACTAGGTTCGCTCGGTGTGGCTGCAGCTTGGAGGAGACAGACCCCAGCTCTGTGCTCTGTGATCCATTCATAATGTCTACCAGGGGCACGGAGGGAACAGAGAGGGCAAGGAGGCCACCATTTAACCACCTAGCGGGGCTGTGAGGTGTGTTATGTCTTAGAACTAGACTCTCCCCCCAGAAGGCTCATGTGGTCAGAGGCCAGGCTTTGAAAGGCAACTGGAGTGTGGGGGCGCCATACTGCCTCCCGTTAGGAGGCAGGGCCTGGGTGGAGTGGTCACTGAGATGTGAGCTGGAAGGGTAGGTTCTTGCCCACGGCCCCTCCCTTCTCTCTCTGCCTCCCGGTCACCGTGACGCGAGCTGCCTTCCTCCACCAAGCCCTGCCGCCATACCTTTCTGCCTTCGAGCCAGCTGTCCATTGACTGAACACCCCCAAGCCGTGAGCCAGATTCAACTTCTCCGCCTTTAAATTCTGGGGCCACCATGAGGATGGGACAGCTCGCATGTGTCTATTTTGTTTTGTTTTGTTTTGTTTTGTTTTGTTTTATTTTGTTTTGTTTAAGACAGAGTCTTGATATGTAGCCCAGGCTGCCCTTGAACTCTTGGTAACCCTCCGGCCTCAGTCCCTCACGCACTGGGACTACAGGTCTGCACCACCACGCCTGGCTCATGGCTGTCTCGTGCCCTCCCAGTGACACTGACCACTGCCTGCCGTGTCCAGGACTCCTTAGGGGGTGCTGGGCCTGCTCACGGCTCCAGGAAGCCTCTGCTGCATCCTTCACCTGTCACTCAAATACCCACACTGACGTAAGAGCCCAGGTCTGGAGCCCCCCACCTCACATCACCCCAGCCCTATCCCCTCCCAGGCACAGACCCGGGGACACCTCGGAGTCTCAGTGTCCTCATCGGACATGGCGGGGGGAGGCCACGTCCACCCAGGATGGCTCCCAGGAGTCAACCAGATCATGTGTCAAAGGCACCAAGGGCAGCTGTGGGGAGGCAGAGAGAGGCCGGGGGTCCCAGGCTGTCAGGGGAGAGTGCAGGTCAGTGAGAGGTACGAGATACACACCACCCTCACCCCACAACCCTGCCCGCCAGGCTGGAGGTCCCGGGAGGGGCCTAAGGGGAAGGCGCAGAAGCAGACAGGGAGGAGGGACCAAAGAGTTCCAGTTCACGGGAGAAGAATAATTAAGGCTGGCCAGAGGGCAAAGGTAAAAGGGCACAGGGAATTTGGCTGTCACCTGCATTCCTGTAGTCCCAACACAGGGAGGCCGAGGCAGGAGGATGACAAGTTCCAGCCCCACCTGGGCAACTTAGTGACTTAGTGAGACCCTGTCTCAAAACAAGAAGTACAAAAAGGGCTGGGGATGGAGCTCCACGGGGGAGGCGGGGCAGTGCGGCTGGCAGGGCCAGCAGGGCTGCACTGAGCAACGTCTAGGAACCACATAACGGAGCTGAGGGTGAAGACTTCACCCATGGTCCAGGGTGGGGCCTCACAGAAGCCAGACAAAGACTCCCATGGCTGCTCAATGCATGGGGAAGGGGAGAAAACACCAGGGTGGAAATCTAGGATGGCTTCCCGGAGGAGGAGGTCAGGTCTTCCCTACTGCCCGAGTCACAGTGACACACAAGCCACCCCGTCCCCCTGCCAGGAGCAGGCATCACTAATCCATCACAGAGCTCATCCTTCCAACCTCAGAACCCTTCCTAACACAGCCAGCCGCCAGGCAGCCACTGTGGATGCCCACAGCTGGAGTCCGGAGGAAACCCATCTGCCAGCCCTGATCTGGTCTAAGCGATCATTTTACAAAAGAGGCAACGGAGGCAGAGAGGGAAAGCGATTTTTCAAGGTCACAGGAGGAAGCAGTCCCAGCCCCCAACGAGTTCCTTTGAAAGCAGAGGCTGAGGGCACCCAGCCGAGGGCCCCCCCATCACAGGCACCCGGCCTGCCCACCGCGTCCAGCACAGAGCCCCCAGCCCGGGCAGGAGGGGGGAGAGAGGGGGCAGTGCGGAGGGGACGGCAGCTACTCACCACTGCTGCACCTCCTTCTCGGTAACTGCAAGAGAAAACACAAGAGTGCCTTTAGCTCGGGAGGTGGCCCTGGCACCCCTCCTGCCCTCCCACCCCACAGCCGGCCCACCCAGGCCGGGCAACCGGGACCACGCCCCCCAGTGAACAGTCCCAGGCACCAGCTCCATACCAGGCACCCTGGCATGAGATGGCACTGGCCGCATCCTCCCACTGCCCCCTTGGCACCCCTGCCATGCCCTGGAGGCTCGGGGTTCACCCTCCCAGCAGGACACGTTCTCTGCCCTCTCTGCCCTGGGACAGGAGGGTCTGTGACGGTGCTGGCTCCCTGGCACTCGGCTGCCACTGCCTGCGAGCTGGTTCCAGGCTAAGTGGATACCACTCTCTGCCCCGAGGCCCCCTGCCTTCCCCTCACCCTGCATCTCCAGGAGGACCAGGCACGGCTTCACAGGGAGCCAAGAACCAAAAGCCGGACCAAGCTGCACAAACTCCTGCGGCAGCCTCTGCCCAAACAGCCTTTGCCTAACCACAAAGCAAACCAGCGTCTGCTCTGAGAAGCACTGAAATCAGGACAAGCCGGAACCAGGCCACGGTTCCCTCCAGAACCACCTCCACGGCCACCATCTCCCATCTCCCTCTGTGTGACTGAGGGGTGCCCCTGAGCTCCTTGTGCCTCAGTTTCCCTGTCTGTAAAGGCAGGCAGGACAGTACCTGCCACACAGAGCTGTCCCCAGAATTCAATCCCACCAGGTACAGAAGCTTCTGCGTCCCCAGAACAAGGGCAGCCAGGCACCCGGACAGCTCAGCATAGGCTTGTCGGGGGCAGGAATGCACGGGGGAACGAGCGAATGAACGAACGAACGAACGAACGAGGACAGGACGCGGCACTGCGGAGGGGTGCGACGGAGCTGGAATCTGCTCCCCGCGTCGTGGTGGGGGTGAGGGGTGTCTTGGTAGTGGCTGTGCCCACGCCACTTGGGGAAGCCACACTGCAAAAGTCGTCACAGCTTAGACACCCAGTGCCCACGAGACCCAAGGTGGAATCCCACAGCAGCACGGAGGGAAGCTGGCAGTGGACAGGGCCAGCCTGGGCTACGCAGGGAGGTCAAGGCAGCCTGGGAGACACAGCGGAACCCTGTCTCAAAAAACAGTAATGCCGTAATACCAGTACTACTGATAATAACGGCACCACCGGAGTTTAGGGGCACAGGCTCTGGGGCTACCCTAGACTACCTGGCTCAGACCTAGCCCGAGTTTAGTGGCTGTGTGTCCTCAGGAAAACCATTTCCCTCTCTAAACCTTGGTTTTCTCATCTGCAGAATGGGCTTGCGGGGAGATGAATGTGCTCCCTGCTCTTCACAAGAACCCCCAGGCGGTAGGCTCCCACTGTCCCTGGAAGGACACCAGGGCTCAGATCACACCTCTCCCTCCTTCCCATGCTGAGTCGGCCAATGAGCTGTGTGACCTTGTGTGACCTCGGCCAGGGTGACATCATGCAGCCCCTACAGAGCATCTGGCCTCAAAGGTCCGCATGGCAGGGCCGGTGCCACCTGGGGGAGCCTCTGGGACCACGTCTCTCTAGTGTGCAGCTCCTGGAGTCCCTGCTGAGGTCCTCTCACCCCCAAACCCAGCCTCCCCTGTGCTCCTCACTAATCCCCCAGCAGCCGTGAGAGGGGAGGGGACGTGACTGGCTGACCTCCCCAACACAGAACCCTGCAGGGCCGCCTCTGCCGCTCCCTCGCAGCCACGCCCCTCCCCGCCCCAGCTGGTGTCCAGAGGAAACCTCCTCAGGTTCGAGACCAGCTTGGGCTATATGGTGAGCTCAAGGGCAGCCTGAACCACACAGTGAGACCCTGTCTCAAAAAATAAAACCAAAAAAGACGTAACTATTACAATAAAAGGTGACCGACTCTGGTCCACCCGGCCTCTGCAGGCACAGAACACTGCACCGCCGGGACCCTGTGGGGAAGGATGCGTTCTCCACGGGCGCGCACTCCTGCCCCGAGTCAGGTAGCAGGAGGCACACAGAGACCCAGCATGGGGGACAGTCCCCCCCCACCGTCCCCGCTGGCCGGCTGGGCGCCTCGAGAAGCCAGCACCCTGCGAGGCCAGGTCTGAGAACGCTCCGGAAAAAGCAAAAAGCTAGGGCGACCCAACATAACTCGGGGTGTGTGGGCGGGTGGGGCCGGCAGGGACGCTGCAGGAGCTTCGGTCAGCGGTGCGCGGGGCGCTGTGGCTTCCGGTGGCACGGGGGCGGGGATGTTGGCCCACAACCTGTGTGGCCAGGAGCCCTGTGCTGCCCGGGCTCCTGCCAGGGTCCTGCCCGCCCCCAGGACCCGCGTCAACCCAGGCGCCAAAAGGGGCGCCCCAGCCTCCTCCCTCCTCTGCCCAGGTACAGGGCTGACCTCGGCGAATGCGCGCTCCCAGCCCCCACAGCCCCAGCCGCAGCCAGGCGTGAAATTAACGCGGCCCGCAGGCCCCGCCCGGCTCAGGCAGGACGGCGAGCCAGGGCCGCTCGGCAGCCACCCCAAGCCGAGTGCCCCGCACACACCCCGCCTGGACAGCACCTCGCCCCTTGGACGATCCTGTCCCCTCCCCGCGGTGGGCGGGAGACCCCGGCCGGGACGACTTTCCCTAGCCAGGCTGCGCCCGACTGACCGGCGGGGGTGCCCAAGGGGGACGGCAGTGGGGCTCATGCGGCCGCGGGAAGGCCCCGCAGCGCCAGCGAGGGCCTAGGGTGGGGGCCGTGGGCAAATGGCCCCACACCCGATCCTGGGCCTGTCCATCTGCACTGCCCCGATCTCACAGTGGACGGTAGCCGGGCCCGCAGGCGACCCAGAGAACAAAGCCTGCCGGTCCTGGGCCCATGTCAGCCAGCAGGGGCTTAGAACCTCGGCCCTGGGTTCTCACATGGACCCCTGCCCCAGAGCGCGCACGTGCATGCACACACACACACACACACACACGCGCACACACACACACACACACACACCCCGCTGCAAGCCCAGCTCACAGCACCAGGTCAGAGACCAAGGTGGGCATCCCAGGAGGGGCTGCGTGCGTCCCAGTCTGCTGTGGCCACTTGCAGGCTGGGTTCCTCTGAACAAGCTACGTAACCTCTCTGAACCTCAGAGCCCTCATCTCTAGATCAGGGTACAGGGATCCTGGGAGGCTCTTGTTTTCTGGTACTAACTGAACCCAGGGCTTCCCACTGAGCCCCATCCCCAGGCCTTTTGTATTTTTTATTTGGAAACAGGATTACTAAATTGCCCAGGCTGGGCAGGAACTTGCAACCCACCCGCTTCAGCCTCCCAGAGTGCTGGAATGACAGGCATGTGCCATCACACCTACATTATTCTCTTTCTTTCTGCAGTGCTCACACATGCTAGGCAAGCACTCTGCCACTAAACTACATCGCCAGGCCTTTTTATTTTATTTTGAGGCAGGATCTTGCTAAATTGCCTAGGCTCTCCTTGAACTTGCCATCCTCCTGCCTCAGCCTCCCAAGGAGCCAGGATCACAGGCGGTCCCTGTGCCACCGCCCTTGGTTGGGATCTTGAGAAGTGGACAGAGAATTTGGCAGCTCCGAGCGAGCAAACATAGGTCAGAGCAGGGCTGGGTGTTCCCTGGCTTCGGCCCGCTGAGAACTCAGGCTGCAGGGGCAGAGGCTCCGGCCCAGGCCACGCCCCCACGCCGCAGGCACTGGCGCCCCAGTGCCCAGGCCCCGCCCCCGGCTCCCCCCCGCTCCTGTCCGCGGGAGCAGGCTCCAGAGCGTGCCAGGAGCCCTGGATAAAGGCTGAGTCTGGTTTTCACTCCCCTAAAGTGAAACGCGGCTGTCCCTGCTGAAGCTCAGCTCACAGTGCCAGAACAGGGGGCGGGGCTGGCGGCCCCGAGGGAGGCACGTGGACAGATCCCAGCAGCCGCCCCTCCGGGGCAGCCCAGGCGTCGGTCCAGGGGAGAAACCGGTGACCCTTCTAACTTTATTTTATTTATTCTGAGTCAGGATCTCACTATGTAGACCAGCCTGGCCTCCAATTCATGGTGACCCGCCTGCCTCTGCCTCCTGAGTGCTGGGATGATGGGTGTGTCACCACACCCAGCTGACTCCTCTTACTAACTCTGACAGTTCCATCCCTCCAGATGACCCTGACCACTGTGTCCTCCCTCCAGCCTGCAGCTCGAAGCAGACACGTCTCCTCATGCTCAGCAACCTGCCCCGCAAAGTTCTCCTGGGGTCTGTACCCTGCTCCCCCCAATCCAGACTCCCCCCCACCTCTTCTTGGCCCCCACCTCTATCCCCCCCCAGATGCCAACACCCCCATGTGGCCACCTGTGCCCCACCCCCACATGCTAGGCTTGGGGTCCCCAGCCAACCCAAGTGGGGCACTGCCTGCAGGGAAGGCAGTGTCAGTCTCCCAGGGGATCTGGGTTCCAGGGGTCTGCTCTCCGGTCTCCTGTCTGGCCTCAGTCTCCCCATGTGTGGAGGGAGGTGGCTCACAGCAGATCTCACTGGCCACAGGGCTGCACCGGGGTGGGGGGCAGGAGGGAGCAAAACACAGTGTCCACGACACCTTGGGCAGGGTGTGCAGCCCCCCACTCTCCAATTCGAACCCCCAGTGTGGGCAGTGGCTCCCTGAGGCACCCACAGAGGGGCCCGGCAGACCTGGGGGAGGGACCGTCCCCGTGTGCAATGACCATGCTTACTCTGTGTGTCCCCATCGAATTCCCACAACGCCAGGACTCTGCAGAGCCCACCCTGCCCCCTGGGCGCCTGCCCAGCCCCCACCGGGGCCCTCAGGCCCTCCGACTGCCACCCACGGATGCAGGTCCTATCACCACTGCCACTTCCGGTCTGCCCTGCCCCGGCTGATTCACCCCCAGACTTGCCAGAGTCTCAGAAGTGTAGGGTGTCCCCGTGCCCGAGTCATGACACACAGGCTCATCAGGAGGAGCCCCAGGCCGAGGCCACCAGGCCAGCCGGCTTCCTCCCGTCGCAGGGCTGCAGAGCCGTGCACAGGGCAGCACTGGACAGCAGGGGCGGTGGTGCCCACACTGGTGACGTGGTGGTGTGAAGACAGCACGTCAGGGGTCTCCCTGCCTCCAGAGAGGAGGTGCAGTGGCAGCAGGGAGAGGCTGAAACGGGACACTTTCTGCTGCTGTCCGGAAGGAGCCAGGCTCTCGGGGTACATGGGTGGGAGAGGCTGCTCAGGGCCTCGAAAATCCCAATTCCAGCCCCACCTTCTTCGTATTTATTAATTATGGTGTCAGGGCTTGAACCAGGACATCACACATGCAAGATGAGTGCTCTGCCACTCTGGCTTTTTTTTTTTTAATTTTATTTTGATTTGGTTCTAAATTGCCCAGGCTGCTGTCAAACTTGCAATTCTCCTGCCTCAGCCTCCCAACGGCTGGGATTACAGGCATGTGCCACCACACCTGGTCCAGGTGGCAGTGCTGGCTCCAGCTCTGGTCCTTTAAGAGCCAAGGGTAAAAAAAAAAAGCCAAGGGTAGAGGCATGGTTCATCTCCATCCTGTCATGGTCCTGGGGGTATAGGGGGACCCCGGGCTGGCTGGGCACAAGAGTGGGCTATCACCAGGCACCAGTGGAGGCAAGAGGTACATTGGACGCCAGCCATGGTGGTATACACCTACAACCCCAGCACTTGGGAGGCTGAGGCAGGAGGATCGACTCTGGGTCTGCTGGAGTGGGGATGGGTACAGCCTATGCCCCCAACAACCACTGCCCGTCTCTTTCCCGCCAGCTCCTGACCTGCAGGAGCCATCATCGTGCCCAGTCCTCTGAGTGGCCCTGCCTTGATGCCTGCATACCTGGAAGATGCCATTCCTTGTGTCTGAAACACCCAGCTTTCCCAAAAACTCTCCTGCCTCTGCCTCTTCCTGCTTTATCTCCCACTCCTCCCAAGACGCAGCTGCCAAGGTTGGCAAACAAAAATGCAGGGTGCCCCTTCAACTGCAGTGTCAGATACACAATGGCCGAGGCCTCAGGAAAGGCCACTGCACCTTCAGGAGTCAAATGAGACGTCACCGCATCTGAAAGCCCTCGGGGTGCACTCCAAAGGATGATGAATGGGGGGGCAGAACCCCAACATCTATGGCCCTGGGGCCCCAGCGTTGGGAGCCTGCAGCAGCTGACTGTGGGGCAAAGGGTGGTCAGGTCCCCAGCCCCTGGCAAGGGGCCCAGCGGCAAGGCGTCCTCCTCTTGTGCCCCGAGCCCTGCAAGCGGACGCCCCAGGCTTGGGAGCTGAGCAGCACCGCTGCTCTTGGCGTTAATTAAATCGTGCACAGCTGGGGCCCAACAAAGGCCCTGTCACAGTCGCTTGAGTGGCCTCAGGGGGCTGGGGAGCCCCCAAGGAGTTAGACTCAAGGGTGCTGAGGCCGGGCGCTAGCGCCCTGGGGTTAGGAGCACACAGGAAGCGCTCGCCTGCTCGCTTTCCCCCACCGTGCCGAAAATAGCCCCATCGGCTGCCTAGAGCCAGCGGAGCTTCGGCTCCTACAGAGCAGGCGCGGGGCGGAAGGGGGGCCGGCCGCTGGCTGGGCTAGGGCCCCGCCCTGGCCTGGCCCCCGAGTGGAGGGACGTGGGGTCCTCCCCACTAGGGCCCCACGGAGGCCCAGGGCGCCCCAGCCCCCACCTTAGAGGGACCAGAAAGCGAAGGCCCCGAGGACTGCTGCAGGCGGAGCCCGGGAACCAGGAAAGGAGAGGCAGCCCCGGGCTGAAAGGTGCTCATGCCCAAGGAAGATGGAGTTAGAGCTGTGTGTGGCAAGGGGGGTCCCACCCAGGGTCACGGGGAGGAGGCACATGCAAAGGCTGGAGTTTCAACTGCCTCTGCGCGGCCAGAGGCCCAATTCAGAGGTCACCCACCCACCCTGGAATCCGGCCCCCAAGACTATTTTCCCAGTCCACTTATGAAGCTGCCAGAGGCAGAAGACGAATTCAAAGCCTAGAATGGTTGGAAACCTTTTGCCTTTGTTTTCCCTGATCTGCCCATTTTACAGATGGGGTGAGGGGATCCGGTGGGTAAAGGAATGGCCAAGGCCCCGGCCTTAATAAGCCGAGGAGCTGGATTTGAACCCCGGCCTGGAGGGGCCGTGAGCCGGAGCTGCCAACACCAGCTGGCTAGACATCCCACCTCACCCCCTCCCTCAGCTCCAGAAAGAAAGCCGAGGTTCCGGCCAGGATGCGACCACAGAGGAGTCCGGCTCCAAACCCCAAGCTCTTTCTGGTCCCCACAGCAGCTTCTGGGCTAAGAAAGAAATGAGGCCACTTCCCGCCCCCAAAGGCTGGAGCAGGGTGGCCGCGGCCCTGAGACCCAGCCAGAACCCCCGCCCCCCGCCCCCCGCGCAGGCGCTGTGGCGCCGCCGCCGCCTGACATAAAGAGCAGCGAGCTATTTCTGCCTGGTTAAACATTCCTCAAAGCCGCATTCCTCCGCGCCGCGCGGGGGGAGCTGAGCACGGTGACAACCCTGCCAGCCCGCAGCACGGCCACAGAGGCCACGACAGGCAGTCACCGGGGTCCCCTCGCCACTGCGTCCTTGCAGCCGCGCGGGCTCAGCCTCTTCCTGTCCCACACGCACCGCCCGGGCGCCTGGAAGGGGCGGGTGCTGGGCGGGGCGGGGTGGCGGCCAGACCCGCTGGGGGAGCCCACCTCCCGGGCCAGCTGCAGGCGCCCCTCGAGCAGGGCCAGGGCCAACACTGGAATGGGGCGCAGTCCGAGCTCAGAGCTCGCGGCGGGAGGACTGTGACACTGGCCCATCGCTGCGTGTGATTGGCACCGGGGCTCCCAGGAGATGGACGGAGCCCAGAAGGCGACTGCGCAGGGGTGGGGACAGAGCACGGGCCACACGCTCCTGTCACTGCCTCCAGGCCGCTTCCTGTGGCTCTGCTGAGGTTCACACCGCAGGGCTCCTGAGCGCACAGTGGGGCTGAGCGCCTGCCGGCAGCTAGGGGGCGGGGCCTGGCCGGAAGAGGCGGGTTGCTGGGCGTGGTCTTACCACGGGGCGTGGCCTGGAAGGGTAGCTCTCTCCCTCCCCCGCCCTTCCTCCCTCTCCCTCTCGCTCTCTCGCTCTCTCTCGCTCTCCATCCTAGGCTCCTCTCCTTGCGCTCTGCTTCCTGTAGGCCATGGTCCAAGCAGCTCCCCTCCGCCAGGCCCTTCTGCCACGCCGGACCATGGGCTGAAACTCTGAGCCCAAGAGATGGAGATTCCTCAGGTCATGGCTGCCTCACACAAGTCCCAAGCTTTCCCCTGCGGCCACTTTCCCCCAACGCCTCAGCCCTGCCTCCTTCCTGAAGGAAGCGAAGGCAGAAATTTCCCCAAATGCTCCCAGGAGACAAAACATCTGGAAGCAGCAGAGCCCTGTGTTCCCAGCTGTTCGGATCCCACCCACTGTCCTACCACACACCCAGCCCAGGGACCCGGGGAGTGTCTGACGCTCCAGCAGCACTTTGGATGCCTCCAGTGACGAGGAGCTCACCACCCTACACAGGCAACTCTAAGGACTCACGAGCTAACGGCAGGAAAGCGCCTGGTGAGCAGACCCGAGCCCCAGGCTCGCCACTGACTGGCTGGGAGACTTGGCCCAGGACTGGAAATGTCTAAGCTGCTTTTCCCCTGCCTATAACATGGGCACAGGGGTGGGGACCGGAGCCACTAACACCTGCGCTTGGTACTCCGGCCCCGAGGACTTGATTACTGTACTCATCAATGAGAAGTTCCTCCCGATGCTATGGACGCCATGCCTACGGGCAGCTGGGCTCCCACAGCCCCCCAGGGCCACGGCAAGGGGGGACAGAGAAGCGGCAGCTGTATCACCCATCCCAGAGTCCGCAACGGAGCCCCGCCCCCCCATCCGGCTCCAGCCTGGCTGTGTCTCCTGCCATTGCCCCGCCCCCAGGCACCGCTACACTTACAACCTGCACGCACGCGCGCCAACTCACCCACTCCTGACACGCGCCATGACCTCGTCACTCACGCTCACAGCGTGCACATGTGAGTCAGGGCTTGCACACGTGACCCATGGCACCCACCCTGCCCGCAACACCCGAGATCACTCACACCTCCAGGGATCCTCCCTGCAGCCGCCAGTGTAGACCCTTACCCAGGTTGTGGGGTTCAAGGTGCAGGGCTTGAACCCTGGCAGCACCACTCACCAGCTATGTGGCCAGGGGCCAGCTCCGAGCCTCCCAGGCCTCATCTGTAAAACAGAGACACACAGGGGTCCCAGCAGGAGTCAGTGAAGATGCCGCGGACACAGGGCAGGGGCCTGCATTGGAGGAGACTTATGTAATACCAGAGGGGCCTGGTGACTCCGAAGTCACTGTGGAGGCCACCAGCATTCTGAGACTGAAGCCCCGGGAGGCTGCTCTCCACGTGCACACAGATTAGAAGCCCAGCTGGGCATGGTGGCACACACCTGTCATCCCTCGGGAGGCTGAGGCAGGAGGTTCGCCGGGAGTGCGAGGGCAGCCTGGGCTACACAGTGAGTTCAAGGCCAGCCTAAACTGCATATTGAGACGCTGTCTCAAAAAAAATAAAAGCCACAAGCCCAGCATTCTGAAGCTGGTCCTTCCAGCCAGAAGGCACACAGAAGGATCAAGCCACAACCTGGCCAAGGAATGCAGAGGACATCGATGTCCATGCTCCCAGGCAAAGCCAGCAGAGTGGCCAAGGACTCCTGTCCTTCAACATGGCTGCTTTCCTGGGAAAACATTTAGTGAGCACTTACTACATACCAGTCTCCGTGCCTCCTTGGGGCAAGGCCCTGCTGTCTGGCCTATCTCGTGTGCAAGGTTCCCAGGCTGTCCCATCCCATGCAACACGGACCGGGGAGCCCCTGCCCTGACACTGAGCTCTCCCCACCCAGTGCTGGCAAGAACAACTATCAGACGCCAGTTCTGAGCAGTGCAGGGCGCCCCATCCGGACCCCGAACAGGCAGCACCGTGGGGTGTTGTGGTCCAGTTCCTCCATCTGCCAGCCGCATGACCTTGAGGACGGGTCGCCCTGTGGGCCTCACTCTCCCGTCCCTCTGTCTATACAGTGAGGGTGTTTTACTCCTGGTCCAGTGCTGCAATGCTAGGTCTCTATGTAGTGGTAATCAAAGAAATGAACTTGCAACTGCGAACTTCCATCTCTCTTCCCGTAACGCTGCCAATGGTGAAGAAAACAAGGATGGCCAGGGCCGGAGCAAATGCAGCCCAGGGGCCCTCTCCTCCACTTTGGCCTAAATGGAAATCGGAACATCCTTCTGGAGAGGAATTGACAATTTTTAATCAAAAGCCTTTTAAAAGGTCTCTGGCTTTTAACTTCTCAACCCTTTTTCGGTTTCTTATCTTTAAGGAGAAATGTGCGCAAAGATTCCATGCAGAGATGTCTGTCACAGCACTGCTGAGGGGAAGACGAAACCTGGGCTGTCCAACCACCAGGGATTCGGTAAAATATGTTATAGCCAGGCGTGTGGCCAACACTCAGGAGGCTGAGGCAGGAGGGTTGCTGTGAGTTCGAGACTAGCCTGAGGTACATATGAGTCGTATATGAGTCCATCTCAAAAAAAAAAAAAAAAAAAAACAAAATAACAAAACAAAAAATTACATTCTTGTGATGCACCACTTTTTTTTTTTTTTCCGGTCTTTTTCAGACAGGGTCACGCTATGCAGTTCAGGCAGGCTTTGAGCTCACTCTGTAGCCCCAACTGGCCTCCAACTTGCAACAATTCTCCTGCCTCAGCCTCCAGAGTGCTGGTATGACAGGCGTGCACCACCACGCCCTGCTTAATGCACCACTTTATTTTTTTTTTTTTTAATGCACCACTTTAAAAAAAAAGTTTTTAGAAGAATTGTCAATGACAAAGACAGACATTCCCATTAGATTTTTAAAAGCTCAAAAACTAGATATTCCCAAATTTACAAGACAATGAAACCTGCTCTCTGAGTCTTCATGCCGGTACATCTGGAATCCGTCCTTCCTGTCACCCCAGGGTCCATTACTGTGATTACCTGTGGGCTCCACCACTGCCCGCCTCCGCTCTTTGAACCCTTGCCAAGAATGATCTTTCCAAACCCAAGTCAAAGTCGACCTCTCCCGTTGCCTCCCTTCCAGAGTGCACCGCCCATTTGGAAAACATCCAAATTCCTTTCTGGGCCCCCTGTGGGTGACACGGCCTAGCCTCCTCCCAGCCTTGTGCCCCACAGCCCACACTTAGCAGCTGGGTTCGCCCCAAGGCCGGGGAAGGCTGGCACCTGACCCAGCAGGATGCCAGAAGCTGGGGTGGCAGGGAGCAGGGACACACCGTGGGGAGGAGCTGGGCTCTGTGGCTGCCTTGGAGGGTCCCTCTGGTGAGGCAGATGGCCAGGAGAGGCTGGGAGGTCCCTTGGGTCCAGGCACCACGCCAGACCCGTCTAATACTGGGTGTGGTGGTGCCCGCCTGTAATCTCAGCACTCTGGGAGGCTGAGGCAGGAGGATCTCAAATTCCAGTTTAGCCTGGGCAATTTAGTAAGACCCTGTCTCAAAATAAAAACTAGAGGGCTGGGATGTAGCTCAGTGTTAGAGCGTTTGTCTAGCCTGTGTGAGGCCTTGGGTTCCACTCCCAACACTGCGGGGGAAAAGAATATGGAAGAGCTTTCCACCACCTGAACCCCCACAAACTCCAAGGCCTCCCCTGTGGCCAGACTTCTAGAGGAAGAGGCGGGACAGGGCCCTAATCCTCCCAGGGACCCTACTGCCCATGGGCCCAGCCGCCCAGCCCCACTCCGCTCTCTGTGGATCCCTGGGGTCTCAGGGCAGGGACCCAGCTGAGCAGCTGAGGCCCCCGGTCCCAGAGACGGACAGCGACTCGCCCAAGGTCGCAGAGTCCGCAGGAGGACCCGGCCTGGTCTCCTGGGCCCTGAATCCCTCCGTCCCTGGGTCTTTTCGGCTCCCGGGCAGTGCGTGCCTGCCGGGCCATGGAGCCCAACACAGCTCACTGGTCAAACAAGCCTTTATCCCGTAGGAAGGGTTCCAGGTTCCGGGCGGGTCTCAGGACAGCCCTGAACTGAGAGACCCAGGAGCCTCCTGGTGACACCCAGCGCCCCTCCACCTCCTGCTCCCGCTCCCGGCCCTGGGCATCAGCTGCTTCGAGCCAGGCACCATCCTGGGCACCGGTGCAGCGGCAGAGGAGACTCAAGGCTGGCAGCAAGGCCACCACAGAGCTGACCAAGGGTGACAAGGAGGAAGTGACCACCCTGAGTCCTGGACGGAGCATCCCCGGGCACCGCCTGGCACCTGGCAGAAAGAGCCAGGCCAAGGGAGGCTGAGATGGCCACCTCGTGGGCCACCTGGTGGGCTCCTGACTTTAGGAACCCTTCACAGACCCCGCGCAGACAAATCAATGTTTCAGTGCTAACGAGGCCTGCCAAGCCCTTCCCCCGCCGCACTATCAGGCCCAAAGCCGTGCGCACATCATTCTGCTGACTGCCCACACCTCCCCAGTCTAGCACACCTATTTTTCAGATGAGAAAACTGAAGCTCCTAGGAGGGAGGGCTGGCCTGTCCCCCAGCCTAGGCACACAGGGACGCAACAGCCTCACCTCTAAGCTGCAAGAGACGGAGCGGGCCAGACCTCAAAGAAACCTGGCGGTGCTGGCCACGGCCCTGCAAGTCCGGCTGGCGCGGGCTGGGGGTTAGGAAGGGGTCCCTCCTCCTCCACCTGGTCCTGTCCCTACCCCGCTGCAGCTCCCGGACAGGAGCTGTTCCAGACAGGCTGGGGAGCGGGGTTCCTCGGTTACTACGTTTTAATCTTCTCTGCAAAGGAGCAAAGCAAAGAAAGTCTGCTCTGGGGTATTCAGCTCAAAGACAAGGGGTTTGGTCAGGCTGCACCCAGACGTATCCAGCAAGGGCCACAAAGCAGGAGCCCCGGGCCTCCCCCGGTTCCGCACGCTGATTCATCGAGGACAGCACAAGTACCCTCTCCAGTATGGACATCTGGGGTCCCTCCTGCACCCTCTTGGCCCTGTACCCACCTGTGCACAAGGCGACCTAGGACCTCCAGGATCTGTCACAGCTCTAGCTCCTCCCCTTACCGAGGTCTGGACAAGAAACTCTTATCAAGGATCTGAATTCCTATCCAGTGTGGTGGAGCACACCTATAAACCGAGCACTCAGGAAGCTGAAGCAGGAGGATTGCCAGGAGTTTGAGGCCTGCCTGGGCTACTGAGTCCAAGGCCAGCCTGAACCACACAAGACCCTGTCTTAAAGAAAAAAAGAAAAAAAATGATACAAAGTCCTGGGGTCTGGCCTGGACCTAAAGACTTGGAAATCTGGGAGCGAGCGGCATCCAGGCACCTTGGGACTTAACAAGCTCTCCAGGACACGCGGACATCTGAGAGTCCTTGACCCCGCCCACGGATTCCCCAGAACAAAAGGCAGGTGGCACCACTGCCCGCCAGAAGGAAGGCCACCTGGAGGCCTGACCTGGCAGGCTTTCTCTGCACATCCCGCCGGGAGACGTTTCATTCAGCGAACGGGTACAGCCCTACTGAGCGCCGGGCCATGGAGCGGGTAGACAGCAGCCAGCCTCGAAGACAGTGCCTGGGGGAGGCGGCATCAGCCGGGACGCAGCCGGGTCAAGGCGCCCCCACTCCTCGCCAGGCTTCTGCAGAGGAACAGCACCCAGGCCGCCCCTCTCCCTGGCCAGAACTGTGCCAGCCCTGCGCAGGCTTTAAATAGCCTGGCCCGGCGCCGCAGGCTGGTCCTCACCCAGCTCGTTGGCTGCCGTCTGCCAAAGTTGACAGGTCCGCCCCAGAGGGGGCTGGACCCAAGGACCCTCTCCCCAGGTCCCTTTGCATTCAGAGCAAACCCTCGAGGGCTTAAAGCAGGAGGGGACAGGGGAGCCCTTGGGATGAGCTCCGAGGTCTCCACCTGGGCACCGCTGTGGAGCAACGCATCTGCGTGCAGGTTCTGCACCAACTGCTGCACCTCGAGCCTGCGTCTGCCCCCCAGCCTCAGTTCCCCATCGGAAATACAGATAGCAACTCCCCACCACACACAGAGCCAAGGCGGAGTCGATGAGCGCTGACCGTGCTCAACAATCAGGACACCTGGCCTCGCTCCCTGCATGCCCGCCCCTGCCCACACCACGCCCAGAGCTCCCTCCTTCCCCGGGGCCACAGGTCCCACCTGCAGCATGTCTGCTGACAGCTGTGGGCCACATCTGGGTTGAGCTTACAAAAGCGCCCAGAGCATCTCACAGAACAAACCCAGGCCAGACGGGGCCACCCAGACATCCTGGGGTGACAGAGGCGGCAGCCTCTGGCTGGAACCTCCCGTCTTGCCCGTCCACCAGCACCAGTGCCAGGCAGGAAGCCCCGTCTTGGTTCCAGGCACACTGGGGCGAGGGGCATGGATTCAGCCAGACCTGCAGACTGGTCTGGAAGGCCGGTGGTGTGGGGGCAGGGAGTCGAGGCTGTGAAGGGCTCCTAGCTGCCCCCTGGGCTCCATGGACACAAGGCCTGGGCCCACCTGCTGCCCCCAGCCCACTCAGGGGCCCAGGTGCAGCTTCTGAGCTCCAACCAGACCAGGGCCACTGCCCGCTTCCCACAGCCAGCCTCCGTCCTTCCAGCCTTCCAGCCACGCCATGCATCCCACATCCAGTCCCCACCCCCGAGGAAAGAAGGGTGCTCCGGACCAGTGGCGTTAACCCCTGGCACGCCGGGCCACCTCTGGAGGGGCTACAGGGCCGGGAAGCCAGGGCGCAGAGCCGTGAAGTTGGCAAGTGGACAGGGACCAGCTGGGACCGACACACTGAAGTCCCAAGCGCGCGGAGCCTCCTTCTGGGACTACCCCGAGGGTTCCGCGGTGGAACCCACCTGATCAGCCTCTGCTGCGGAACAAACCCGTTTCCCTGCGACAAACGAGCAGAGGGGGGAGGTGGATTAAGCCTAGGAATGCGGCAACCACCGGGGGACCGACCCGTCCTGTCGCTGTCACGAGCGTTGTCTCCCGCCCCTCTACACACGATCGATCGGGGGCCGGGGAGGGGGCGACGAGCGACCTCGCGGCGGCGGCGGCGGCGGCGGCAGCAGCGTGATGCGTGAATCACCCAGGGCCGAGTCACCGC
>NW_004955513.1:248968-253507 GCF_000276665.1 Chinchilla lanigera | reverse complement strand
TCCCGGGCGGGGGAGGGGCGGGCTGGCCCCACACCCCCTCCGCCCACCGAACGCCCTGGGGACCAAGCAGGCCGAGGCCCCAGCTCGGGACGTCCATTCATTCATTCCTTCATTCCACAGGGGCCTGTGGCTACCAAGGCAGGGCCGGCCCAGGCCGCGGTGGGGGACACCTACCGGAGCCTGGGGACCGGACTGCGACCGCCACGCCTAAGCTGAGGAAGGGAGGGGCTGGGGGCCTGCAGGGGAGCCGGCCTGACCCCAGAGGGTGTCACCCCACCCCTGGGTGCACAGGGTCCAGGCCCCGCTGGCTGACAGCCCGGACGGAAGGGCCAGGGCGCGCACCGAGGGAGAGGCCTCTGCCCAGGAGCCGGGCTCCGTCCCCTGCACCTGGGAGGCTCCTGGCAGAGTGACAGGCCAGGGCTGCCCTCCGTTCCCTGGACTGCGGAGGGGCTCGGGCAGGAGCGACCGGCCAGGAGAGGGACTCCAGAGCGGCCTGCGGTGTCTGGTAGCTGTCACCCCAGGAGGGGCCCTGGGGGGCCCTCCTGTCCCCTCCCGTCTCCTCCTCAGCTAACACACCAGTCCCCAAGGGCTGAGACAGGCCCAGCCAGCACCCCGCAGGCCGCCTGTGAGTGAGGGCCTCGGAGCAAGGATGGCAGGCGGGCCCAGGCGGGCCTCTCTCCCGCGGAGGGGCGCAGTACGGCAGGCTCTTGGAGTCCCCACGAACCCTGGGGGCCAACGCCACCCTTCACCCCCAGACACCCTCTTCCTCCCGAGACCTGGCAGAGGGCCTCATTCTGGGGTGGGGGCTTGAGCATCCTGCCCAGCAGGAGACATGGGACCAGGACCTGGCGGGTGGGACTGTGTGGGGACAGCGCCTCAAGCCCTCCAGAAACCCCGGTGTCATCGTGATTTTCTGCTCACTGTACTCGCACCCAGCACCAGCAGAGCGCTGGTGACAGACACCACTGCCAGCCGCCCGGGCGCTCACGAATCTGCCCCAGCCTGTCCCACCGATCCAATCAGACAGTCACACTGGTGACAGACGCGTCACAGGCCGGGGAAGGAACCCTGGGGAAGCAGACACAGAGGCACCATCCAGGGCATCAGAGTCCCCAGAGCTCCCCAGATGCCCAGCACGTGCCCACCATGTGGTAGGGCCCTGGGAAAGTGACCAAATCCTGCTATCATAGGGCTGTGTGGACGGTAAGCAACAGCAATAAAAAACAGGCAGTGTGTGAATATATAATACATCAGACCGTAACAAAGGCCCAGGAAAATGCACGACATCTCAGAGGTAAAGATAAACCTAAAGCCAGGCCGGGCATGGTGGTGCACGCCTGTAATCCCAGCACTCGGGAGGCTGAGGCAGGAGGATCAGTTCAAGTTTGAGACCAGCCTGGGCTACAAAGTGAGCTCGAGGCCAGCCTGAGCTGCATAGTGAGACCCTGTCTCAAAAAGACCAAAAGAAAAAAGAAAAAAAGAAAAAAACCTGAAACCAGGGGAGTAGGGCTAGGATCAGGGTCAGGGCTAGGGTCAGCGTCAGGACCGAGGTCAGAGTTAGGATAGGGTCAGGGTTAGGGTTAGGGTCAGAGTTAGGATTGATGTTAGAGTCAGGGTCAGGAGTGGGGCTAGGATCAGATTCAGGGATAGGGTCAAGGTCAGGATTGGGGTCAGGGTCAGGATTTTTTTTTTGGGGGGGGTCTCCGTACAGGGAATCCGGACTCATGACCTTGCGCTTGCCAGGCAGGTGCTGTGCTGCTGAGCTAAATCCCCAGCCCCCAGGCTCAGGATTGAAGTTAGGGTGAGGGTCAGGGTTGATGCACTGAGAGCTCTAACAGAGAGGGGCCTCGGTGACCCCAGGAAGGTGAGGGAGGAACCCCGGGGACTGGGCAGTAGGGTTAGAAGGTGCATTTCCTTCTTTGTTGTGATTGGTTGGTTTTTAGAAGGTGACTTTTCTATTGCTCATAACACAGGTTCTCCAGCTGTGCAGGTTAGAAAGAAAAGAGGCTGATTTGGGCTTGAGGTTCTGGGAGTCCAGGGCTCGTCTGGGAATGGCGTTTCTGCGTCTGGAATACTTGACAGTGCAGGGGCCTGTGTAGCAGGAGACCGGAAGTGTGTGTGTATCTGTCTGTGATTTCTCTCTCTCTCTCTCTCTTTCTTTCTCTTTCTCTCTTTCTGAGACACAATCTGGCTATGTTGGCTGTGTTCCCCAAGCTGGTCTCAAACCTGTGGGTTTGAGTGATCGTCCTGCCTCAGCCTCCCAAGTAGCTGGGGCCACCTGGGGAGGGGCGGTTTGAAGAAGAGAGCTGTGGGCTCCCAAACTGCATGCCCAGCTCTCCTAAAGCCACCGAATTCCATCCTCGCCTGACCTGGATCATCCACCAGAGCTCCTCTTGGACCCTCCTTAGCCAGACTCAGTTTCCCCCGCTTAACACCTCCCAGAGGTGGCGAATTCCAACACAGGACCCTTGGGGACACGAGGAGGTGGGGTCTGCATGTACCCAGGTCCCTCGGCTGCTGTGGGGAGACCCACTCAGGCAGGCGAGGGTAGGGGCAGAAACACATGCCTGCCAGGGTCACAGAGCTTCAGCCAGGCGGGCGGCAGGGACAGGAAGAGAGCAGACTGGCCTCAGCTGCATGTGGATGTGGTACCTGAGCCCTGGGGTCACCAGGGAGCCCAGTATGGCCCAGGGAGGTCAGGGGCTGCCGAGGCTGCAGGGCCAGGCAGGAGACTTCAGGAGATCCCGGAAGTGAGGGAGAGCTGTGGTCTGAGGAGCAGGCAGAGGGAGCTGGTGGGCCAGGGCGTCTCAGGCCCTGGGGAGGGCTGTGCTAGATGAGGGGGGGAGCGGGGCAAGGGCGGTGAAGGGGGAGGGCTGCACTTCCAAAGCCCGGACCACCTGGGGAGGGGAAGTTTAAAGAAGAGATCTGTGGACTCCCAAACTGTTGGTTGTTGAGTTTTATGTTTGGATAACCAGGGTGAAGCTTGGTGTGAGACCTGGGCTCCATCCCTAGCCCTGGAAAAATGAATGAAAAAAGACAACAAGCTTGGGGCTGGGGATTTAGCTCAGCAGCACAACATCTGCCTGGCAAGCGCAAGGTCGTGAGTTCGATTCCTGGTACAAGAAAAAAAAAAAGACAACAAGCTATACGCCAGTATGATCAGGAGGCTGAGGCAAGAGCATCACTGCAAGTTCAAAGCCAGCTGGGCTACATCATAAGATTACGGTTGCTTTTCTTTTCTCCTCTCATCTGCGTTTTTTTCCCGAGATAGAATTCATATAACATAAACTCCATCCCTTCAAAGTGCCCTGTTCAGCAGTTCTCACGCGTCGGCTACGTTGTACAGCCCTGGCCGTATCTATTTCCGGAACCTCATCTGTGGTTTATGCAGGCTGTTTCCTACAATTAGAGGCACTGCTTCGGAGTAAGAGAAATCGCTGTCAAGTCACTCTGCACATCTGCGGAGGGCCGGAGGAGGAGCCGCCTGGGCCTTAGGTGCCCCGAGATCAGGATCCAGATTTCTGGGCTCTGTGGAACGGCGTGGCCTGGAATCTGTACCTGAGCCAGCCTCTGGTCTGCTCTTCTGCCTCTGAGCAAAGAGAAGGGCCTTCTACCCTGCGCAGTCCTGGAGACAGAGCTGGGTCTTTGCCTGACAGCCCAGCCCTTTTTCTTTTTTGAGACAAATCTCACTAAGTTGCTAAATTGCCTGGGCTGGATTCAGACTTGGGATCCTCCTGCCTCAGCCTCCCAGAGTGCTGGGACTACAGGTATGCGACACCCTGTTTTATTTTATAAGGTCATCTGGGAGCTCCAGAAAACCCATGGGGCAAACACTGCACCGGGTGGGTCTAGAAGAGATGCCGCTCTAGGTCGCTGCATCCAGTAATGCAAGCAGAGGGGGTGGAAGCTTCCTGGCCTGGGCGGATGGGTGCAGGGAGAGGGGCCTAGGGAGGTCAGCTGCTGCGCAGGGTGGGGGTGATGATGCGGCCCAGCAGGGAGCGTCAGTCCTGGTCCTGTCTGTCCCTCATGCGCTATGTGGCTTTTGGCAAACAGCTTCTCATCTCCTAACTCTGAACTCACAGGGGACGGGATATAAGCTGGAGATGCTTTCTGCTGTGTCCTCCACGCACAGTTCACCACCTCGGTGTCCAGGAATGAGACGATAAGGCACATGTGACACGGACACACAATGGAATGTTATTTGGCCATAAAAATAAGGAAGCCTCGTTGTCGGGGGTGTCATGGTCGGGCCTGGAGGATGTTGCATGAGACAGGCAGGTACAGAAAGATGAAACGGTTGTACATGGCTTTGCTCATCTTAGAAGCTTCAAAAGTTGAAGTAGCCAGGTGTGATGGCACACACTTGTAATCCCAGCACCAGAGAGGCTGAGGCAGGAGGACTGCTGAGAGTTCAAGGCCAACCTGGGCTGCAGAGTGAGATCCTGTCTCAAAAAGAAAGAGAGAGAGGGAGAGAAAGGAAAGAAAGAAAGAAAGAAAGAAAGAAAGAAAGAAAGAAAGAAAGAAAGAAAGAAAGAAAGA
>NW_004955513.1:167161-247913 GCF_000276665.1 Chinchilla lanigera | reverse complement strand
GGGGATGTAGCTTAGTCACCAAAAGGCCTGGCTTCAATCCCCAGTAGAGCCAATAAATAAATTAATAAATAAAAATTGTTAACAAAGCTTTCTTAGCAAATGTGAAAGAAAAAAAAAAGGGGAGCCCCTCGATAGAAAGCTGGGGGAATGACCTGAGCAGGTGATAAGACAGGAGCAAGCACAAGTGGCCAGCGCACACACGAGCTCGCGTAGAAGCACCACAGGGTCACAAGACAAACTGGCCAAATAAATAAATGAATTAGCTCGCATTCACCCCACTTGCTGGCGAGGAGCTAGGACTCGGGCGTGCGGGCCGGGCAGACGGGCACAGTGTGGTTGATCCCGGGCTGGCGGGACACCCGTGCAGGTGTGCTAGCCCACAGGCACCACTGGGAACACATCTGTGACCGCACCTGCGGCGGAGGCCACCTCCCTCCACACCAGAACAGCAGGGCGGCCCCTCCCGACGTGAAACCACTGCCACCTGCGGACCCCTTTGCCTCGCAGGGAGTAGGAGGAGGTTCCAGAGCACAGGTGGGGCCCAGCCGCGGGGGGAAGAAAATCTGGGTACATTGTGGGATAGTTTAATGGAGTTCTATTCTGCTTTGTCCTCCAAGTTAAAAAAAAATTATTTAACCTATAATATCACGTGGGGAAAAATAAGTTTCCATGGTGTACGTGTCATGGGGAGACGGCTCGCCTCGTCAAGTGCTTTTGGGGAGCTCCCGGTTCTGCCCTCCGCGGAAGCCACTGCACGCCAGCATGGGAGACATGAGAGAGAGGCTGGTCAGTCCTCCGGGAGAGAAATCAGGCTTATTTTTAATGCCTCCTCCGCTGTAGAACATTATTATTATTATTTTTTGAGGCTGTTTTGTTTGTTTGGTTTTCAGACAGGCCTCACTGTGTAGCTCAGGCTGACCTCAGACTTGCAGTGATCCTCCTGCCTCAGCCTCCTGAGTGCTGGGATGACAGGCATGCGCTACCGCACCCAGTGCTGGGATTGCAAGCTCCAGAGACAGAGATGTAGCAAAGTGCTTGCCCAGTGTGTCTCCAGGCCCTGGGTTTGATCCTCAGAACAGCAAAAAACAATAAACAAATAAATAGCAAACACAGCTCCAGGTAGCCCTCTGAAGAACCAGGATCCTGCGGAATGAACAACCTGAGGACCCCTGAGGACCCACTGTTCCCTGAGCACCTACTCCGCTGGGGGACGGCGCACAGCACACAGAGAGCCCTTTCTTGGAAGAGCAGGGTGACACTGAGCCCTGATGTGAAGGGTAAACTCGGGCTGCCCCAGGGGGCCTCCCCACCCTCTGGGGGCTGCTGCTCCAGCTGGGCAGTGGCTGTGGAGAGTCACGCGGGTGGGACCCAGGCCAGCAGGGGCTGCGCTGGACGGGGCGGCACGGGCCGTGGCACCGTCGGGCACCTGGACACTGGGTATTGCAGCCACGAGGACAGAACTGCTTCTCATCGTGGGCAGAGGAGGATTTGCACAGCTGTGTTCAGAGCGGTCCAGAAGCTGCCTTCCTCCACGCCAGAGCGTGGGCAGAGGCCACCGCTCGTGCCTCTCCCGGCCCGTGGGTGCTAGGTCCCACTCTCTTCTTCCCTGTGGGAAAGGAGCTGTGGCTAGCACAGGCCTGGGGCCAGACTGGGCTCCCTTGTGTGGCCTTGGGAAGTTACTGAAACCTCCCTAAACACGGTGTGATACCATGTGCCTGTCATCCTAGCACTCAGGAGGCTGAGACAGGAGGATCGCTGCAAGTCGGAGGCCAACCTGAGCTACACAGTGAGACCCTGTTGCAAATCCCCTCCCATTACACACACACAAAACAACTCTTTAAGCTTCAGTTTCCTTATCTGGAAAGTGGGGATGATAAAAGTACCCCCTCCCACCAGGAAACTGAAGCTTAAATAGTTGTTTTCTGTGTGTGTATAATGGGAGGGGATTTGCAACAGGGGATGAAATGATGCAGGTAGAATACTTAGAATTTGTCACAACTGACAACCATTCACATATTTGTTCTTACATTACTATTACTGTTGTATGTCTGTGTGTGCATGCACACACACTGGGGATTGGACCTGAGTCCTTATACATGCCAACCAACTCCCAACAAAATGCGATTATAACTTTTTCCTATACTAGGGACTGAACCTAGAGCCTTCACACTGAGTCACACCCCCCAGCCCCTTTAATTTTATTTCTTTTCTTTTTTTTTTCTTTTGAGACAGGGTCTCACTATGTAGTACAGGCTGGCCTTGACCTCACTATGTAGCCCAGGCTGCCCTTGAACTCAAGGTGATCTTTCGGCTTCAGCCTCCTGAGTGCTGGAATTTTATTTATTTATCTTATTATTTATTTTTGAGGCAGGGTCTCCTTAAGTTGCTAAATTGCCTAAGTTGAACTAGCAATTCTCCTGCCTCAGCCTCCCCTGGGATCACAGGCATGGCCGCCACATAGACCATATTATTATTTTTTGGAGTGCAGGGATGGAACCCAGCGTCTCTCGCATGCTTAGAGAGTGCTCTACCGCCGACCAGCGCAGCCCTATAACTATCCACGAGTAAGAACGAGGAAGCAGTGCAGTGACGCCCCCTGTGGAGAGGCCCCGCCCAGAGTCTGACTGTGAACCTTGGTGTCCTCGGCTGTAAGTGGCACAGCGGCACCCAGGGCACTGCCACCTCGCAGGGCTCCTCCTGCCTCTGAAGACGAGGTCACCGCGCAGCCAGCGCAGCCAGATGGCTTCAGGAATGAAGCGCGGAGCCAGCCTGAGAAACAGGTGCGGAGCCCATCTGGTCTGGGGACAAACCCCGCCGGCCCAGCTCCCCCAGGTGCCCTGCAGGGGACAAGGGACCTCTTTGTCCCCTTCCCGGGAGCCCGTGACCATCAGGCCTCAAGCCAGCCATGGCAGGCGGAGGGTCTGGTCTCAGCGTCACCTGGGGGCCCCGTCTGGCCCCACCCGGAGCCAGGCTTCGCGGAGGCTGTTTCCGGGCAGCTGGCCGGAAGCTCCTGGAGGCCCGGCTGGGGTGACAGCGAGCTGAGCTCAAGCCTGCTGAGGAGGAGGTCGGAAGGGGGTCTCAGCTGTGCCTGTTGCCCCCAGCCCCACAGTGCCAGGCATCTTCGGGGTCCTCACTGGCCAGGGCAGTGCCCCCCAGCCCCGGCACCAGAGTGACCCGTGACAGGGACCAAAGGTGGCAGAATTGGCATCTGACTGGAAGTGCTCAGGGGGTGGTAAGGAGGGTCAGGACCCGGGAATCCCCAGACTGCCTTTGTGGGGACCGGGCCATGGCTGGTGAGTGGCACCTGCCCCCCTCCATGGTCCTGGTGCACAGTGCAGTCCTGGGAGAGACGGTCTGATGGCCGGGCCGGGGCTGGGGGACCCCACTGGACAGGGTGGGGATGGCTGGAGCCACCTGGGCTGCTCCTGGCGCAGGAGGGACAGCGTCCCTCAGGGTCATGGGTGTTGTTACGGCTTGGACGGAAGATGTCCTGACTTTCAGGTGCTCAGGGTGGGGCTCAGGTGGCTGGATCCTGAGGCTCTGGCATCACTGATGCCCTGACCATTGATGAGCTACACAGTGGTACTATCGGGAGGGACAGAAGCAGGAGATAGGGCCTGGTGGCAGTGGGCCCTTGGGAGGTGACCTTAGGGACTACGTCTGGTCCCTGGCCCCCTCCTCTCAGGCTTTTTCCAGCTCTCTGCTTCTATTCACCATGAGGTGAGCAGCATTCCTCCGCCAAGCCCTTCCACCATGACGCTGCTGCCTTGGAGCCGACCCACCAGGGACTGAACACTCTGGAACCTAATACCAAACAAACCCTCCTTCAAGTTGATTTGTTTTTATTTTTTATTCTTTTTGAAACGGTCTCACTATGAATTCCAGGCTGGCTTGGAACTCACTCTATAGCCCATGCTGGCCTCAAAATTGCTGCAGTCCTCCTGGCTCAGCCTCCCTAGTGCTGGGACTACACACACACACACCATCATGCCAGGCTTCAAGTTAATTTTTGTCAGGTGTTTTGTGTGGTGACAAAAAGCTAACATGGGTGCTTTTCCTAGAAGAATGGGGGTGAGTGTGGTTGGGGTAGGGGTGGGGCACACTCCCAGGACCCTCCCTGTTTGGGGCACTTTCTACCTGAGCACCAGATGCCCCAGCCTTACAAGCCACCCTCCAGACTGGCTGGGGAGTCACAGAGCCCCGATCTGGGAGTCAGGGTGTGAAGGGCCCATAGGAGCCGTGGCCCAGCAGTGAGAGATCCTATACCTACGGCTCCAGAGGGCCCTTGGCCAAGTGGAGCTGGGCAGAGACCCAAACACCATCAGCAGGGGCCAGCCCCACCCCTAAGCATCCCTGGGAGCCCCAAGCTGGCCCAGGACACATACTCCCCTGGGCAGTGGCACGGTGGTTCCTGGAGGGTCCCAGCCCGCATGGGGGCCTCAGCCGCCTCAGTCCCTCCAGTCACTTGAGTCCGCCTGTCTCCCAGGGAAGACACACACTGAATCCGTAGGACCTACCACTGTCTTGGGCCCCTGGCCTCCTGGGCCTCGGTTTCCCTGTCTGTGCTATGAAACATCCAAGCTGACCTTCTTGAATCCTTTAGCTTGTCCTACTTTTGGACTTGAACTTGGTGTCCCTTGTAAAGAGCAGACCCAATGGGGACAGTGACAGTGCCCACCTACTGCCACCCTGTTGTGTGTGTGCAGCCACATGCCAGGGGCTCCCCCCCCCCCCGCACCTGCTCCCTGCACCTCCACAGCTGAGCCAAGGTCACCCAGTCTCCTGTGCTCGCCACCTGCTGGGCTTGGGGCCGGGGCTCAGCAACCCCAGAATCCCACTGCAAAGTTGGGCTGCTCAGGGCCCCCTGTCTGGTCTCCAGGTGCCCGGTGGATGGCACAGAAGGCTCCCCACACTCTTCCTGCAAGCAGCTCCAGGGGCTCAGGGGACCCCCTTGGCCGGTGAATCTTGAAAGCCCTCCATCCCAATGGCCTCGGAAGCATCGCTCACAGCTGCAAAGCCTGCAGGGCACCCAGCACCCCTGCCCTGTCCTGGCACATCACACGCATTGCACTGGGCCCCGGCCTAGCCCTGGGGTCTTTCAAGGCCAGTGGCTGCCAAGCCGAGCCTGGCACTGAACTGGCTGAGGCTGTGCCGCGGGGAGGTCCTGCCGGCTGAGCGGACACGGCTGCCTCGGAGGGAGCCCTCCGCAGGTGTAAATACGGCCTTGTTAATAATTCGGTCTGCATCAGCGGGCAGAGGCCCGGATGTGCAAAGCTGAGCACGGTTCCACCGGGCCCAGAGAGGCTCATTACCCGGAGAGGTGGAACATGATTAAAAATCACTGCGGTCGTCCGCTGCCTGGTTTCACGAGGCCCGGGACGGAGCAGGGGCAGGAGGCTGAAGCAGACCCGCCCGGCAGCAGGGAGGAAGGCAAGTCCGGGTGGGAAAACGAGCTGCTTCTCATAGGGTCAGCTCAGTCCCAGGGCCGTCCGCAAGGCTTGCCACCTCCAGGGTGTCTTAGTCACTTCCCTGTCACTGGGGCAAAGCAACTGACACCCGCGACCTGCAGGCGGAGAGGCTCAGAGGCTCGGATGAAAGGCGGGCAGCGGGGCAGGGCGGGGACAGCCGCTCAGGGCAGGGGGTGCAGGGCGGGAAGCCACCTACTGCCAGGCCACGCCCCAGGGCCGTCCCCCCCAGACTGGGCGCACAGCACCCAGGCACCCGCCCAGGACTCCTGGGTGGGTAAGGGCGGGGCAGGTGCCCCCCGAGGCCGCAGGTTAGAACCAAGCGGAGAGGCAGGCGTGGGGCGCATGCGTGCAACATCTCTAGCAAGATAAAATCCGCAGGCCGTACAGCCATCGCCCCACCCCCGCTTTACTGAGGGGTTGCCGGTGGAATCCAGAGCTTCGCACACGCCAGGCATGTGCCCTCCCTACCACTGAGCTACAGCCAAAACCCAGTCCACTCCTTTAAAGTGTGAGTTGGCCGGGGTAGCACACGCCTGTAATCCCAGCACCCTCTCTGGGAGGCTGAGGCAGGAGGATCAAAAGTTCAAACTCAGTCTGGGTAATTCAGCCAGACCCTGTCTCAAAATTTAAAAAGAGCTGGGGGTATGGCTCAGTGCAAAGGGCCTGGGCTCAGTCCACATTACCACACACACAGAAAGTGTATTTCAATGGTTTAGGTATATTTAGAGTTATACGACCATCAGAATTTTAGAGTCAGGCATGCTGGGACACACCTGTAATCCCAGCGCTCGGAAGGCTGAGGCACGAAGATTGCTGCTGTGAGTTCAAGGCCAGCCTGGGCTGCATAGCGAGACCCTGTCTCAAACAAAACAAAACAAAGCAATTTCAGAGCATTTTCCCCACCCCCTAAAAGGACATCCTGTGCTCCTTAGTACCCACCGCTCGCCACCCCACCCTCCATCCCTGTGGGACAACAAATGGACAGCACTTCCTGCCTCTACAAACTCGCTTATCCTGGGCATGTATGAAATTGCTTTTTTGGTTTTTTTTTGTTTTTACAAAAACAGCTATTGGACAGTCAGGACATGGAGTCATATAATTTATAACCTTCGTGTCTGGCTTCTTTCAATTAACATGATTTCTAGTTCCACATTGTAGCACTGTGTCTGTACTTTATCCTCTTTTATTCCTGAGTTTATGGTATACGGTGGGCTGATAATAGCCCATTACATAGCTATACCATGCTTATCTATCCACTCATCACTTGATGGCATGTAGATTATTTCCATTTACTTTTAAACATGAAAAAGAACACAGAAAATTCATTAACACTTCCTAAGGCATGGAAGTGTTAGATTTTGGGTTGTTTTCACATATGGGCTATTATGAATAGTGGTACTATTTATTTTTTTGTTTTTTGAGACAGGGTCTCACTATGTAATGCAGGCTGGACTTGAATTCACTATGTAGCCCAGGCTGGCCTTAAACTCATGGCAATCCTCCTGCCTCAGCCTCCTGAGTTCTGGGATCACAGGCATGCACCACCATACCTGAGCAATAGTGCTGACATTTGTACACACACTCTTCTAGGGGTATGTTTTCATTTCTCTTGCAATCCTGGTAACTGTACACGTGGTAACTGTACACGTGGTAACTGTACACGTTTTTTTCTTTGAGACAGAGTCTTGCTATGTAGTTGAGGCCTTGAACTCATTATTTTGCTTCTTGGGGTTCCTCCTGCCTCAGCCTCCCCAGTGCTGAGATTACAGGCCCATGCCACCATGCCCAGCAGAGATATACACTAACCTCTTCAGGAACTGCCAAGCAGCTGCTGGACCTAGATTCCCACTCACAGTGCATGAGGGCTCTGGTTTCTCCCGGTCCTCACGGACAACCCTTAGTGATTATTCCCAGCCTAGTGGGTGGAGAGTTGGAGCTCCCCGTGGCTCTGATTTAAGTTCCCCTGAGGGTAGTGCTGGCGGGTCTTCCCACGCACTTCCGGGCCGTCTGCCTGTGTGCTGTGTAGAAATGCCCACCCGGGTGCCCAGAGTAGTCAATGGGGAAAAGACAGTCTTTCCAACCAGCGGTCCTGGGAAAGTGGGTGTCTACATGCACAACAATGAATTTGCACCTTTCCTGACCCGGTATAGAAAAATCACCTCACAGGAGCCCCCGACCTGAATGGAAGCGCCTACTAGGGTTGCGATCTGGAATGACCCCGACAGGATCATCTGTTCAGACGTTCAGACAGGCTTCTGGCAGGGACTGGACCTGGGGCTCTGTGCTCCCGGGTGGGCTAAACCTCCGCTGCGTTTGGAGCGGAAGGCGGAAGGCGCTGTTAGGAGGCGGAGCCTGCTAAGAAGAGGCTGTCGCTGGGGGCGTGGCCTGGAAGCTCTGCTCCTTCGCGGCTGGTCCTTTCTCCGCTTTCTGACTGCTAGGAGGGGAGCAGCTCTCTTCCCCCAGGTCCTTCTGCCCTGCCCCGAGCAGACCATGGACTGAACCCTCTGAAAGGTGAACTAGACCACAGCTCTGCTCCTTTGAGTTGCGGGCATCCGGTACCTTGTCCTAGTAACAGGCAAATGACTGGTATAGAGCTAAGACTATAAACGCTAAGAAGAAAACATGAGCGGAAACCTCACAACGTCAGATTTGGAAGTAACTTCCTGTATATGAGAATAAAAACAAAGGTGACTAAAGAAAAACCAGGCCGAGAACGGTGGTGCATGCCTGTAATCCCAGGAATGGGGACGCTGAGGCAGGAGGATGGCTAATTGGAGCCCAGCCTGGGTAATTTTTTATTTTATTTATTTTTCGGTCTTTTTTTAGGGCCACGGATAGATATAGGTCAGTGGCACAGCAGATTCCTGGTCAAAAAAAAAAAAAAAAAAAAAAAAAAAAAAAAAAAAAGAAAAAAAAAAAAAAAAAAAGGTGATACTTTTTTTGTCTTTTTTGAGACAAGTTCCCGGTAGTTCAGGCTGGCCTTAAGCTCACTTTGTAGCCCAGGCTGGTCTTGAACTCACAACAATCCTCCTGCCTCAGCCTCCCACGGGCTAGGATTACAGGTGTGTGCCACCACACCTGGCTCAATTTGGGCAATTTCGACTGGGTCTCAAATATTTTTTTGGAAAAAGAGGGTGGGGGTAGGGATGCAGCTCAGGGCAAAGGTCCTGGGTTCAATTCCCAGTACCACAAACAAACAAACGCACCAATAAATTGGACTACATTTAAAAAACCTTGTAGTTGGGCATGGTGATGTCTACTCAGGAGTTGGAGGCAGGAGGGTCATGAGCTCAAGGCCAGCCTGAGCTACATAGCAAGACCCTGCCTCAAAAATAAAATAATATCAGGCAAAGGACTTGAATAGTTATTCCTTTAAAGAAGACAGGCAAATAGCCCATAAGCAACTTGAAAAGCTTATCACAAGAGAAATGCAAATGGAAACCATAATGAATGGTTGGATCACAGCGTCTGGATGGCTATGATTCAAAACAAACCCCAGCAGATAATAAGCACGGGCAAGGATGCGGAACAGTTGAAACAAAATGGTATGGGAATTTCTCAGAAAATAAAACAGAAGACTCCCTTCGGGCAGCAATCCCACGTCAGAGCAGGTGTGAGCAGAGCCTTGCACACCAGTGTCATAGCAGCTCCGCTGTCAACTGCCAAAAGGGCAGAGGCTTCCATCCTGTACATGGACAGATCAGAGTCAAATCCCCGCACACAGATGAGGGGATCGTCTGACCTCAACACAGAATGCAATTCCAGCACCTGCTACGAGAATGACCTTGCAAACCATTATGTCCAATGTCGTGCCTGTTGAGATCCTCTGCACTTTTATTTTTGGGTTGTTTTGTGTGTGTGTGTGTGTGTGTGTGTGTGTGTCTTTATTTGAGACTGGGTCTCACTATGCAGTTCAGGCTGACCTTGAGCTCACTTTGTAGCCCAGGCAGGTCTCAAACTCGCAACGATCCTCCGGTCTCAGCCTCCCAAGTGCTGGGATTACAGGTATGCGCCACCACGCCTGGCCCTCTGCACATTTAATTGGGTTACCTTATGATGCATTTGTAACAGCTTACCGTTTTTTAGATATCCTGGAAATTAGAACCTTGTGTCTTTTCATTTTCTTGATGTCCTTTAGAGCTTACAAGTTTGATAGATTGATTGGTTTTGTTTTCTTGCTATGCGTGCAGGTCGGGCTGGCCTCAAACTCAGGGAGACCTCCTGCCTCAGCCTCTGGAGTGCTGGGATGACAGGTATGTGCCTCCATGCCCAGCTCAGAACTTTTAGTTTTGATCAAGTGCATTTTTTCTCTGGTTGACTGTGTTTTAATGTCGCATTTAGGGAGTTATCGTATAGTACAAGGGCCCGGAGAGTCATCCCTACATTTTCTTCTAAGAGTTTGGTAGTTTTAGCGCTTACCTTTAGGTTCATGATCTCTTTTTGGACTCTTGATTCTCCTTCATTGATCTATAGTTCTAAAGCTAATCCAGTACTTATGCTTTCTTCAGTTCTGTAACTTTGTAGTAAGTTTTAAAACTGAGGTTGAGCGTGGTGGCCCACACCTGTAATCCCAGCACTCAGGAGGCTGAGGCAGGAGGATTGCCATGAGTTTGAGGCCAGCCTGGTCTATATAAGCGAGTTCAAGGCCAGCTGAACTACACAGCAAATCCTTATCTCAGAAAATAAAAAAAAGTGAGTTAAAAGTGAGTTCTGAGTTGAGCACCTGTGTTCTTTTCAATACTGTATTTGTGATCCTGGATTTCTTGAATTACAGATGAATTTTAATATCAGCTTGTCACCTTGTCCAAAAAGCCAGTTGGGAGTTTGGGGATTGTTGCATTGACCTGGAAGATCTATGTAAAGAATGTGAGATAGGTATAGATATCTTAAGTTTTTATTGTTTGGGAAGTACAGTCATTTTAACAATATTTTTCTCTATACCATGAGTCTGGGATGTTTTTTCCTTTTTTTTTTTTTTGTCTTTTTGAGACAGGGTCTCACTAAGCAGTTCAGGCTGGCCTTGAGCTCACTTTGTAGCCCAGGCTGGTCTCGAACTCACAAGGATCCTCCTGCCTCAGCCTCCCAAGTGCTGGGATCACAGGCGTGCACCACCACGCCCGGCTTGTTTTTTCCAGTTATTTAGGTCTGTTGTATTTTTTCAATGTGTTATAGTTTTCAGAGTATTAATTTTATATTTCTGTTCAGTTTCTTTCTAGGATCAGGCATGGTGATGCACGCCTATAATCCCAGCATTCAGGCGGCCAGCCTGGGCTATAAAGTGAGTTCAAGGCCAGCCTGAACAGCACAGTGAGACTCTGTGTCAAAACAACAAAACAAAACAAAAGACATTCTCCTAGGTATTTATTCTTTTGCTGCTGCTATAAATCAGTTTCTTTTGAGGTACTGGGATTGAACCCTTGGCCTTCACACAGCTACATCCCCAGCCCCTTTTTATTTTTTATATTGAGCCAGAGTCACTAAGTTGCTAAGTGAACTTGTGACCCTCCTGCCCCAGCCTCCCAGAGGCCTGCTGGAATTGTTTTCTTGATTTTGGAGTGTTCATTGCAGGTGCCTGGAACTGCACTTGCTTCCTGTATTCTGCTCCTTGCTCGTGTCCAGCTTGAAGTCCCCTGGTGGCACATGGTGAAAGGCCAGTGCAGGGCTAGGCTGGCGGCAGTGACCCTGCAGGGGAGGGGCTGCCTGGGCGGCAGCAGCCGTGCGGCAGAGCTGGGAGGGGAACAGGGACATCAGGACTGAGCACAGGTGTGGCGACTTCCCTTCGGACTGCGCAGGAGGTGCTAAATTTTTGAGATGAGGGTCTAAATTGTCCGGGCTGGCCTTGATCTTGTGACCCCCCTGCTTCAGCTTTCCAGACGGCTGGGGTTACAGCCATCTTTTCTTCGTGGGAAGCTCTGGTGGAGTCCGTTGCTGACAGAGGGCCGGTGTAGCGAAGAGTGAGGATGCAGCGGGGGGGGGGGGGGGGTGTGTGTGGCAGGAAGTGAGAGCAAGGTCCCGGCGAGGGGGAGGCGAGGAGTAAGCCAGCGGCAGCGCAGGGACCAGGGGGTGCAGGAGGTGCCCCTGCCGCCGCTCAGCTGGCCCCACGCGTGCCCCAGCCTGCCCTCCGAGCCCGCAGCCGCCGCCAGATGTGCTGCTGATTCTCTGCCGCGGGCCTGGCCCTGCGCCTGACAGCTCGGAGCGGTTCCCAGGCCGACTGCAGTCACGGCCCTCAGTGAGCCGCTTGCGGCTGTCCCCACGGCTCCCCGGGACCTGTCTTCCTGAGCACAGCCCACTGCGCAGAGGTCAGCAGGTCTCCTGCAACCCGCATGAGCTGCAGGTGCAGCTCCTCAGTGGGTCACCTGGGCCCTCACAGCCCGGTCCCCACTGCTGACCCAGCGTCTCTCCACAGGAGAGCTGGGGGCCGGGGCCAGGGTGGGGCTAGATTCCCGGGAAGCCCACCCAGCAGTGACACTGCAGGCCAGCGGCTCCCCAGCGTTGCTGCTCAGCCGGGGTGGGTGCAACTGCCCCCTTCAGCCCAGCTGATTCCCAGTGATGCCACCCAAGGGCAGCAGTGAGGAGGAGGAGCCTTGCAGGGCCGGGAAGGCCCAGAAGGCCCCTGGTGAGACACCTGCTCCCACCTGTGAGCGCTGCCTCCTTCATCAGAGCATGGAATCCACACAGCCCAGCTTGTTGCTATCAGGGTCCTGTATTTTTTTCCTTGGCCTTCAAACGCTGAGCAGGGGGTGGTGGCACACGCCCATGACCCCAGCTACTCAGGAGGCTGAGGCAGGAAAAATTCCAAATTTTCAGTCAGCCTGGGCCATTTAAGAGACTTGGTTCAATCCAAAATACTGGGGGGAAGAAAGAAAGGAAAGAACAAAAAAGCTTTTGCCTATCAGACTCTCTTCCCTGATAGTTATGTTTTTCTTCTCCACTTGAAAGGGCAGCTGGCCAGCCTGGGCCAGTGCACGCGCCCCCCAGCCCGTGTCTGCCCGAGGTTCCCAGAGCTGACTCTGCTCACTGCTGCCCAGCCTCCCTCTGGGTCCTGTGGAGACCCGGCGCCTGGCGTCAGCCGCAACTGGCTCCACTCTGGGGTGACACGACCCCCGGCGGGGCCTGTGGCCGGGGTCTGAGAGTCAGCAGCCCCGATGGGAAGCCCAGCAGCCACGGGGCAGCAGGGAGGTGACCTTGCCACAGGGGCTTGGCTGGCACGCAGGGTTCTTGTGTGCCAGGCTATGTGCCAGCGGCTCCTCCGGTGAGCCTGAGGCTCGTGGTGAGCCACAGCCAGCCGCACGCACAGGGCCATCGGCTCTGCTCAGCTGCAGCCGGCGGAGACGGCAGGGAGGCTCGAGGCTGCCCTGGGATGGTGAGAGGCAAGAGGCCGTTCCAGTAGGTTCACAAGTCTTGTGGCCCGGCCCTGCCAACCACCTGGTCCCCTTGGCCATGTGACCCTATGGGCAGGCCTGGGCTGCGGCAGGCCCCGTGGGAGCTCCCCCAGGATGGCACGGGTCCACAACCTGGGGCCAGGAAGGGAGCTAGTCTCTCCAAGTGGGACCCAGGGCAGCCCCATCCACACTGCCCCCGAGGGAATGGTGCTCCCTGAAGTCTGAGAACCCCTGGGATGAGATGGTCCCCAAGGTCCTGTCCCCATCTGCCCCCAGCCTGAGCTGCCTCAGCACACCCCCACCTAGATCTGAGCCCCTCCCCCCCCCCGGCTGCTGGCATCCCTGGGTACACAGGACCCCAGCAGGGCCGGCGCCAACAGCCAGCCTGAGGCACGGTCCCTCCCGGCAAAACCCCAGCTGGTGACACACACCCTAGAGCTCCTTCTCCTCTTGTACTTCTAGGTCACTCCTCTTGTACTTCTCCTCTTGTACTTCTAGGTCACTCACTTCTAAGCCAGGAGTTTAACGTTGTCACAGCCCTCTCCCAACACAGTGGCCTGACTGGGCCAGGCCCCGACTTTATTCTCTTCAGTCTGCGAGACCCAGGTTCTTGTCCCGGCCCCGACGATCACTGGTTTGGGCGGGGCAGCCCGTGGTAGAAGCACCTGTAGGCTTTGCCTTGCGTAGTTCTCCAGGAGGGCGCTGGATGGGTGAACTCATGAATCAGTTCACTGCGTGACAGGAAGACACACAGGACACTGCAGTCCACGCCTGCGACACTGCGGACTGCGCGCACTGGCCGGGGCGGCACCGGCTCTGGAGACGGGCAGCTGCGCCGGGAAGGGCACTGGGTGCTTCCCAGGCCAAGGGGAGGCTCCATCCGGACTGCAGTGGAGCCGTGCAACTGTACACACATCTCAAAGCTCATCCTGCTGTTTTTACAAAGATGAGTTTTACTGTGTGATACACCGCCTAATAAAACACAGGCGTTGGGACCGGATGGCTTTTAAAGGTGCCTGGACTTCTGATTTGGGTGGGGGAAACTGACAGCTACCTGGCAGGAGGCGGCACACCGATACCTGTGCCTGGGGGGCTTTGCCGCAGGTCCCTGCCGTCCCTCCCCTCGGGCGGCAGGAGTGCTCAGGGCCTGATCTCAACAGCGGCCCCCGGCCCCTAGCAGGCAGGGCATCAGTGACCCGTCTCGGGTGGCTTGTGGCATCTGTTGGGGCTGCTACCAAGCTGCCGAGACCCTAAAAGCTGCTCTAGTAGGTGTCACTGTCGTCGGTGGGAGCAGGTGGGTGGCAGTTAACTAATTTAATGAACAAAAATCACAAAGGAAAAATATGACGAGGAGGTGGAGGAGAGGAAGCAGCCGGGAGTCAGGCTTGCTGGGATGGCAGCCTTGTCTCCGTCGCGGCGCCTTTACTGTACACCTCTGCGGCAGTGAGCGGCCCGCGCGCCACCAACCCGACCCCCGCCCATCACTCGATACAGAAACTCTTCGCGGTCGTCAGTGCTGGGAAAACACCGAGAGCCCCCGCCCCCACCCGGCAGAGAGCACAGGGCACCATCGCATCCACGGCCCTCCCGCCATGACCAGGTCTGCACAAGCCGCAGAAGGAATCCGGACCCCCGTGGGGACAGGGACGAAGAGTAGCTCTAATGCCAGGAGGGCCCTCTGCTCCCGAAGTCTCAAACTGGGCCTCAAGGTAGCAGGGCGTTAGCTTCAGTGAGCCAGGCCCTCTCCTGACTGCAACCGGAGCTCCCCCTCAACATCTGTCCGCAGACTTCCGGCCGCCGCCAGCCCGCCAGGTCCCCCAGGCGCTGTGGCCGAGTCCTTGCTCCCACCCCTCACCCTGGGGTGCTTCTCTACCCTGTACCGCAGGGGGTGCCCCCATGCCCGGGCACCCAGCCATCTCAAAGCTCTACCCAGCTCTCCAGCCAAGCAGGAGCCACAGCTGCAGCAGCTGGCTAGAGACCTAAGGAATTTGGGGTGCGTCCAGCCTGCTGACCACAAGCCACACTGCAGGTGGGGACAGTGTGAGTGGTGTGCAGGGGCTGCCAGGACACCTTGGTGCAGATCTCGAGGGACACTGGGTGTGTTCTAGATGCTACTTTCCCACACACCGCCAGTCAAGGTCCGCTTCAGTAACACGCACTGAAGCCCGGCGGGGAACAAAGAGGGGACCGTGGCCTGGGGACACTTGTTCTGTGCGGCTGCAAGGGCAGGGGAGGCCAAGGCAGCGGTGGTGGTGGTGGTGGCGTTGGTGGTGGTGGCTTCCTCTGACAGCGGCTTGGCAGTGCGAGGCACAGCAGCCAGCTGCTCTGGGTATGGCGCGGGCCAGCAGCTCAGCAGCCCGACTGCTCTCGGGGTCTGGTCAAAGCAAATGCTTTGGGACACGCCTGCTCCGGCTCTCAGGGCTGGCCCCGAACGGCCTGCAGGAGATGCACGTCTTAGTGCTGGGAAGGGCGTCTTCTGCAGTCTGAAGCAGAGACAGGCAGCATCAAACTCCCCTGCGCTCTGGAAATGCAGCCTTCGCAGGCCCGCCTGGAGGAAACGCTGGATACACGCAGGCCTTCAGCAGCACCCGCCCAGAGTCCATAGGCCGGGTGGGGTAGGGGTGGCACCCAGGGATCAAGCACAGAAGTGCCAGAAGAGCTCACACGGCTGGGCTGTGACCTCACCCGCACAGCGGACTCGCAGGCTAAACGCAGGCATTTTACTCTACAGTGGTTTCTCAGAAGAAAACACAACGGACTCAGGCTATGGTCTGAGAAAACATCTTGCATGCTGGATCAGCTGCTCTTTGCAGGAAAATAAACTGCCAATTTGCTACGGTCACCTCAAACGCTGCGAGGTGCCTGCACTAACTGCTTAAAGCTTTGCAGGACAAGCAAGCAGGCAGAGGATGCCCTTGGCTGCTGCTAACAGCCAGGATCGAGAGAGCAATGGTTGTTCTTGTTGTCCAAGAAATAATTTTCTAGCAAAATACACCTTTATTAAATCTCACAGCCAGCAGCACTTGCAGGCCCCAGTAGGCTCTCAAAGCAAACGTGGACATTTGCACAGGCTGCAGAGGGCAGGCCGGAGGAAGAGCTGGAGGCCGCCACTGGGCTGAGCTGCTGCGGGGAGGACTTGGCAGGCCCGCGGCCCGCTGTCAGCCTTCACGAGGGCAGGGCGCAACGCGGAGCTTTAAGCCTGGAACCGACGCCACCTTCCTTAAGCAGCCGGGCCGGGGCCTCCCGCACTTGTGGCCCACAACCGGCCGCTGGCAGGAAGCCACCTGTGCCTCTGGCCCCTTCTCTGGTCTGTGTGTCCCTGCTCCCCCGGCCGGGCTGGCCTGCTGCAGACACGCGGCAGGACACATCTCGCGGGCCGTTGCCTTCTCGGACGGCGTGAGGCTGGGGCAAGCACACTCGCCTTGGGGTGTGAGGCCTAACACACCCCCACGCCACGAGTGTAACGGGCTGAGGAGGCCCCACGGCGCTCCGTGGTGGGGCGCTGCCCTTGGGCAGGGGAGACGTGGGTGCACCCCTCGGAGGGAGGGACGCGTGGGCGCAGCTTCAGGGCTGCGGGTGCTGTCTGTGCAGAGAACAAAGCGTTCCTAGCACCCGGCCTGCGGCCACCGCCTCCATCACGCACCGAGCAGCAGGAGGCCCCCTGGGCCTGGTCACCGGCCCCGCCCCGCCCAGGGGTGAGCGGTGCGTGCCGCCCACCCTGCACAGGGCGGCCAGGGTTGCGGGTGCTAATCCAGACAGAAGGGACGCAGTGGCGCCAGTGCTGTCAGTCAGGACGGGGACGGCGCCCAGTGCGTCTCTGCTTCCCGCCCGGACACCCTGGGCTCCCAAGCCTAACGAGGGGGGTGCGGCCGGGTCCCACAGCGTCCCCGTGCCCGCAGGCGCGGCCTGCTGACAGCCGAACCCAGTTCAGGTCGAAGCGCACCACCCCGAGCCCGGGGCGCAGAGCCCCAGTGCGGAGCCCCGCTCTCTCAAGAACCGCAGGCGCTTCGGCCTCAGGGCGGCTCTGCAATGCTCCAGTGAGAAGCCCTGCCCCGCGGAAAAGCTTTAATGAGGGTGAGCACCGCGGCCTCGCCGCCCCCGCTGCCCCTCCAGGAAGACCCCTCCCCGTGCACCCTGAACTCCGGTCCTACAAAGCTGCAAGCTGCAGAAGAGAGACGGGCCGGAGGGACGGGCGTCCGGGAAATCCCACCACCTCCCCCGAGAAAGCCACGTCTGGAGGGGGGCTGGCTGGCACGACCGAGCCTTTCTGGAAGGCACGCAGCGGCCAGGGTCCCTCCTCCCCGCCGGGCGCGAAGGTGTTGGGGGAGTCCTGGGGCCCCACCTACCACGCCATTTCCACTTTGCTATCTAAAATGTCGTTCCCTTCGTCCCCCAAAGATGCCGTGTCCCCGCCTTATCCGGCTGTGTCCAGAAGCAGCGCCCGCCCTCCAGGGCCACGCGCCTCTCTGGTCCGCACACACGGGGGTCCCTGCTGCTTGTACCCTAGAGCTCCACATTGAGAAGTGAACCGGAGGCGAATCTGTCCTCTGCCCGCAGCCGCCACCTGAAGGGCGGTCCTGCTGCGGCCACCCACGGGTCCGTTTCCCTAAGCGAGGAGAAGTGGGGTGCGCAGTGCGCCGGGGCTGCTGCCGGGAGCCGCTCCTGCTCCCCATAGGACGGTGAGTGACAGGTCTCCGACAACAGCATCCACAGCGACCTCTGCAGAGCCCGCGCCTCACGCGGTGCCGTCCCAGTCGCCCTGGGGCTCCACTGAGCCGTTGGTCACCTTCTTGACTTTCTTCATGTTCTCCATCACCCCTGACGTCGTCACCCTGAGAAGGGAAAAAGTCCGTAAGCAGGGAAGTCCCCGCCTCAGCTCCTGGCTCCTGCCCGCCTCACCCCGGGCTCTGCCTCTGCGGGTCAGGCATGGACGCAGCGCTCCTCCGCTGCGGGCCCCAACGCCTCTTCCCTCTGTTGCAGTAGTATCACAGGGGCCAGCACGGGCCACCCGACCCTGCAATCCCGACGCCTCAGTGCGGACAGGATGAAGAGCAGCTCTCTGGGCTGGCCGGCTGACACTGTCCGCTCCTGCCTCCTGTCCACACTGAGCGCGGCTCGCTAGGACACCCACTGCCAGCATCAAGCACTGTCAGCAAGAGACAGACCGCACAATGAAATTTTTAAAAATTTTAGGCCAACATACTTCCAAAATTGTTACACAGATTTAATCCAGTCCTAGTCAAATTACCAACAGCATACCTCACAGAACTACAGAAAATAATCCTGAAATTCATACGGAGCCAGAAAAGACCTATCATAGCGAAAACTGTGGAAAACAAGGGGAAGGCAGGAGCACCACAATCCCCAACTTCTACTACAAAGCTAGCACTATAAAAGCAGTGCGGTACTGGCCAAAAAGCGGACCCGAGGGTCAGTGGAGCAGGTTAGAAGACACAGAAACAACTCCAAACACGCTCGGCCACCTCATCTTTGACAAAGGGACCGAACACCTTCACTGGAAGAAAGATAGCCTCTTTCATAAACGCTGCTGGGAAAACTGGCTCTCCACATACTAAAGACTAAAACTAGACATGTCTCTCACCATGCACTAAACTAAAATCAAAATGGATCAAAGATCTAAATATTAAAACAGAAACACCAAATCTAGTGGAAGAGAGAATAAAATAGGTAGAATTCTTGAAGATATAGGTGTAGGCAAAGACTTTATGAACAAAACCTTGATCACATAGAAAATACTACAAAAAACCAACTGGGATCACATCATATTAAAAAGCTTTTGCACAGCAAAAGAAATCACCCACAGAGTGAAGAGAAAACCTGCACAATGGAAAAAATTTTTCCAGCTGTCCTTCAAAGGATTAATATTTAGAATATAAAAGAACTCAAAAACAATCAGACCCCTAAATTTAAAGACCCAACCCAAATATGGGAATCTGAGATGAATACGCATTTCTCAGATAAAGAAGTACAAATGGCAAATAAATATGAAAAAATGCTCAACATCACTGGTCATTTCAGAAATGCAAATTAAAACAACACCGAGGTTTCATCTCACTCCAGAAAGAATGGCTATTACCAAGAAATCAACCAATAATAAATGCTGGAAGGGCTGTGGAGAAAAGCAACCCTTCTCCAGTGTTGGTGGGAGTGTAGATTGGTGCAACCACTGTAGATATCAGTGTGGAGATTCCTCAAAAACTAAAATTAAGAGGTTCCATGGGGCTGGCGATTTAGCTCAGCGGCAAAAGCTCCTGCCTGGCATGCGCAAGGTCGTGAGTTCGGTTCCCGGTACCGGAGAAAAACCAAAAAAAAAAAGGTTCCATTTGACTCAGCTATTCCCCTTCTAGGTATCTTCCTGAAACAGTTAAAAGCATCATGTCACAGTGATATATGTACACCTATGTTTATAGCAACATGATTTAGCCAGGTGTGATGGCACACACCTGTAATCCCAGTACTAGGGAGGCTGAGGCAGGAGGATAGTTGCAAGTTCAAGACCAACCTGGCTACAAAGTGAGCTCAAGGTCAGCCAGAACTGCATAGCGAGACCCTGTCTCAAAAATGTATTTATATACAATGCAGTGCTTCTTTGCTATAAAGCAAGACAAACTTGAGTCATCTGTAGGAAAATGGATGCACCTCAAGACCATAATCTTGTTTGGAGTAAGTCTGACTCACAAGTATAGATACCACACTGTTTCTGTGTGTGAAAAGCCCGAGGGTGTAAGGAGCATAACGGAGGGCAGGTATTGGGAAGCAGGAAGAAAATGTTCAAATAGGAAGTGGAACAAGGGAGGGACGGAGGAAGGAAAGAAGGGAAAAGGGAAAGAAGAATGGAAGGAGAAACTAGAAACAAAGCTTTTGTAAATGCGGAGGGGAAGGACTGTTGGGAGGGGAGGGAAACGGAAAACAAGAACCAAGCTATACTGCGTACAGATACAAATTCTCTCTGACGAACGTGATCACTATGATATCTAAAATGCACCAACAGAATCTGATTGTGTAAAAAAAAAACCCCAGTATTTATCTAGAAAAAAACACTTAGGCCAAAACAAAAAAAAAAAACAATTGTGGGGGTCCATGAGACAAATGGATCTTCAAGACGCAGCACTGAGAGGCGGATGGGACCAGGTATTCTGCCAGGCCAGCCTCGTGGTGCAGCTCAGCAGCGCTGGGGACGCTGCGGCCCAGCCCTCCAGCTCCTAGCTCTGGCCCAGGGAGCTGCGTGAAGCTGGGGACAAGCTGCAGGTCTCAGGGGGGCCGGGGCGGCCGGAAGGTTTCCTGTGGGCCGGGGCAGCTGTCACCAGCCGACTGGCATCTGTGCCTCTCTGGCCAGCAGCCGAGAGAGAGGCTGCCGCCATGAGCAGTGCAGCTGCGGCTCGGCCGCCTCCTGCTGCCTGAGCAAAGCCCGGTCCCTTCCTTTGCACAGGGCGAGCTCAGCAGCGCAGCCACACAGACGCTCAAGCAGGGCCTGGCCCGGCCGAGTCCATCTCGGCTCCGGACCATGAGCAGCATTCGGGACCCCGGGAAAAGAGAAGGGAAGAGCCCCGCTGAGGCCGATCGCCACGCGCAGCTGAGCTGGCCTAGCAGATTTGGAGTCACAAGCTAGTGAACAGAAAACGTGGCCCAGGGTCACTGTCCACGACGCACGCTGGGCCACAGAGGTCAGCCACAGGTCACCCACATGCAGCCGTGGACAGCCAGCCACTCAGGCATCCGATACAGAGGACTTGTAGGGCTCGTGGCAGCCCTGCCGGTGACTCCAAAGATGGCATTTTTCAGACCTAAGCTGCTGACCGGAAGGAGCTGGCAATGCCTGGGCTCTGAACCAGGCTCCCACCATGCCCCGAAGATGCTTAACCACACGGCCCGTTCCACTTCTCCGAACACCGAGCACGGGCTGGCGGACACCGTGCTTCTGATAGGGTGAATACGCCTGTGGCCCGTGTCTGCATCCTTCCGCTAAACACAGGCCATCCCCGGGGCAGCAGGACGCAGGCAGCACAGATGCTGCCTGCACTGAGCAAAGGGGCGGGGCCGGGGAAGAGGGGAGGGGGAGCGGGGAGATGGGCAGGGAGGGAGGCGGCTTACACAGCTTCCATTTCCAGGTCCTCGTCCTCCTGAGACAGCTGCAGGTAGGGGTTGTCTGAAGCCGGCTGGAATTTGTAACCCGTCAGAACGAAGAACACCAGGGTGGCCATTTCATCCAGGAGCTGCACATTTAAAAAGCACCGAAGTAAAGGGCTCAGTGACGGGTTCCTCAGAAAGCAAGGAGCTGAGCAAGCTGAGAGCCCAGCCGCCCTCGGCTCACTGCGTGCTGGTCAGCGCGGCCGCCCCGCTCCGAGAGTCCCCTCAGGCCGCGCCAGGACCACAGGAGGGGCTAAGGCGGCCAGCCCCCAGGGGCAGGGTACTGGGGCATGGAGCCGGGGCCTCATGCATACAGGCCCGTGTTCTACCGGAGCCACATTCCAGCCCTTCTACTGCCCCCTTTATTTTTTGTTTTTGCAGCAGTGAGGATCTACTGCAGGCCTTCCCCCTGAGCTGCATTCCCAGCCCTTTTAATTTTATTTTGAGATGGAGTCTCACTAAGTCACTGAATTGCACAGGTTGGGCTTGAACTCGTGACCTCTTGCCTTAGTCTCCCGGAGTGCTGAGATTACAGGCAGGCGCCCCCACGCCCACCTTGCTGGTACCTGTGAACAACTCGGAAATCAAAAGGACCTCACACTTGCCAGGCAGGCGCTGTGCCGCCAAGCTACAGCCCCAGCCTGAGGAGCTCATTCCACACCACACCTTCCTACAGGGCAAGTTCGTCAAGACAAAGGGCATCGAAATCACTTGGTGGCTGACTCTGGCAGCAAGACACTTCTACGCCACTGAAGAGACACTGTGATAGTACCACACGCACAGGGAGGGATCCAGAACCACTCCAAGCCCTGCGAGTTTTAATCACTCTCTCTCTCTGCCTGAGGCTCTCCTCTCCACAGAATTTTTAAATTGAAAACTAAAATCAACAATGCAGCTGGGCATGGTGGTGCACGCCTGTGAGCCAGCACATGGGAGGCTGAGGCAGGAGGACTGTTGCAAGTTTGAGGCCAGCCTGGGCTACAAAGTGAGCTCAAGGCCAGGCTGAACTGCAGAGCGAGTCCCTGTCTCAAAAAGACAAAAAAATCAATCAATCAATCAATCGATCAACAATGCAATTCTTCCTAGATTGCTCAGATACCGCAGCAGTTGAGCTGGAGGGTCTTGGTGGCCACCCCCAGGTCCCCAGGTAAAGCAGGGCAAGCAGAGGCCATGCGCAAGACTCTGTCCCCACATACACATCCTCAGCCCTCTGGGGGTCCCAAGGTCAGCGCACCTGGTAAAGCCACTTCCACTGGAAGGGGACAGCCAGCTTCAGGAGGAAGGCGATGATCCTGGTGAAGTAGATGTAACACACGATCTACGGACGACAGGAGGAGGAGGAAAACCACTGGGAGATAAGTGCCAACGCTTGCGTCCAGAGAACAGGACCACACACTGCACGCACGCGTGTGCTCACGTGCTAACCACAGCGCTCACAATGCGCAGAGACGACTCCCACCGGCTATAGGCAAAGGAGTTCTTCCTGTGTCCAGGTGACCAAGACACTGAGCACGGTCACCCCCGAACGGCCCGGGAGGACAAATCGATTCTCGCCTGGCCACAAGCACGCCCCTGGGCCTGTCACCAGGGGGCCACATCGTCACTCTCAGGCTTGGAAGAATAGCTCGCTGTTCCCAGGGAAAAAAAGGACTTCTGGTCCCTGCCAGCAGATGCAGGGCGTGGTCTACGCCGGGCACCCCTGCTCCCTGGGACCAGGCTCGGGATTCCGGCATGAAGGCCCAGTGCCCTGGAAGAGGCTCTCACTTCAGGGGATGACACTATCCCTCGCTAGAACCACAGCTGGAGTGGTCGCCCGTCCCTGCTGTTCTGCTGAAGCCGTGAACACTGCTCAGACCCCGGTGCGGTCCCACTCGACAGTCGAAGCTAAGCTGGCAGCAGAGCCTTCGAGCCTGTGAGGACTCGGGAGGTGAACCGGCGCGCTCCGCACCCCTGGGGACAGCACACTTGTCTGGGCGCGGCTCACAGCTGTCTGCACGGCCACCACTGCCCGCTGTGTACATTTTACAAAAACTGCCTCAAATTTCTAGTCTTAAGGGAAATATTACCACGACCCGAGACCAGCTTCCTGCAGGGTATCTGAGAGGAGACACTGGAGAGCGAGCTCGGTGCTCCAGTAATTTCAAGTGAGGAAAAGTGCCATGCAGGAGCACCGTGACTCTGCAGCCCCATTTCCCAAACGAGCCAAACGGTGAAGCAAGGGAGCAGCTGTGGGCGCCAGAGCCGAGGACAGACGCCCGGCGAGGACCTGCCACCCAGGGAGTGGGCTCCTCAAGGGCCCGGTGCTAGGATTCGTTTCTGCTTTCACATCAAGCATGAATTATTTTTCTAAGTTGGTTTTTGTTTTGTATTGTTTTTCTGAGACAAGGTCTCACTATGTAGTCCACGCTGGCCTCGAACCTCAGGACAACCCTCCTGCCTCAGCCTTCCAAGTTCTGGGATTACAGGTATGCACTATATGCATGGCTCTTTCCTATGTATTTTAAGCCAAATCTAAAAGTAAGATTTAGGAAGTAGTGGCCCAGATATTTAATTTTCATTTTAAAGCCAGGCATGGTGGCGCACACCTTAACCCCAGCACTTGGGAGACTGAGGCAGGAGGATCATTGTGAGTTCAAGACCAGCCTGGGCTACAAAGTGAGCTCAAGACCAGCCTAAGCTGCATAGTGAGACCCTGTCTCAAAAAGACCAAAAAAACAAAAAAATAACCAAAAACCATTTTAAGAGACATGACCTGATGTTAAAAAGTAGAACTCGAGCAGGACCAAGTAGCTCAACCCCTCACGAGTTCCTACACCTTTCAAAGTTCATTTGTTCTGATCTTTGACCTGATTTCACAAGGCTTAGGATTGCTTTACTTACCAGGACATAGTAGTGTCTGAAAAGCTTCAGCTTTGCTAAGTTGATAGCAGCTAGGGAAAAGAAAGAACAAAATGAAAAGCTCATAACTATCTTTCCCCACTTCCTACTTAACTTTCGCATAGGGTCTCACTTCGCTGCCTAGGTCATCCCTGAGCTCATGGGCGCTAGCAACCCTCCCTCCGGCAGGTGTGCACCACCCAGCCTAGCTTTCCCCCCACTGAACACTGCGCACGCCCAGGCCCTGACCATCCAGTGGTGGGTCTGAGGCCCTGAGCAAAGTCATGCCTCCGGGAAGGAGACCGCTGGGCAGGCTCCCTCCAGCAGCAGGAACAGCAGCGGGCAGGTGGGCAAGTGGTGCGGCAGGGCATGGACAGCTGACACAGCCACAGCACTGACCACCAGACCCTGTACCTGCCCGAGAGCTGCCTCGCCCCTGGGACCCACAGCAGGCTGGCACTGGAGCCCTGCCTGGGCTTTCAGGGGTCAAGGGTGCAAGCGCAGCGCATCCCAGGGCATCTGGCCAACTTCACTTCTGTCTTCATCGCGGGCCTCGTAACAAGCCCTTCGCAGTCACCCTGCCTGGCTCTGTCCCACCCGCGTGTGCACGCGAGGTCCCTGCCAGGCCATCTAACTTCCTGCCACTGCTGAGGGCTATGACTCACGGACGACCAGGGAGGGTAGCCTGGCTCCCTCCCAGAGCCAGCCTCTCATTCTTCAGGACCATTCCTGCAGGAGGCAGATTCATTTCGCTTAACAGCATTCAGCGGGCGACAAAGCTTAGGGTTCAAAAGCAACTCCAGGAAGCCTACCCCACGTTCCCTTCACGCTGATGAGCAGGGAGGAACGCACAAAAACAGCTCTGAGAGGCCCCGTGTGCGTGGGGGACCTTGAGGCGAACGTGGGGACAAGACCCCCACACCCCCAGAGCTGCGAAGAACTTACGCACACGCACGGCTCAAGGGAGTGGCGGACGCAGGGCCCCGCACACGGTCGGGCAACCTCAGAGCCAGCACCAAGCCTCGGCCTGCCAGGCTCATGCTCACCACTGCGCCATGTCCCTGCTGCACCATCTTCTTACTGTGAAGACATTCACTCTGCGTCTCGCTCTCTTCTCATATAATTGGCGCAAACCCACCGAGGCCTGACTTGAGCCAGGCCACGGTGAGCGTGGGATGCAGCACCCTCCCGGCTCCTGGGAGCGTTTGTGTCTCTGCTGGCGCTGGCCTAAGTGACCAACCAGGACTGGTCAGCCTGCACGCCCCAAAAACCCCGCTGCCCACACAGGGACTGCCTGGAAAGTGAACCCCAGGTTCCTCTTCTTAGGAAGGCCTGAGAAAAACTGCACCCAGCATGAAACCATGGAAGTAACGCGATGCCTGAGTCCCCACAAATCCTGCCTGCTGTCCCAACAGAGGAAAGCCCTACTGCGCTCCCCCAGAGCCGAAGGTAAGGCAGAGAAGCCTCACCTTGCTGCTCCCAGCCGCCAAGCTGCAGGCCAGGGACCAGGAAGGCTGCCACGACCACAGGGGGACGGTAGGAGCAGGTGTGACCAAGAACAGCATGGTGGGGCCAGGCCGGGGGAGAGGCTGGCAACAGGCCAGGCCCCAGCAGATCCTGTGTGAGGTCAGCTGTGGGATCCCTGAGCCCATCCTCTGGTGCTCAGGGCTGGGCTCTGTGAAGCACAAGGCCTTGCTTGGACCTCTACTTTTCTTTTTAAATCATTCGTTTTAGCTGGGTGTGGTGGCGCACGCCTGTAATCCCAGCACTCGGGAGGCTGAGGCAGGAGGATTGTTGTGAGTTAGAGACCAGCCTGGGCTACAAAGTGAGACCTTGTCTCAAAAAAGACACACACATCCACAAAAATTAAGTCACTGGTTTTGCAGTGCTGGGGACTAAACCCAGGGCTTTGAGCAAGTGAGCTAAGTGCTCGGCACTGAGCTCTCTCCCGCTCAGATCTATAGACTGAGCTCCCTGCAGGGAAGAGCGGACCAGGAGCACCAGCCGGATGCGGGTGCAGGACCGGTGCGGCACGGACGGAGCTGGAACCACAGGCTCTCCCACCTGGTGGGGGGCAAGGAAGGGCCCAGAAGTCGAGGAGACGGGTGGAGTCTGTCAGGACAGAGGTGAGGGAGCGGAGGACAGGAGGAGGAGTGGCCAGGCCTGCAGGCCGATACCACACCAGGTGCGCCACCGCACACTGGGTGGAAGAAGAACTGAGGCAGGCAGCCGCGCCGGGCTGCACAGTAATCCGAGTGACACAACACACACTGCGGGGAGATGTCACCGGCCCAGGGGCCGCACTGCCCAGGACCTCAGGAATGGCCCGTGCTGTCCCTGAGATGCAGCCACACACACAGACCTCTGGTCGTCACATCGTTGTCCCCAGTCGCCCGGGTGTCCGCCTTGAGGCTGCGCTAGCGCTCGGGGCAGCAAAGCCGCGTGGTGGGGCGTGCAAACAGGCACACTGAAGGTCAGAAATACAGGCCCTGCGCATCTCAGTGCTGGGGTTCAAACCCCAACTCTGTTCTCGCCCGCTGTGTGACCTCAGATGGTCAATGGGCCTGAGCCTCCACTTCCACACCGGCTAGGGCGGGAACGTGACGCCCACCTCAGCGCTGCCAGGGAAGGCACGCAGCTCACAGTGCCCACCTCAGGGCCTGGTGCGAGGGCGTCAGACCGTTAGATCATAGGGCCTCCTCGTGACCACAGTGGCATCTCTGTGCTGCAGCAGCCACCACACCCACAGGCAGCCAGGCTTGAGTGACAAGGCGGGACTGCAGGGGTCTGGAGGCAGGGGCGGGGGGCGGGGCGGGAAACCTGCACCTCCAGGAAAGCAGCGGCGCGGGCGGAATCCCAGCCTCGCTAGGCTTTGCCTCCAGGGACGGAGAAGGCCCTGCCTGCCGCTCCCCGGGCTCCCACGGGAGCGAGGGCTCGAGGCCGGGCGGGCTATTTCCGACCCAGCATGTAGGAGCAGCAAATATGGTCAAGGAATGAGCCGGGGAGGGATAAACACCCGGGCGGGCGTGCCGCAGAACTCAGCTCACGCCTGGCTCCCCGCAGTGGGGATTTCTGGGTGAAGGTGAGAATTTATTGCCAGCGAGGGCTCTTAATCCGGGCGTCGCAGTCACCTGGAGGTTGCGTAGGAGGCCCGGGCTGCCCCCATTCTGGTGGGACGGGCCTGGCTGGAGAGTCCGAGACCCTGCTGGTCCGCTGCTCCATGTAGCCTGCTCTCCCCCGCCCCTGCTGGAGCTGCCCGGGCTGCGCACACTCCGAAGCGAGACCCAGTGCCCCAGTGCGGCAGCGGTGCCCCGCCCCTGCACACGCCCGAGGCCATCTCCCCGGCCCCACGTCCACGGAAGTGGGAGCTGCCCTCCCGACAGCCGGGAGAGCTCACCCTGCCCCGGCTGACCTCCGGGAGGGCCCTGGAAGCAGGACAGTGACAGAAACTGCAGCACTGGCCACCACTGTTGGTGGAGCGACTGCCCCTCTCCAGCATCGCCTCACAGCACCCCTACGCGGGCACTGGCCTTCCACCACTGTCGGCAGGCGAGGGACCGGGCCTGGCGGGGCTCAGGCTGGTACCGAAGGCACAGGGCTTGCAGGCGGACAGCCAGGCTCGGACCCCAGGCCCCCTCCTCCGAGGCCCCGCTCTCAGCCTCCCCTGGCACCGGGGAAACCGTTCAGCACTCTCAGTCCATGGAGGAGCAGCCAGCACCCCGTCCCCGGGAGCAAGCGCGGTGCCTTTGGGGGACACACCGGTGTGGGCCGCGGCAGCCCAAGAAGGTGGGGCTGTTTCCTACGGTCCTTTCTGGAGCACAAAGCCTCGGGCTCAAAACCGCCCCCACGGCCCCCTCACCCTTTCCTCCCTGCCCACAGGGTTCAGACAGAATTTTGAGTCAAATACAGCAAGGACAGGAGAGGCCCAGACAAGGGCGAAGTCCGGATGCTGGCAGCGTCAGCGCATGCACTCTGACCTCGGCGGCCATTCACTGCAGGGACAGGGCTTCCTGTGTGGCACACACGGCTTGGGGGCACCCAGCACACACCGAGGGCACAGGCCACGCTGGCCTGAAGGCACCATGGGGTCACGGGACGCCCTCTGCCTCACACTTCATCTTCAAACCACTTGGGGTCACATGAAAAACGACTTCAAGTACATTCCCAACGCACATCCAAAGCAACGAGCCGAGAGCCAGTGTCAGTCACCAGATGCAACAGCTGAGAGCCATGCACCTAAAGCAAAATTAAATCTCAGAAGATAATGCAAAGCATCAAAGCCAAACTGGCAGATCCCAGTGGCCTAGCTGGGCATGGCAGTGGCACTGTGGTCCCTGCTACTCAGGAAGGGGAAGCGAGAGGGGGATGAGGTCTGCCTCCCGCCCCACCAACCCGGTCTCACAACAAAGCAAACAGAAAGTGGACTAAGCATGCGTGCAGGTGCATGTCTGTAATCCCAGAGCCCTGGGAGGCTGAGACAGGGGAGTCCCAAGTTGGAGCCCAGCCTGGGTGACTCAGCAACTAGGTGGGACCCCACCTCAAAAAAAAGAAGGGCTGGGGATGCACCTTAGTGCAGAGGCCCAGATTCAACCCCCAGTGCTCACGGGGTGGAGAGGGAGAAGGGGCAACCAGGCCACGCAGCATGCAGAAGCCTCCCGCTCAGCACGCCACGCCACGCCACGCCAAGAGTCCCCAGCTCTGTGCAGTGCAGTGTGGGCCGGTCAGGCCCACTACACCGAGGCTGCAGCCAGAGGGTCTGTCCCTCTCATGACCTCCGCGCTCACCAGGGCCGTCCCCACTGGCAGGGGATGAGGGTCAGACTTCCCGCTGCTCATGACCCGGGCTGGTTGGGGGAAGCCCAGCGGCCCTGAGCACTGCAGTGACCTCCAGAAGAGCTGGCAGTGGAGCCCCAAGTCAGCAGCTCAGGCAGAGCAGGGCCCGGCGGGCCAACGAGGAGCATGTCAGCACGCCACAGAGCTGGGGACAAGGGTGGCCAGGAGCCTAGCATGCCTGGTTCCCCACGCTGGACAGGCAGGACGATGACAACGATGATGACGACGACGACAGGTCCCGTGCCCAGGACAGGGCCGCTGCTGCCCTCTTTGCCCCCAATCGCCATGAGCTCGAGGGCACTGCCAGTGAGCACACATCTTTCTGTCTGAATGAGCCCAAGTTCAGCCGAGTTTGATCCCAGCGCTATCCCCAAAAGGAAGGAGGAAGCTGTGATTGGGTTAGTGACATTACAGGGATTTCTGGGTGACACACTGAGGAAATGAATGAAAAGAGACTTTGATGTCAAAAAGAAATTTGGCGGGGCATGGTGGTGCACACCTGTAATCCTAGCACTGGGGAGGCTGAGGCAGGAGAATGGTTGCGAGTTTGAAGCCAGCCTGGGCTACAAAGTGAGCTCAAGGCCAACCTGAACTGCATAGAGACCATGCCAAAAAGGAAAAAAAAAAAAAAAAAAAAAAGGGTAAAGATCACTGTAAAAGTTGGCCGAGTAAAATGTCCTCTCTTGCTGCCTGTCTCCAAGCCTCTCCAGCAGTGGCCTGAAGTCCAGCCTCTGAGCAGTGCGGACAGCCCAGACTCTGTGGGTCACCCTGAGCCTGGCAAGGCACTCAGGGGCCACCGACTGGCTGGGGCACCACCCTCACTCGCATGCAGGGCAGCAAGCCTTCAGGCCTCACAGATGCCGCCTCATGCCACGAGGGACGTGGGGGGCCCAGGGGCCCAGCATCCGCTGAGCAGGTGCCATACCTCTGGTCAGGGAGGGCTGACAAGCACACCCTCCAGCCTCGCGGGGACAAGAGGAAGGGCGAGTTTCCTGGGTGACTTTACCCAGTGACTCCCTCTTCCTCTGCCTCCTGTCGCCCAGCACTGCCCCCAGGCCAGACCCCATCCCGCCGCAACCAGGCCGCACCTGTGCATCCAGCTGCACCGGGCCAGGGCTGTCCCACGTTCGAGGGGCACAGACCCACAGCTGCACAGGGCCCGCTCCCTCCGGCCTCATCCTCCCGGGTCTCCAGGCTAAACCTGGTATCAGTCCTCACCACTGGCCGGAGAAGATAGCAGCTCTCACTGGGACAGCAAAACCCGGTGGGACAGGCCCACCACTTCGAGGGCCGCTGAGTCGCCTTGGGAGGAACAGGCACCGGAGCTTGGTGGCCAAGTGACACCCCCAGGCAAGACGTCACATCGGAGCCAGGGCTCGAGGACGCCACACATGCCCAACACCAGCCGGGTCCTGGCCGTGATGCTCAGTGACCCAGACACCCCAGCCGACAACCCGCCTCATTCAGCCGCGCTGCCTCAGGCTGCGTGCTTCACAGCGAGGCTGGCATGGCCACAGCTCTGTAGTCTCCGGGGCCTGGCGCTAGCACCAGCTCGAGGTGGGTGGCATCCCCACAGGGGGTGGGGCACAGGCTCAAGTGGTAAGTGGCATGTGTAGGAAATCAACCAAGGGGGGTGAGCAGCCTGCCCCCTGTGAGAGCGCTCCTGGCCCTGCCTCCTCAGGTTCCCAGCGTGGCCACCTGGTGACTGTGGTGCAGGCACACAGGCCTTTCGGGGACAAATGCCTTGAACTATTGGCCCAAGCTGGCCTGGAACTTGTGCAATCCTGCCTCAGCCTCCTATGTGCTGAGATTACAAGTGTGTGCCACCATGCCTGGCAACGTTTTCCTGTAAAATAAATATATATAAAAAAAGAATGAAACACAGCACAGCCTGCTGGCCTCCTTCCGCACACCCTCTGCTGTGAGGCACACTCTGGGTGAAGTGCGAGAAGGCGGGAGGGCCCTGCCAGACACCTGAGAATATGTGTTTGTGGATTTTCGAGATGCCATCCTCCTGCCTCTGCCTCCCACAAACACTGAAGCAGCTCTTATGAAACAGTTTCCAGGCTGTGCTGGTGACAGTTGCCTCTGGTCACCTCGGCGGTGGGTTAAGAACGGAGACAGCCAAGCTTGCGGGGCGGCCGTGACTTTCCCGAGTCTACGCCACCTGGAAGCTCGTGCTGATCACTGGCAACAAGTGGGGCTGGTTCTGCTCAAGGTGCCTCATTCCCTGCAAGGAAACGCCCGCCAGAGCCCCGTCTGGGACAGCGCGTGGCCGTCCTTCTCCACGCGGCTGCTGGGCCTGCGAGGCCCGCTGCCTGTCCCTCACGCCGGCAGCAGAGCACGGAGGCTCCACGGAGCTGAGCCCTGAGGACAGCAGCAGGTCCCCGGCATCGTGAAGGTCACCGTGAGGCACTCGAGCCCTTCCTCCCCCAGAGCAGGCGGCAGTGGCAAAGCAATGCCGTGGGGACAGTCTGGTGCCGCTGCCTGGGTTGTGCCCACACCCAGCTCTTTACCCATCGCTGTGGGGCCCACAGCAGGGGCCCGCACTGCACCTGGGAGGGCGGCCCGGCCCAGGGTCCCCGGGGCAAGCGCCTCCTGGAACCACCGCTCTAAGGCCGCACTCCCGCTAAGCCAGTCCTCCCATGTCCCAGGCTGCTGTCTCCCTGGAGAAGCTCTCTGGAACAGGCGGGCTCTCCCGAAGGCTGCTCCACCTCCCCTCTGAGCAGGCGGCCCCAATAAGGCCAGCAGCGGGCTGCTCAAAGGCAGCTGTGCACTGCATCTCAGGGACACGGGACGGCGTATGGCCGGGGACAGGTGGGTTAAGGAGGCAGCGCTTCGGCCTTCAGGGCTACCTTTGCGCGCTCAATTTCAGTAAACAGAACCCAGACAAAGAAGCAGGCGAGGCACAAGCATGCCTGCGGGAAGCTGCTTCCTCACCCATGCAGGAGGAACAGTTGGGACCTCCCTGGGCTGCAGTTACCCAGCCTGCACCGCGCCTACAACGCCCTGCAGGCCCCATCAGGGTCACACCACGCAGCGAGTCCAGAGAGAACGAGGCTGGCAGGGACCAGGGAGCCAGAGCCACCCAGCTCACTGCCTCCAAATCCAACAGCAGCTTCGCAGCCTTCGCCAGCCAGCTGCCCCAGGACAGGTGGGTCTCAGAGGTAAACGAGGCGCACAGAGGGCCGAGCACAGGAGCCAGCAGCCGGCGCAGAGCCCGGCAGCGCTGCGCCGAAGCCCCTCGGGCAGGCACACTGCACCTGCCCCGGGTCAGCCCCCAGGACGGTGCTCTCTTCTGGAGATGGCCACTGTGGGAACGCGGCTCCCTGACCCTGGCAGTGGTACAAGCACGAGCATCTTCTCTGCTGTTTATTTGGAGACAGACTCTCGCTGTGTGGTCCAGGCTGGCCTCAAACTCATGGTCCTCCTGCCTCAACCTCCCGAGTGCTGAGACGACAGGTGTGCGCCACCACGCCCCACTTGTTTTGGATTTTTGAGACTCTCCCACTATGTAGTTCAGGCTGGCTTTGAACTTGCTATGGAGCCCAAGCTAGCCCTGAACTCCATCCTCCTGCCTCAGCCTCCCGAGTGCTGGGATGACAGGTGTCACTACCACAGCCTGGCCAGTACAAGCATTTTCAAAGCATGGCATGAATGAGGCCACTGAGGGTGTGCTTGAAAGCCCCTCCAAGGAGAGGACACCCCCCTTCCATTCTGTTGTGTGTCGTGTACGTTTCTCTCTCCCGTCAGAGGGTCTGTATCATCTTTTGCTGACAAGAGCCGGCTGCTTCCTCAGCAGATCAGCAATGGGAGCGCAGTCAGCCTGCTTCTGCATGTGCTCTCTGCTGAGAAAGCCCCATGCTGCCCCCTGGTGGACACATGGGAAATGACCTCAGGCGCCAGGGCCAGACACAGCAGAAGCTGGGGCCCAGAGGGCTGGAGCCCTGCAGATTCCCCACTGAAGAGAGGCCTCGATCAGGTGAGCTCAGCCTCGAAGCCCAGGTAGAAAGGGCCCAGAGAGAAGGGGCAGATGAGGCCGCACTCAGAAGGAAGCAGCCGTGGGGAGACACCCAAGTTTCCAACCCAGAGATGCTGCCATGGAGTCCCGTGTGGTTGTTTCCATTGTGTCTGTCTGTTCGGGTTTCCTGATACTGGAAACTGACTCAGAGCCTTCACACTGAGCTGTACCCCAGCCCTATTTTTATTTTTTTAAATAAAATGTGTGTCACTAAGTTTCCCAGCCTGGGCTCAAACTTGAATCCTCCTGCCTCAGCCTCAGAGTGTTGGGGTTATAGGTGTGCACCACCTCACCTGACTGGGACTTGGTAATATTTTCAGCTGAAGAATCAGAAAAACTAATTCAGGGAGAGTAAAGTATATAACGATGGAAAATTAATGTCTCACCTTAATATACTAAAATAACAAAAAATCCCTGTTCATTAATTACAAAAATAATAAAGCCATCTTTTCCCGTAACGCACGTAGAAGGGTAAAAGCACAAGAGCACCCCACACGGCAGCTACTGCAGTGGGGCCGGAAGCTGGATCCCACTCCGGGCTTCTGTCCGAGGGCAGGGGGCTCAGCTACGCTTCCGGTTCTGGCTCCGGCTGCGGGAGGCCTGAGCGTGTGCCGTGTCCACCCTCGGTCTGGCTCCACTCCCTGAGGACCCGAGAGGAGAGCCTTCCCAAGGCCTGGGGACTCGGTGCCTCGGAGGGAAGGAAAGGGGAGGAGACACGTGAGACGGAACGAGGGCCATGGCCAGCACTGGGAGGACCAGAGGTGGCGCCGACCACGCTGCCCTGCCTCTCCAGCCACGAGGAGCAAAGCGGCGAGTGGAACAGTCCCGGACACGCTGTGGAGCCACCAGGTCCAGCTGTACTCCCTCAGAGCAGCAGCGCAGACACCACGCGAGGCGCCATGTGCCACTGAACCTGGGAAACAGGCGTGCGGGCCAGGCGCTGTTCAGGCTTATAAAATGAACCCACTTCACTTTCCTGTTTTTTTGGGGGGGATCTTTTTTGGAGACAGGGTCTCACTGGGCAGTTCAGGCTGGCCTTGAGCTCACTTTGTAACCCAGGCTGGTCTCAAACTTGCAACGATCCTCCTGCCTCAGCCTCCTGAGTGCTGGGATTATAGGCGTGCACCATCACGCCCAGCTACCTTACTCTTCTAATCAGAACAAAACCTGTGTGTGTATGTGTGTGTGTGCACGCGTGCACGCACCGTGCAAGTACCTCTCCTGAGACTTAGGCACCAAGGTCCTAAGGACACAGTGCGAGGACATCGGGTCATTCTAAAGGCTCCTCTGGGCAGGCCCCCTAATGGGAGGCTGGCAGTGTGCAGGGCTGCCCCGGTCCACAGGCCTCTGCTGTCACCGCCAGTGAGAAGCGTTCCCCTGCCCAGCCCTGCTTCCTGACTGAGCGCGGGACATGAGAACCACGATGGTGGGCGGCAGTGAAATGAGTCTGCCTCCCCTCGGCAGCCTGGCTCCGCGGCTGTCCACAGCCTTTGCCACCTGACCACGCGGCTGCCCCTCCGGGGCGGGCCTGCATCCCCCCGCCCCCCCACCGCGCCTGGAGCATCGCAGGGAACTTGCCTTTTCCATCCGTGGCTGAAGCTTCCTGTAAATGTCTGATGGACCTAAAAGCAAACATTTGGAGAACAAAGGTTAGCGAGAACTTGCCTGTTTCTGTTTCCAGCTTAGGTGCTGACAGCCCGAGTCCCTGAGTGACAGACTGGAAGCGCTCGGCAAGAGCCGCCTGGAGCCCCCCAGCAGTCCCTGCGCCGCACGGAGCCACTCAGCGCGCTCCAGGCTGCCGGCCCACTGCGGCCTGGGCCCGGCAGGGGCACAGGGAGACGGGACCGCCAACCTCTGCAGACTGATGCCCGTCCCGCCCCCAGCCCATCCCCGAACCCAGGACTTGATGAGGACGTGGGCCCTGGCCTGGCCACTGGGACCCTGCAAAGCTGTGGTCCTCAGGCAGCCTCCCCGTGTGACATGGACCAACGGGGACAGCCCCACAGGCTGCGGCACTCACCACACCACGGGGAAGAGGATGGCGCCGCAGCACAGCAGGTCCACCAGGAACAGGGAGTCCTTCCACAGTCCGTACTCCGTCGTGCCCTCCTCGGTGGACTCGATGATGATGTAGGCCACGTTCGCCAGGACCTGCGGGCGGAGAGGTGGCTGAGGTGGTTCCAAAGTGGCCGAGCAGAGGTCACCGGGCACACAGCCCTGCAAGCGGCCAGTGTTTCCTCAGTCCCGGCTCGGCCAGGTCACTGCCACCCTCACCTGCACAGCGACCTGAGTGCGACCCTGTGTGTGCCCAAAGAACATGGCTTCCCCTTGGCCTTCCCTGGGGCTGTGCGCACGCGTGCATGTGTGCGTGTTGCTGGGGTAAACCCAGAGCATTCACGCTGAGCTCATTCTCCAGCCCTCTGTTGTTTTTCAGATAGGGTCTCACCAGGTTGTCCAAGCTGGGCTTGAACTTGGGATCTACGTGCCTCAGCCTCCCACAGTGCAGGGATCACGAGTGTGCGTCACCACACCTGGCTTCCCAGCTCTTTTTTTATTAGGACACAGGCTCTCAGCTAAGTCTCTAAGTTGTTCACTCTGGCCTCAAACATGTGATCCTCCTGCCTCAGCCTCCCAGAGTGCTAGGCTCACACCCATGCATTTCCACACTGGGCTTTGAGACTCTTTTAAGTAGTTAAAACTGCCAAGCTGGGGAAACCATGCAGACAGAAGATGCCTCCGAACCCCGGCTGTTTGCACCTTCTTCACATCCCCTGCGCCCGGCCCTGGAAACAGAGTCCAGTAAGGGCTCGAGGAGGCCTGGCCCCAGCGCTGACCACATGAGCTGGCATGACAGCCCCGCCCGGTCGGCCCCAGCCTTACCCACAGATGGGCAGTGTGGCTGCGGTTCATTTCTGGTATCACCAGGCTGGCACTCCGCTCTGAGGCCCCCCACTTCCCTTCACACCGGGGCAGCCAGCTGCTCCGCGCAGGATGAACCAAGCCCAGGGCCTCGCTCTGCTGGATGCCGCAGCGCTGCACCCAGGTCTCGCTCCTACCTCAAGGCTGTGCCTCCCTCCGAGCCCCGTATGAGGCTGCATGCAGGGAATGAAATGTTCCCGCTGCTTAAACTGCGACGCCCCCTGGCACCCGGGAGATCCCCGAGACAGGGTCTGCCTGCTAAAGGCCACCACTAGGCCTGGCTGCAGAGAAAGGAACAACGTGCGACTCCGGCACGGGCACCCAGGCGGCTCCAAGCACAGTGTCTCCTGTGTCGACTTACAGGTCAGTGACTGCACAAGCAGCACTTACCGCAAACGGCAGGGGTTAGCCTGTGGTTGCAGCGCCCCCTCCCACAGCATCTGACTGCTCCCTGTCCCCTGCCCTCCCCTCAACGCGATTCCACTGTCCTCCGTTCGTGGGCTTCTCACAGAGGCAGGCTGCTCCCGGGTACTGGACTGAACAGTGCGCCTGTAAGGTCCCGCGCACCGCTCAGCACGGACCCAGCTCTCTCCTTCCTCAGGAACTTTCTGTGTGGGGTGGGAGTGCACGCAGGGGTGTGCTGGGGCTCCACCCTAGGCACTGGGAATAATCCCCCAACAAGAAAGCAACTTTCTGTTGGACGTGGTGGCGCACTGTTGTACACCCAGCACTGGGGAAGCTGAGGCAGGAGGATCACTGTGAGTTCAAGGCCAGGTTGGACTACAAAGGGAGTTTAAAGTCAGCCTGAACTGCACGGCGAGACCGTGTTTCAAAAAACAAAGAAAGCAAGCAAGCAAGCAACTCCCACCCCGGGCCCTGGCCAGAGGAGACAGTGAAAGCTGCAGGCCGATGCTGACGGCTTCCCACACTAGCACCAGGGTCTGCACACCCAGAACCGCATGCTCGATTCATGGTCCAAGCTCCTCAGTGATGCTACTGGGAACTTTTTTTGGGATACCGGGAATCGAACTCACAACCTCACACGTGCCAGGCAGGCACTGTGCTGCTGAGCTGCATCCCAGGCCTGCTACTGGGAACCTTGTGCGTTCACTTCAGGGAGCAAAGTCGGAAAGCAGGGAAGCAGGAATGGCCCTGACCCGCCACGTCCCAGTCCAGGTGGGGCAGGAAGCCACAAGCCAGCCAGGGACAAAGTGGGAGGAAGACCCCGGTTCTGCCCTGGAGGCTCTGAGGCTGGCAGGCCGTGGAGCTCAGCGTGGCAGGCACTGCAGCCCTAGTGGCTTAGCCTCCGCAGAAGTGCATGCTCCACGGCGGCGGCCTCACAGACCGCACTGTCAGTCCAGGCTTCTGCGGCTACTGGTCTGCCTCCCCCTGAACCCCAGCCACATCCGCGAGGCCACAGAGCCCGCCACCCCCTCCCTCCAGATGAGAAGCCACAGCCACCAGTCTGCATCAGTTCAGAGGTGGGACACTGCTGCTCACAGCCGGCATCGGGGTGGCTCTGGTGCCGAGAGCTGTCCCTCTTCCCACGCTGGGCTCCATGCTGCGAGCTCAGCTACCGAGAGCGACTCGGCTAAGGCTCTGCGTGCATGCAGATTCTGCCGAGTATGAGAGGGCATGGGGCTCCTCTCCAGGGGCTCGGAACCTGGCAACGGCTGGGCGTGGTGGCACCTGTCTATCATCCCAGCACTCGGGAGGCTGAGGCAGGAGGACTGCCACGAGTTCAAGACCAGCCTAGGCTACATAATGAGTTTAAGGCCAGCCTGAACTACACAGTGCTGTTTCAAAAAAAAAGAAAAAAATCCTAGTGAGGGTGGCCCCAGCAAGGGCTTCCTCCACACTTCCCGCTGTCCCGTCATGTCCACCTCACTGAAACTCACTGGTCTCCATCACGGCTCTGAAGTACTACGCCGAGATCACCGTGTACCAGGGTTCTAAAGATGAAGGCAGGCAAGTGTCTCCCGGCAGTTACTGAAGTCTGGGTCTGTCACAATCCAAAGGGACAGCTCCACTCTTTAACCCCCACAGCCAGAAGCCAAGACCCCCTGTACCTGGAGGGGGATGACGATCATGAAGATCTTCTTGTCTTTGTCGGAGAGGATGTGCTTGATGAAGGCCCAGCCCGTGCCAATGAGCGCGATGGTGATGAACAGCAGCGCACCCTTCAAACTAGAAGAGAAAACAGTCCGCGGGGCGGCGGCTCTCTCTACTCTTGCTCCTCACAAAAGACACATGCCAAGCTCAGAAGCGCATCTCACATGAGCAGCGCTTCCTTCAAGTTGCGCCAACAGCACTGCACCCCACCCAGAGCCCCCAGTGGCTGTGGGAGGAAGGAGCCAGCCACAGCCTGAGCCCCCAAGTCCTGCCAGCCCCTGTGTCACACACACTCGGAACCGCAGGGGCCCGGGAGCCCAGGCTGGCCACTTGGGCAGGCAATCCCTGCCACCCCAGCTTTCTGGTTTCTTCTGATTCTCTGTGGCGCTGGGGATGGAATCCAGGGCCTCAGGGCCTCAGCGCATGCGTAACCCAAGCTCCAGGGGCGAGCCACCCCCAACCCCCTCCGCGGGAGCTACTCACAGGTGGGTTATGTAGTAGACCACGGCCCAGCCCTCGATCGGGAAGCCCTGGGAGGAGATGTAGTGGTAGTCGATCTGAAAGCGACAGCGGTGGGTCAGCGGGAATCCGCCCCCCGCCTCACTGCAGAGGCGCAGGACCTGGGAGGGCTGGGGAGCGGGTGGAGCGCCGGCCGACTCCTCCCTTGGCAGCGCACCGGAAGCGGGAAAGAGAACAAGCCCCAGGCAGCTTCGGGAACACGACATGGGCTTTCAGTGCCACCAAGGCCCGCCAGCTGCTCTCAGGCGCACATCATCACTGGCAAATGCCTCCCTTAAACACCTCCCAGGCTCGCCGGGCATGAGGCGGAGGCCTGTAACTCACCACCACTGTACATCTAGAAATACCTGAGGCCACCAATGCAGTTTTACTAAAGTGGTGAGATTTAGTGGTGCCCCAAATCCCGCCCAGGGAACCCCAGAGTGACAGCAACGCATACACCTTTCACTCTCTCTAAATTGCATGCTGAGCTGGACTCGGTGGCATTCGCCTGTAATCCCAGCACTGAGGCTGGGGCAGGAGGATCACAAGTTTGAGTCCCACCTGCACAACTTAAGCAGACCCTGTCTCAAAGTAAATAATAAACAGAGCTGGGGACAGAGCTCAGCATGAAGGCCCTGGGTTCAATGACCAGAAAAAAAAAAAAAAGAAGTGGAGCAAGGGTGGCTGCTGCGCGCCTCGCGCATCCACAGTGGGGGAAGCATGGCCTCCCACGGGCAAGTGTGCTGCCTCTGCAGCAGTCGTCCAGAATACAGCTGAGGCTCACTGTGCTTTGTTCTGGTTGGGTATTTGGTAGTGCTGGGACTGGATCTCTGGGTCTTTATGCTAGGCAGGTGCTTTCCTACTATGTTACATCCCCAGCCCCTTTTTAAAAATTTTATTGAGACAAGGTCTCAGTTGCCCAGGCTGGATTTGAATCTGCTGCTCTCCTGCCTCGGCCTCCCAGGTAGCTGGGATGACAGCCATGCCTAAAGGGTCAATTCTTGCGCCTCAATCTGTATGGCATCAATACTCTCTCAGGGGGGCGGGGGGCGTGCTAATACCGAGCCTCAAACAGCAGGAGCGAGAGGGGATGCAGCCAACGTGAGGGCACAGAAACTCCTGAGCAGGGAGGCGCTCTTGTCAAGGAACAACAGAGGAGAGGAAGTAAGAACCCGTGTTCGGGAAAAACTCCCGGGCTCCCGGCAGCACAAAGCTGCCTTGGGCCCAGCATCACCAGGGGAGGCTGCGGTCATCTCCCCAAGGCTGCGTCTCTGTCGCCCCCTCCCAGCTCTCCCTCCCACACAGCACCGCACATGGCACACTCGGCACACCCCTACGCACCGCGTGGAACACCAAGGAAAGGGACTTGGTGAAGGGCAGGGCCGCCATCAGCCAGTGGATCTTAAACACCTCACTCCTACAGAGAGAGACAGGAGAATGAGAAGAAGGTCCACCAGAGGGCAGCAGAAGCACCGATGAACTCATAAGCAGGCAGGACGCAGAGGCAAAGCACAAACACCAGGTGCGGAAGTACGTGTGTATGGAGAGACCAGTTTCTGCTACACACTCGAGGGTGGCACTATGGCTCACTATGCATCCCGGGGTGCTTTGAACTTGTGATCCTCCTGCCTCAGCCTCCTGGGCGGCGGGATCACAGGTGTGTGCCACAGGCCCGGCATTTTTGTAGTAGCAGTGGTCCCAGGTAGAGTCCCGAGGAGTCTCTGACGGATGACTGAACGCGGTCAATTCAGAGACCCGATGGCTCGAGTCCTGACCACGTGGACATCTAACCCGAGGCGGCCTCCTCCCAGGACCACGCAGGAATGAGGCAGGCAGATGTGCGCAGCAGTGCAGCTCCCAGGAAGAGGGCGTGAGGAGGCGCGGCCAGTGAGGGGACGGGCGGGGAGGGGGATGGCCAGGTCGCCCCTCTCTCCTTGCCTCTCGCCTCCCCTGACACAGGTGCACAGGAGCGTTACGGAGAGAGAAGGGCGCAGAGGAAGGCTGAGAGAGTGGGGAAGGCGCTGTCAGACCCGCGCACTCTGCACAGCCTCAGCAATGTCCGCTTTTCAGATAGATGCCCCACGGCCCAGAGGAGCGTCCAAATGCGGGCGGACGCACGTGACGCACATGGACGTGGGCGAGGGCCGCCACACCGCACGGCTGGGGAGACGGACTGCTGAGCGACTGCCGGGACACCAGCCTGAACCCTCAGAGGAAAGGGAGGGTCCTCTCTACCCCTACGGGACTCCTGACCATCCGCTGGCATCGGTCCTGACACTTTGCGGCCCTGGAGCAGAGAAGGCCTACTTCAAAGGCACTGCCCGAAGAGCCAGAAAGTTAGACAGCGCCACTCCACTAAAGTGAAAGCCTTCCAACAATGGCCGCTACAGTCACGCCTAACACCAGGACACCGCCAGTGCGCCAGGCAGATGAGGGCTGGGCGACTGCGGCAGAGGCCGAGAGGACGAAACCCGACGGGGAGGGGCGCCGTGGAGGGCCGCAGGCAGACGCGCGCTGCGCTGACAAGCGCTCACGGCCAACACAGACAGCAAGACGCGCGGCGCCGTGCACTCTGCTCGGGCGGCGTCCTGGGGCCGGCGTGGGCGAGCAAGGCAAACCTGAAGCAAACTGGAAGGCCGAGAGCTGGCTGAGAGCAGGCCGTGCCCCGCGCAGCCCTCCTGGCTGCTCCTGAGGGGCTAGGGTGTCGGCAAGGCGGGAGGGAGGCTGGGGCAGCTCCGGCCGGGGAGCGGGGTGCTGGACGGGGACAGCACACTACCGTGTGAACAGCGCCCACAGGCGGCTCGGGTCCCATCCGCCCAAAACACAGGCGACACCGCCCGCACCCCTGGGAACCCACGAACACCCAGGCTGTCTGCTGAGCACTCTCGGGGGCACCCACGGCTGGCAGGGCGGCGGGAGGGACAGGAAACGCGGGGGAGGGAGCGCGGGGCTTCCAGGCAGGTGTCTCGGGCACCTTCCTGTCCCTGTGCCCACCACTTGCAGGTCCGAACAGAAGCCAAAGCCGGGCGTCTGTCACTACGGCACGCCAGGGAGCCACGCTCGCTCACACACCCAGGCAACGCTGACTTGTGGGCTGCGGGGACGTGGTGGAAAGCACGGAGGCTGGGCTGCCGGATGACGTGGCCTTAAAGACTGGGTCTCCCCCAGCCTCAGTCTCTGCACCACAGTGAGCTCTTCTGAAAGGGGCGCCTCCACCCCAGCGTGCTGCGGAAGAGGAGCCGAGCCGAGCACACAGAGCAGGACGGCAAAGCCACCGGCCATCTCCCTCCCAGTCGCGCCACACTCGGCCGAAAGGAGCCTGGCAGGCGCCCCTGCAAGCCCCAGCTCTGTCAGGCGACGCCGGCCGTGTCTCACGTCCCCTTCCACAGCCTCCATAAGCTTAGGTGACAAATGCCCCTCGGTCCTTCCAGCTCTGAGGGGCCACCAGCCTCAGAAGTGTGCTTGGCACGGGGGGGGGGGGGTCCTGTGCCCTATGGCCCTCGAGTCCCCAACCTAACAGCTGGCTCTCAGGCACCTGGCAAAGCACCAGGTGCTTCAACTGTGCCACCAGATGTGGAGAGGACCTGTCGCCAAGAAGCTACAAACCGGATGCACGTAAAGCGGGAAGCCTCACTTCGCCACACACTGCAACTGTGCCACAGCTTCCCACCGGGGAGCCAGTGACAAGGACTCTGCCATCACCAAGTACAAGATTCAAACAGCCCTCAACACCTGGTGGGTAAGCTCTTTTATTTGCATAACATCCTGATTTGCAAGGCTCTCTCAGCTGGAGGAACCACACAGATTCAAGGATCAAAGAGCTTAGCTGAGCCAGTGTGTCGGCACAAGCCTGTAATCCCCATGCTCTGGGAAGCTGAGGCAGGAGGATTGCATATTCAAGCCCAGCCCGGGTAACTTAGAGAGACCCCAGCTCCAAAGGGTGGAGGGGCTGGGAGGGCGCGCAGCGTGAAGACACTGATGCAACCTGAGAACCACAAATACGGACCAAGAACCAGAGAAAATAAAAGGTGCAGAGAGGGAGGCACAGCGCTCACCACGGTCCCACCTTCCCAGCCGAGCAAGGAGGCTGCTGTGAAGCAAGGCAGACAGGACGTCACGGAGCTCACTTACGACGCGTGGCTCCTACTTTTCTAGTAAAGTTAAAAAGCAAGTTTCTCTCAAAACACTCCACATCCTTTTTGTTTGTTTTTTGTTTTTTTCCGGTACCAGGAATCAAACTCAGGACCTCACGCTTGCCAGGCAGGAGCTGTGCCGATGAGCTAAATCCCCAGCCCCTCACTCCACATCCTTTACAGCCTGCATGTGTGGGATCCCCCTTCCTGTGTAGCAGATCTCCTCATCACCGCGTGGGCCCTTCCCACAGGCGGACATGCAGGACATCAGGACACACAGGTAGCGGCCACTGCACCTGCTAGCGTCAGCATCACAGGCCTGCCGAGGAGACGCACATGCCCGCGCGCTGGGAGAGCATGCAGAACCCGTTCTCCTCTGAGCTGCGACCCAGCCACGCCCACCAGCTTGGAGGCACTCGCTGGCAGGAGGCGGAGGATTCATGCTGCCCCAAGGACCTTGTACAGCATGGCGCAGCCTTGGGTTTTGAACCAAGGCCCAGAGCCAGGCAAATGGGCTCTAAAGAGGCCAGGGGTCCTGGAGGTCGCCAGAGAGCATTAGCCAGACTCCAAGCCGGCAGCAGGGCCGAGGCCCTGACCTCGTGAGAGGGGCAGCCCCGAAAGGCACCGGTGCGTTCGCAGGGGCCTGCGATGATGGGGTCTCTGCTGGGACTGCAGCGAGACCTTCAGCCTCCCTGGGAAGAGCCGTGAACCGGCGCCCGCACACAGAGGCCTCTGGGGACAGCAGGGCCCTAGGGCTCAGCCCTCTGGGCAGAGAACCGGGTGGAAGGTGACACGGGGCCAGGGCACCTCCACGTGTGGCAGACGGCTCCGAAGGCAGCTCACCGTCGTTTCCTAAGGATGTGGATCCAGAAGGTCCCAGAGAGGAAGAAGAAGAAGGCCATGCAGATGTAGAGCTTGGGGAGCGGGATCTCCCCTGCGGACAGGTAGCTGTCGGGGTTCTTCTCGGTGATCTCGATCTGAAAGCACCGGGAGAGGGCGCTTTACACTCCGAGCTGGAGCCCCAGCGGGAAAGCCACGGCCCCCACGCACAGGCGGAAGAGAAACAGGGCCGGCGTGGCTCCAGATTTTCCTCCACGTGGGGCCTCTGGCCATGTGTCCCTCCACTGGCTCAGAGCGGCCCCAGCCCCGTTTTTCTCTTCCGGAAGTGTTTCTGAAACCTGTTCTCGGTGGACGGGAGTGTCTGTAGCTCAGCGGTAGGGTGCTGGTCTAGCAGGCGCAAAGCCCTGGGTTCAATGCCCAGCACCAAAAAACAAGGACTTTTTTTGGTGGTACTCAAGGGCCTTCGCCCTGAGCTACATCCCTGCCCTTTTTTACTATGAGACAGGGTCCTGCTAATTCTCTAAATTGCCTGAGCTGGCCTTGAATTTGAGATCCTCCTGCCTCACCCTCCCAGAGTGTTAGAATTATGAGTGCATAACCCCCACATCCAGTTGAAAACAACTATTCCTTTTTTTTGTTTTTTTTAGAAGTAGGAAAATGTACTGGTAAAAAATAATAGGAAACAGGAATGTGGGTAGGAATAGCTCCTGAGAGGAGGGGTCCTGAACTGGTTGTCCACAATTATTCTTACAGAAAGACAGACGTCTGGAATTTTGCACTGGCAAATCCCCCCATTACAGTCCCCACATGGTACTTACATCAAGGCTGAATGAAAACTTGTCACTCGACTGCCCCTCAGTTTTAGAGCATTTATGGAAATAAAGACTGTAAAGTCCTTCTTGATCATCAGTGCTGATGTTAAAGGAAAACTGAAAGAGAAGAAAAACATTTAAGGGTACTCAACTCCTCTGTTGATTTGTTTTTCTTTTCTTTGTTTTTTGGGTTTTTTTTTGAGACAGGGTCTGGATATGTAGCTCAGCCTGGCCTCCACCTCACTGTAATCCGCCTGCCTCAGCCTCCTGAGTGCCAGCATTATAAGCATGCACCACCATGCCGAGCATTACCTCTGCTAAATTTTTTTTTTTTTTTGTCTTTTTGAGACAGGGTCTGGCTATGCAATTCAGGCTGGCCTTGAGTTCACTCTGTAGCCCAGGCTGGTCTTGAACTCGCAAGGATCCTCCTGCCTCGGCCTCCCGAGTGCTGGGATTACAGGTATATGCCACCATGCCTGGAATACCTCTGCTAATTTTTAAAACTTAGATGTAAGTTATGAATTAATGGACAGAAGAAAATAGACTATTTAATCAAATTCTCCCAAAGCAGAGTTTAAATGGATGTTTCCTTATTCTATCATACCCTCCCAATATTTTGTAACAGTGTTCAAGCACACAGACGAGTGAGCAGATGGAACTGTACAGCGAACACCTTCCACCCACACTTGAGTCTATGGTCGCCGCTGTGCTACGCTAGCTTTGTCATAGCTCAGCATGTCTGTGGTGGCTTTCAGTGGAGTCTGCCAGATGATCTAAGATGCAGTTACCTACTTTTCAAGTGAACATGTTATTTTGTCCTTCAGGTAAAAAATACCCTTGAATAAGAAACACCAGGCATGGTGGCGCACACTTGTAATCTCAGGACTCGGGAGGCTGAGGCAGGAGGAGCACTGCAAGTTCCAGACCACCCTGGGCTCTACAGAGTCCAGGGCCAACCTGAACTGCATAGCAAGACCCTGCCTCAACAACATCAAAAAAGGAGGTTCACCTTATTACTGAAAAAGACTAATACCACTTCATCCAAATTTACACCCATCATTTTAGGCAATAGTAACAAAAGTTTCATTTTCTTTTTTTTTTTTCTGGTACCAGGAATTGAACTCACGACCTTGCACTTGCCAGGCAGGTGCCATTGAGCTAAATCCCCAGCCCATAAAAGTTTCATTTTCTATATTTTTTGTTTTTCATACATTTTATGGGTTCAAATGAAGTTTAAACTAAAACAATATATGTACACTATCAGAGAATACAACTCCTTGGTCAATTCTAAGAACACTTCACTATCAGCAAAAAGTTCTAGCAATAAAAAGAAATCTGTCTTACACTGTTTAGGGCTTTAAATGCACCCTCAATAAACTAAAAAGAAAAGCCCAAACATAATAGCGATGGCTGTTTTGTTTTGCAACAGGGTCTTACTGTGAAATAAGTCCAGGCTGGCTTTACTAGCCATGCAGGGTGGGCTGGCTTTGCACTTGGGATCCTCCTGACTCGGCCTCCCCAGCACTGGGATGCAGGTGTGCGCTCGCACATCAGGCACAATGGCGCTGTTTATGAGGGGGTTACAGTAGCATGGGGGGCGGCCCTGAGTTGCCAGCAGTGCTCTATTGCCTGTGCCGAGATGGTTACAGGGTGACTCCTCATAGTGATCTGTTCTACTCTGTAAGTACTATGTATTCTTTCAAGTAGACACTGTACCTCACAAGAGAAAAAAGTAAGAGACACATGCCAAGAAAAGATAAATAAATGACTAGACACTTGGCTGAAATTATTAATCTCTTAAGCTATGCCCCAAATCATGCCTGTAAATGTGAGAGCATGTATTTCTGTCCACTCGGTTAGAGAAAAAGACACTGTTCTAAACATTAACTTTTACACTAAAAGTAAGACTCAGGGGACGTCTACAGCAATACCAAGGTTGGAGAGCCAGGCCCTGAGCAGCAGGTCGGAGGGCGGAGCGCCAGGGGCTGAGGGCGGCGCCAGCTGGAAAGCGCACAGGACTGCGGCCGGGCGCACAGCCAGGGCACGGCAGGAAGGGCTCACTGGCCCACAGGGCGGAAGCAGAGTGGGCAGGGAAAGGACAGGAGCTGGGGTCAGGGAGACGACAGGGCCAGGCCACGTGGGCACCAGAGGCTGGTGACAGATGGGACACCGCCGGGGACCCTGAGCCGATGCGCACCGCGAGCTCCCGCTCACTGTCGGGTGTTCTCCCTGATGGTGGCACCGGAAACAGTGGCCAAGAAGTGAACCCAGACCAGCAGCGTTAAATGAGCACACTATCTCCGCTGACAGTACGGGCAGTGGGAGTGGGCGGGCTCTGCGAGAACGTGAGAGAGAAGGAGAGAAACATAGCATCCTCCCGGAGCGGGGCCACAGCCACGCGTCTGCACCACGATCATGCCACGGGCACTGCGCTGCCCAGGCGCCACCTCAGGCCACGAACCTCCAGGAGAAAGAGCCCGTCGCTGTCCCACGTTACCCATTTACAGCAACATGGACAGAGCTCCACAGCCACAGCTCTGAGACAGCCCCACCGTGCTCCACGGGGAGATGCGACACTGGGCTGCCAAGGGCCACCTGGGCAGGCCACAGCTCCGAGACCAGCCAGTAGCCCGGTCCTGGGCTGGCACTGCAAGGATGGGACAGGGACTGCGCCGGGGCGGGGGCTCTGTGAACTCCCTGAACTACAGCGCCCCGTCAGCCCGAAATCCTTCTGGGAGACCAACTGTGTGATTCCGCACAGGGCACGCGAGGCGCGGGGCTGGGCTGGCACACAACGGCCACCAGACCTGGCCTGGGCCCTGGACACTCAGCAAGGCACTGGTGATGAGCAGGGAGCGACAGCGCCGCCCGCCTTGCTGGCATCTCACCCAGGGACTGCTGCAGACTAAGCCGCCCCCGTTCAGAAACTCAGGAAAGTCTCTGCGACTTTACTCCAGGAAAACACGTACCTGAAATGACACTGCCCCGGAGTCCTTATGAATGGAAAAGGATTTCTCCCCCGGTGCCTAAAAAATGACAATCTGCTTTAGGGTGATGCTGCAGGGCAGAAACAATACACTCATTACAATTAAACTTTAAATCCACGGCCGGGTGTAGTGGCGCACGCCTGCCATCCCAGCACTCGGGAGGCTGAGGCAGGAGGATCATTGCGAGTTCGAGGCCAGTCTGGGCTACAAAGTGAGCTCAAGGTCAGCCTGAATTGCATAGCGAGACCCTATCTCAAAAAGACTAAATAAATAAATAAATAAACCCATATCTTTTTTTTTTTTTTTTTTTTGAGACAGGGCCTCGCTATGCAGGTTGGCCTTAAACTCCCTTACGTAGCCCAGGCTAGCCTGCAACTCACAGTAATCCACCTGCCTCAGCCTCCCAAGTGCTGGGATCACGGGTGTGCACCACCACGCCGGACAAAGCCACATTTCTTCCAAAACCCTACAGCTGCTCTGAAAGGAAAATCGCCCATCCTTCCGAGGTAGGCCTGAAGCTCCTCTCCCCAGCTCTTCTTCCCTGGCTCCCGCCTGCCTGGCCCTTCCAGCTGCAGTGGGACCAGGGACGCTCACCAGGCAGCCATGCATGCCGGACACCGCAGACTCAGGCCAAGCAGTGGGAAGACGGACCGCTGACAGCACGGACGCGCTCAAGGGGACCGTGCTGACTGGGGACGGAAGAGGCCCGTCTGCACGGTGCAAGTTCACTCACAGCAGGCTCTGCAGACCCACCTACACAACGTGGGCACCAGCAGCTGTTGGGGCGCACTCACCACGCTGACCACCACCGCACACCTGTGCAGCGCAGGGGGGTCAGCGCTACTTTACCCGCGCTGAGGAAAACAGACCCAAACTAAACCTTGCTACTTTGACACCTCCTCAGGGCAAAAAGCAAGCTACTTCCAACCAGAACTCTGCTTCTCCGGCTTTACTACTTCCTCACTCGCTTCTCTGCAAACCCACCAGCGAGCAGGTCACTCCCCGCCCTCTCCCTCTCCGCCCCTCGCACACCACCCCCCCCATAGGTCCCCTAGCCAACGCCAGGGCCCCACGGCCCCCACACCAGCCAGCCTGGACACCTCTAGGGCCCAGTCCCCACGTGGTCCCCTCTGGTCCCCTCCAAGGTGCCTGCACAGGTGTTCAGACCGTGGTCCTCCACAGACACTGGCATCACAGTCCCCAATCGCAAGCTGGAGACAGCCTCCTGCTGTGTCAGCAATCGCTCTCTGCTGCCAGCGAGCTGCCTTCCACTTCAGGCCTGAGCTGAGCGGACCCCAGTGCCCGTGCCCGCGGGGGCATTCTCAGCCACCCCGCAGCCAGCTGAGCCCCGGCCGGGGAGTGCAGCCCAGTGAGGCTGCTTCTCCCCAAACAGCAGCCAGCTCCCTGCAGTCCGGCACACACACACAGGTGCACACGCAGCATACGTGGAAACACCTCCGGACACGCCCACAGCACACATGCGTATCCAAGAGAGCCGGGCACAGGCGGCCGAGGAGTTCTTACCTGTGTGTCCACCGTGCTTCTCTTAGGCTTCCCGCCATCTGCAAGCATAAACATCGAAGAGCTATCACTGCACGGCTCGGCTCACACACCATGCGTGTCACGGCCGGCTGACGAGGCCCCAGCTTGTCTACCGTGACGTCTAACACGTTCCTGCCGCCTTGAACCACTGTGATAAATGCACAACTGTCCTGCTGGACACCTGAAGCACAGTGGCCCACGTGTGACTGTCCCAGGCTGCCTGAGGGGACGGTTGTGCTTGCACCATCAGTGGCTCAGAGGGCCCTGGCAGTGAGACATGAATTCTGGTCCCGTTGTGAACGTGTTCAAACAAACAAACAAACAAGCAAACAAATTGTGCAGCTGCCCGCTCCTCAGGGCGCCAACAATTCCTGAGCTGCAGAAGCAGCCAATGGAAACGTGTTCAACGTTATCAAATTAACAACTGCGAGAGCCAGCAGGGAGCTGCTAAGTGGATGGTCCAGAGCGTGTTCCGGAAGAAACTGCGCTGGAATTGCTCCCTTACTTTCTATGAGATCAGGTTTGCAAAGAGATGAATGTCTAAAGAATAGACAACACATGAGATTTACTTACACACATGGAACATGGAAAGCCAGTAATATTAGTGTGTGTGTAGTTGTGTGTAGTTTTGTGTGTGGCGCCAGAGCCTGAGCCAGGGCCCGGTGCGTGCTGGGCAAATGCTTCTCCCGAGCCACCCCCGAGGCCCGGCACGCCTCTCCCCACCACCACAAGCATGCCGGGCCAGTCAGGGCTCAGGGACAGCCGGGCCTGGGCCTCGGTCCTCGCAGGGAAGAGGAAATGCAGCCTCGCTGTCCAACCCAGCGCTCGGCTGGGCCACACTTTCCTAGTGAGCTCTCTGCAGGAAGCGGGAGGGCTGGAGTATTCTCCCAACCAGGGAACGGTTATGAGGGCAACGAGGGGCCAACGAGAGGGTCAGCGTGAAGACCTGGCTTCGCCACCCCACAAAGGGGTCCCTCTGTGCAGTTTTAGCTTGGCTCGAGTTTCACAAATGGAGAGGAAAACGTCGAAATAATCCTCAGGTGGACCTGACAGTTCACGAAAGAGGGGCCAGTGTAAACGATTGCTCAGCACAGGAGCAGCTGGGCAGCTCAGCGAGAAAGCCCTGGCTCAATCCACGTCGCCACACAGGAAAGAGGAAGAGCAGCCCCAGTCAGTAACAAGAGTCAGTACAGAAACAAGAACACTGTTTGTACCTTTCATTCTAGGATTTTTTTTTTCTTTTGTTTTTGAAAGAGGGCCTCATTATGTTGCCCAGCCTGTGCTCAAGTAATCCGCCTGCCTCAGCCTGCTGAGCAGCTGGCACCACCGGCATCCACCACCATGCTCAGCACTTTAGGACCTTCTTTAAAAAGTAAATACCCAGTATTGGTTAGGATATAGCAATGTGTGTACTATTCCTACATATTTCCGATGGAGGTATAAATTCACCCAAGTCATTGGTAAAGGAATTTAAAAAGATCTGTTAACATCCTCAAAAACATTCATAGGCTTTAAATCAGCAATTCAAGAAACCAATCCTAAGGAAAGTCTCACAACGGAAAGTTTCTGCATTTGAAGAATTTTAAGCCAGGTGTGGCAGCACAGGTCTGGTCATCCCAGCACTCTAGGAGGCTGAGGCAGGAGGACGATAAGCTCAAACCCAATCTGGACACTTAGTGATATCCAGTACCAAAGCAAGAAATAAAAAAAGACCTGTGGATACAGCTTAATGTGAAGGCCCTGGGTTCAATTTCCCGCAAAAGAAAGAAGAAAAAGGAGGAATGGAGGGAAGGAGGGGGAAAGAAAAACTACAAAGCTACAATGTTGGTAACACCCTGGAGACGGAAGTGTGCCTCCCCAACACAAAGCGTGAGTAACTGGTGGAAGCTGCTCCTGCCGGTTTGAACCACCGGCGGCACACACAGGACTGTCCCACCGGGCGGCATGCAACAGTGCACGTGCCACTGGTGGTTCAGAGCCTCATGAAAGCGAGACAGGAATCACGGCCCATCATGAGTGTGCTCACGGGACGTTCAATATGTGAGAAGCATGTGACAATCAGGGAGCAGCCCAGACGGAAAAGTGTAGACAAGATGATGAGTTTTATTTATTTTTATTTTCTTATTTTTTCGTCTTTTGGAGACAGGGTCTCACTATGCAGTTCAGGCTGGCCTTGAGCTCACTTTGTAGCCCAGGCTGGTCTTGAACTCACAACCATCCTCCTGCCACAGCCTCCCGAGTGCTCAGATTACAGGTATGCACCGCCACGCCCGGCTTATGACAATGAGTTTTAAAAAGTTAATTTCTAGATTTAGGGCACAAGCTGAAAGGGAGACCAGATCACTAAAACTCACCTGGGGAGGAGGGGAGAAGACTGCACTTTCACTCTCTACACCTTCTTGAGGGTTATGCACTTTTTTGCATGTATGTGTGTGTCTTTTTGAGACAGGGTCTCGCTGTGCAGTTCAGGCTGGCCTTGAGCTCACTTTGTAGCCCAGGCTGGCCTTGAACTTGCAGCAATCCTCTTGCCTCAGCCTCCCGAGTGCTGGGATTACAGATGTGCGCCACCACGCCCGGCTTAGGTTACGCGCTTTTGTCGGAGCTCCAAAATGAAGACAAGAGACCCTACTCTCTCTGACTGGGAAATGGACACCTACCAAGCAGGTGTCTGATGGCGGTCGCATCAGCTGCTCACCTTGTGCTTTCTGAGTCTGGTTGCCGCCGGACTCGGATGCAGACGCGGATGCAGACGCGGACGTGGACACAGGGCTCACGTCGGGCCCTTGGCTCTGCGCAAGGACTTTCTCATCCTTGCCTAAGATGATCTTGGGCAGCTGGGTGCCAGCTTCCGGCGGGGACCTGATTTTCACTCTGCAGTCAAGTGAGAGCAGGGAAGGAAAGCTCACAGCAGCGCTCTGGCGTAAGCCTGCGGCAGCTTCATCACCCATTCCCTTGATACAGCAGGTCAACCTGCACCTGTCTCCTGCAGACCCGAGACCAGGCCCAAAGGACTGGAGCTCGCTCACGGGCAGGAGTGCAGGGCAGAGAGCGGCTGGGCGCCTCGGCCAGGCTGGGACCCTCACCATTAAGAAGGAGCCTGGGGGTCCTGAATTTCCCCTAAAGCCAGGGTTCTTTGCCACCACATGACTGCTGGGCCCACTTCACCCACATACCCTAACCTGCTTGGCACATTGCACAAGGGAACAGAGAAAGTAATCACGGTGCCATCCGGGGCACTGAGGGCCACTCTGCTCTTCCCGTGGCCCAAGCCACTGCTGCTTCAGCCTGCCAAGGCTGCAGGGAGTGGTGACAGTCCCCATGCCTGAGCGGCCTTGGGACCAAAGCTGGCACCATCAGGCTGGGCTCCCCCTCCCGCAAGGGCAGGTTCTTTCACTCCCCTGGCCGAATGGCTGCATGGAACAGGGAAGCAGAGCCATCTGCCCCTGCCTGGGGACACCTGCCTGAAGACAGCGGTATAGAGGAGGTGGGCAGAGCAGCAGGAAAAGCACTGCTCCCCACCCGCCGCCTTCAGCCACTGCTGTGGCCTGTCCCCACACCTGCCCTCACGCTGACATCTAGCCCTGACACTGACTGCCAACGGTCCCTAAGCAGCACGAGACAACCACACTCAACTGGCTTAGAGGAAACCGAGGTGACCGTGGAGAACGAGGCGGCTGTGGGGCACAGCCCGTCCTGGGCTCACAGCAGCTCCCTGAACGCCTCCCAAGGCACCTGTAGCAGCAGCTCAGCACAAGGCTGGACGCCCTGAGCTGCGACACCAAGCCCAGTTGGCCCGTGCAGTGTTTAAAGACTGCACTGCGGGGACCTCATCAAGATGATCTCTTCTCCCCCTCGGTGCCACAGAGCCGGACGGAGCCTGGGCCTCGGTTGCAAAGGCGTGGCTCCCACTCCCGTCACTGTGAGGCAAGCAGGACGAGGGTCCAGCTGCCCGCTGCCACTCTGTTCTGAGCTCGGCTGCCTGGCACTGCCTGCTCCCTGCCCAGGCCAGAGCCTCCCCTCCAGGCTGTACACCCCGCCCTGCCTGGCCCCACCAGGCTGCCCACCAGGCTGCCCACAGGTTCCTGGGGGACAGCCCCAGGACTCCGCCTCCTCGCGTCTCGCAGCCGGCTCGCAGGGCGGGCCCTGGCCCTCGCAGACACCCAGGGCAGCCATGCGCAACACGATACCCCAGCTGTGCTCTGGGCGGGCCCCGAAGGGACAGGGGAATTACTTACTCACTTCTGGAGATGTCTAGGATTAGGACGGTGACGGAGACAGACTGTTTCTGTAAAATGCAGTAGTTCACATCCTCCCCCTGAGAAGGGAGAGCAGGTCGTTGGTCACCTTCACCTCACATTCCCACGAGGCTGAGGCCTGGGCTTCGCCACCCCAAGGAAAGCACCCACCCAGGGTCCAGCTCCAGGGCTGACCGTGGCCAGGCCGCCCAACACTTACCAGGTAAGAAGAAAAGCCATCGTTCTTCGCGCGGTCCAGGCTGAACCCGATCTGGGGTAGGTAAGAAGGAGAGACAAATACCTGTACGACCACCCCCACCTTTCTCACTCAGCCAGAAAGCGGGTGCTGTGGGCCTGGCTTCCTCCCAGGGTTCTTAGCATTCATCTTGTAACACGGCAACGGGTGCTCAGGTAAAATCACTAATTATTAGATTTTAACAACTTGTGTTAAAAGTAAAACTAACTTTAAAAAAAAAGCCAGGCGCGGTGGCATACTCAGCACTCAGGAAGCTGACCCAGGAGGACTGCTTGCCACAAGTTCCACGCCGTGAGTTCAAGCCAAGCCTGGACTACATAGCGAGACCTTGTCTTCAAAACCCAAAGGGGAAAAAAAAGGGGAAACCAACTGATGTCTACTATGCATTTTGGTCCTCACAAACGCGTTTTCTAGGGAGTGGGGATTTAGCTCAGTGGCACAGCACCTGCTTGGCAAGTGCAAGGTTGTGAGTTCGATTCCTGGTACCGGGGGAAAAAAATGAAAAACAAACAACAACAACAAAAAACCACATTTTCTCCCTCTTCCGGTGCTTCACCCTAGGGGAGGGGGGCTTTCCCGAAGCCAAGCGAAGCGGCACTGCTGGCTTGGAGACACTTACAATGGTGTCTTTGTCCATGACCCCAGTGGGATTGTTCACGGAGAGGCTGCTGACCTTCACCTGCATGTAGCCGTCCTTGAAGAACCCGAAGGTGTTCAGATGCACCTTGTGCCTCACGTCATCCTGAAGAGATGAGCAGTAGGGTACGGAGTCAACTTCTTGTCTGCTGCTTAAGCCCTTCACCCACCTGAACCACAGCAGTGTCGTGCTCCTGCAGGGGGGAGCGGGGACACTTCCCTGTGCTCAGTGATGCTCGCAGCCACAGCAGCCCCTCTCCCCAAAAGCTGCAGGCGGCAGCTCTGAACAGCAAAGGTCTAGGGAGGAATGCACGACAGGCAGGGCTCGCCCAGGTACCCCCGTGGGTTCTGGACATGCCCAAGGCCAGTCGGCGGGACTCCAAGGCAGACGGACCTCCCGGAGCACCAGGCCGCGTCCAGCGGGCCATGTGTGCAGGTGGGTGGAGGGAGAGCGCTGCAGAGCAAGGCTGTACCCACACGGGAATTTTCCAGCCTGTAATTTTTTAGAAAGGTTCACTGTACCTTAAGAAAATGGTATAGATGAGGGGTTTTCAGGGAACAAAGCCTTATGCAGAAGCAATCCCAGTGACTAAAGTGGAGCCAGAGCAGGGCGGGATGCTACATTCGGGGGAAACTGCAGTGTGGGGCAGACCATCCCTGCCATACTGCCATCCACACCGCACACCTGGGCCTGCCTGGAGACACCTGGCACTCTTGGAAATGACGGAGACCCATTTCCCTAACTTGCAATGCCATCAGTAAGTCTGCAGCCTGTCTGAGTGAGCTGTAATTTTATTTCTAAATGTGGAATCTCCTAGACATCAGACGTAGACTAATGCAAACACCAGAGACCAGTAAAAAAAAGGCTGAAAACTGGGCATGATGATGCACGCCTGTAATCCTAGCACTTGGGAAGCTGAGGCAGGAGGATCACAGTGAGTCTGAGGCCAGCCTGAACTGCATAGCGAGCCCATCTCAAAAAACATTTTAAAAATAAAGAATTCTTTTAAAAGGCCATGAATCAGACCTGTAACAGGAACAAGCTCACTGCACCCATGCCCACATTCCCCGCAGAGCTACAGCATGCTTCTGGGCAGGCAGGCAGAGGGAAAGGATGCTGCGAGCCCCCTTCCCCCATCTGCCCTGGGCATCTGTTCAAAATCCACCTCCAGCGTCCAAGTTTCCACGATGCCTCAGGGCAGCCCTGGCCTCACCCTTCCTTAACCTGCTGGGTTTCAACTCTTATCTTCCTTTTCTTGGCCTCTGAGAATTCCCCTTATTTTCTTGGGCACTGGAACTGTGCATTTAAAACCTAGGTGCTGGGCTTGGCTTCCCAGTGGGACAGAGAGGCCTGGAGCAAAGCTATGCTCCCACAGCGAGCAGGGAGCACAGCCAGCCAGGACGCTGGAGGCCGCAGGGAGCCACTCAATGGAAAAAACCCAGAGAGCTGACGCTCTCAGCCCCTCCTGCGCAGGACTGGAGAAGTCTGAGAAGCAGCCTTGGAGAAAATGAGGCGGCGACACCGCGGCTCTCCCAGGGGCAGCACCCAGGCAAGGCGCTGCAGGAACTCAGCAAGCCTGCGCAGTCACTGCAGGGAGACCGGCTGCGACGCTGCTTCCACCCTGTCCAGTGTGTGGGCGCTCCGCAGCGGAAACAAGCCTGCTGGGTACTTCTCAAGCTCACGCTGTCCCCACCACGTGTGCTTTCTAGTTGTTTTGGAGAAAACGTTTCGACTGTCACCTTCCAGCAGATTCTATCTGCACTCGCAGTCCACTGCCCGACCGTGCTTTTCTACCCTACACCTGCACTCCATTTGATGACATCAAGCCATTAAGAACAGGGTTTGGATGAATGTTTAAAACCATCACAACGGCACCACAGCTCCTTGTGGTCTGTGTTTTCCAAGAACTGGGTTAACACAAGGGCTTCGCCAGCCCCAGTAGCGGGGAAGGGGGAAACACAGGGTCAGCCTAGTCACATAAACAAGGCTGGGTGCTGCACACGCCTGATCCAGCGGCCGCCTCCACGCTAAGGCCTCCTAGTGGGGGAATGTCACCAAGAAAGCAGCATCGGCGCAAAGAACAGAATCCACACTACACCAACAGATTGGAGTTCGTTAAAAAAAAGAACTGAAGGCCTATGCACTTGCTTAATTAGCAAAGACTTGAATTCACAAAGCCATGAAAAGGTCGGAGCTGATGGAAATGTGAGTAGTCACTTTTCTTTATATTTTTCTGTATTGTCTACATTTCTAATAGTGCTCATGGACTAATTTATAAGTAGAAAAAAAATCAAACATTATTTTTATAGGAAGCACTGCCATTTAAGCCAGGTGTGGTACATGCCTGTCCTCTCACAGCCAAAAAACAAAGTAGAAATAGTTGATGAGGTAAGGGTCCTGTCAATCAGAGTCTTACTATGTAGCCCACACTGGCCTTAAACTCTCAGTGATCCTCCTGTCTCAGCCTCCTGAGTGCCAAAATCACAGGCGCCGTACCACTACACCCTACCCCACACATTTTCACTTTAAGCCACCGTGTCATCACAACACATGCTGTATGCAAGCGGCTGTGCCACTGCATATATAACACGGATCACAGAGGCACCCAGGTCTCCAGGCCAGCGGGACAGGAAGTCACACTCTCCAATCATTTGTTCTGGCTGCAGATATAGCTCAGCATGTGGCAAGGCCCTGGGTTAAACAGCCAGCATTAAAAATGTCACTCAATCAACTTTATTTGATTAAGTGTAAATGAACATTTATAAAACCACCACATAGGAGCCAAGGCCCAAGAAGTGAAAAGTTCTCCCATCACCGAGACAGCCAGCAAGGGAATCTCCAGCCCCCATGGTCACCGGGCAGGGCCAAGGAGACCCAGCCTCCCAGTCCATGCAGAAGCCAGGCTGTGCCCCCTCAAGGGGGACCGGAAGTGGGGAGGCAGAGCCCCGGGTTCCCATCCCCTGCCCGATCCTCGCCTCTGTGGGCCACAGCACTGGGCCCTGGAGCTGCGACACAGGGAGGCCCAGCGAGGTTTGCCCGAGTCCAGAGGGACGTCAGCCACGAGAGTGGAGCAACCAGCTCTCTGTCCTCCATCCCTTTAGGGAAGGTTACGTTTCTAGTGGCCAGAGGTGGTGCTCAGGGCTTTGGAGAACACCGCGTGTGCTGAGGACTCGTGCTCCCAGGACACACAGGAAGTGGTCTCAGACAGGGAAACTTTACTCATAGTCCTAAGCTGGCAGTGGGCAGAACTGGCCGTGTGACTCTGGGTGGCTTCCACTCCAAATCCAGCTTTAATCGCCTCACACTGTTTGTTTACAACCAGCCAAATAGTATATTATCATTTTGTTGTGATTTTTTTTTTTGAGATTGATTCTTGCTATGTAGCCTAGGCTGATGTCAAGTACTTTAGGCTGGTCTTGAACTCACTAAGTCTCCCGAGCTAGCCTCAAACTCAGGGCAATCCTTCCTGCTTTGCCCTCCTGAATGCTACCAGCCTCAACTACATGGCAAGACCCTATCTCAAAGAAAAAAAAAAAAGAAAACCCAAACCAAACAAAATCCAAAACAAACCACACTTGCAGTGCTCTTACAACAGAAGTTTTAGGTCACCAAGAAGCAAGAGGTAGCCAGCTGGACATGGTGGCACATAACATTCCAGCACTCGAAACTGAGGCAGGAGGATCACAGTGAGTTCAAAGCTATACGGGGCTACAAAGTAAGTTCAAGGCCAGCCTGAATTACATAGTGAGACTTTATCTCAAAAGACTAAAAAATCCAAAACAAACAAGCAAAAAACCAAACCCAAAAGCCACAGGTTCCATGTCATACAGGGAAATGCTGTTCTATTCCTTCAAAAGTTTTACAGAAGGTAATTATAACTTGTGCTGTTCCGTTTGTACTTTATTCATTGTTTTGTTTTCGATGAACTATGCCCCTGAAAGAAGTCCCACATATACATATGTACCCTCGTATTTCTTTACCTGCCATGCTGGGCATCAAATCTAGGGGCTTCCCACTGAGCTAAATGCTCGGCCCTGCTTTTATAAAATCCCAAGACTGGGTCTCCGTGAGTCACTGAGTTGGCCAGGCTGGGTTCACACTTGGGATGCCCCAGCCTCGGCCTCCCAGAGGCACCGCGTGCCTGGCCTCTGGGCCTCTTCCTTCACATGCACAAGCACACACACGCCTGTGTGCAGTACATGTGCAGGCCTCCAACATACCCGGATCTAGATGGGAAAATTCTGAGTCCCACAGCATTAAGTTTCACTTTTACTCACAACTGCCCAGTTGGGCCAGCACGGTGGCGCACACCAGTCATCTCAGCACGCAGAGCAGCTGAGGCAGGAGGATTGCAGTTGTGAACTCAGCCTGGGCAACTTAGTGTGACCTTGTCTCAGAATGGAAAAAGTAAAACAAGAAGAGCTCAGGATGTAGCTGAGTGTGAAGACCCCGGGTTCAATCCCCAGTACCAGGAAGAAATGGGAGAGAGGAAGCTGTCCAATCGGTCTCCAAAGCACCTCATGGCTCCCGCCCCACACGGCTGCGCTGCCCTTGATGGTGTCAGGCTTCCTGCCCCGACCACCTCCAGGAAATGAGTGACGACAGTGAACCGGTCCGAGCTCCCCACCTGTCGGCCAGCCATTGCTCCTTAGCAAAGCGCCTTTCCTGTGTTCAGTTTCCTACTGGAATTTGGGGGCAGGGGTAACGGGATTGAACCCAGGGCCTCTGCAGCCCCAACTCTTTTGCTATTTTAAAACAGGGTCTTGCCAAGTCATTAAACTGCCCAGGCTGTGCTGAAACCTCAGGATCCTCCTGCCTCAGGCTCCCAGAGTGCTAGGATTACAGGTGTGCACCACCATGCCCAGCTCTTACTGGAATTTTAAAAAATTCTTTATGTTATTTTGGTAACTAATCTTTGATTTGTATGCTGTATCTTTTCCAAGGCCTTTTTTTTTTTAACTCATGTGGTACTTCTGTCATGTAAGTCTTTTTAAATGCTGCAGAGAGCCTAGCAATCTCATCAGCGTTGAGCAGGGGTCTCACATGGAGCCCAGGCTGGCTTCAAACTTTGGCTCTTGCTCCTGTAGCCTCCCAAAGGCCTGTCAATTTCTACTCCAGGTACTATTCTTTTAAATGTCTTTTTTTTTTTTTTTTTTGTCTTTTTGAGACAGGGTCTTGCTGTGCAATTCAGGCCAGCCTTGAGCTCACTTTGTAGCCCAGGATGGTCTTGAACTCGCAACAGTCCTGCCTCAGCCTCCTGAGTGCTGGGATTACAGATGTGCGCCACCACGCCCAGCTTAAATGTCTTTTTAAAAATAGTCTTGAGTCCAAGATTATGAAATACCCAGATATTTTATTCAAAAGCCCTGCAGTTCTGCTTTCACATGGTGTTTTTACCCACCCGGAATCGACTTTTGTGGGTGGTGGAAGCAGTCCCTTCCTGCTCTCCTCCCCGTGTCCTCTCCACAGGGAGAGGCAGCTGCCCGACCACAGCTGCTCTGGCCGCCATGGCTGCACGGTGTCACCTCCGCTGCAATATTACGTCCTCTGCTTCCTGTTCGGTCCCATCAGGGCTCGAGGCTTGGGCTCTGCTCAGCCTCACCCGTGTCACAGCGGCCGCGTAACACGACACTCTCTCCCCCTCCCCGTCTTCCTCCTTCTCTGCGTTTCTGCTGACTACGGCAGGGCCTCTGGCCACAGAGGAGAGAAGCAGGCCCAGGGCCACTTCTGGGGGTGCTAATGATGTCTTAGGTGTGCTCCGTGGGTCAGAAAAAAACAACGAACCAAGCTTCACCAGGCTACACACTGAAAGCAGAGGAAGGAGGGTGAGGCGTGAGTGAGGCCCTGGCTCACACACAGCCCGGCAGCCTTGCTAGAGACCTCACATCCGTAAGGGGACAGGCACTGCAGAGGCGTGGACAGGGCAGTGACGTCACAGGCTGTGGCTTTCAGGAAGGGCCACTCTAGCTTCCAAACAAACCGTGACCTGGAGTAACGCCAGGACATCCCTGTGAGGGCTGATGGGAGATACAGTGAGGGCAGAAATTTTAAAAATGCATTACCATAAAAGACATCGCTATCTTCCCCTTACTTCCTTCCCTCCCTTCAAACTCACTGGTCTCTTCCTACCTGCTGTCAGGTAGCCGGAGGGGCGAGGCAACACTCAGAGACTGAGACTGCGGCGAGGATCAGATTTTAGCTACCTACATCAGCAGGCTGACATCGGAGTGATAGCAGCAGCTACCTGGAGGGGAAACTGGGTATAGATAGGATTTTGGACTGCGGTCGGAATTTCAGGCTCGAAGAATCTACATGGAATGCTTGAAGTCAAAAACTGCAGAGGCGATAAAGATGAAGTGACGCTGGGAAGAGTCTGAGTCCGGTCCTGAATGTCTTTACTGCTCCTCTTGCTTGCAGAGGGCAAGCCACTGTCTGCGGAGGGCTGCCTATGTTTACCACAGCAGGAAGCTCTCTCTCAGTCACTCTCAGGCCAGTTCTGCCCCTGGCACGTCCTGCAGCAGCTCTGGAGCACTCTTTCCTGAGTGTCTAGTTGTACTGTCCCGGCTGCCTCCATGTCCTGAATCGATTCAAAGCTTTCCCTTTTCCTGGCCATGCTGATCTGGTGAAGACACAGGTTTCACAGCCCCAGATCTGGTAAATGGGGTGGGTAAGGAGCTCAAGGGCCTGCCTTTCTGCTGGATGGTGCTCGGCAGCCACAGTGCCTGAACTTCTGATCAACCTGATAAAGACCCTCAGGAAAGAGGACTCCTGAGCTGCTTCGGAGGCAGCAAGAACCACGGGATGAGTGTGGTCCAAGTCAGGGAGGGTTCTGCGCATGGTGTGATGTGCCATGATAATTTTATACTTCGCTCACTCTTGTGCAGGGTGGCCCAGAGCAACAGTGACCGTGGAGACAGTACAGCCAGGGGGCCTGGGGAGCTTTTAGAGCAGTTGTGAGACTGCGTGGCTTTGGGAGTAACAGATCTACAGCTGGAGAAAACAAGTAGGCAGTGACCCGTCCCGCAGGCAAACTGAAGGGAGGCACACGGGTGGGCAGAGGAGTGGCCAGCCAGGTGGGCTGTTCACATGAGGCGCGTAGGAGACACCTAGATAGAAATGGGGCCAGGCATTTGGAGACAGAGAAGAGAAGAAAAACCTCAAGATGAAACCATGGAAGAAAATGTTCCCAAAGCTCAACACCTAATGCCAAGTGGTGTTTTTAGCTCTTTTTTTCCTCACTTTAAAAAGTTACAGAACCAGGGATATAGCTCAGCAGCTCAGTGCCTGCCTGGTAAGTACAAGGTCCTGAGTTCGATTCCCAGTACCAAAAAAACAAACAAAAGAAACAGCTGTAGCCAGGTGTAGTGGCACACATCTGTGATCCCAAACAAAAGGATCGTTGCGAGTTCGAGACCAGCCTGAGCTACAAAGTGAGCTCAAGGCCAGCCTGAACTGCACAAGTAGACCCTGTCCCAAAAAGACAAAAACAAAACAAACAAAAAAAAAAAAAAAAACCACTAACAAACTAAATAAATAATAAAAAGGAAATAAATAAAAACACAGTACTTTGGGCTGGAGCGTAGCTTGACAGTAGAGTGCCTGCCTAGTGTGTGCGAGGCCCTCGGTTTGATGCCCAGAAACAACAATGAGAAAACACCCCCTAAAATCCCCACAGCTGTTTTACGGTATCAACATTTGTTCCTGTACCTCAATTTCAGAATTTAAAACATACTTTTCCTTTCACTTCCCCAACAACTCCCCATTAAACGGCTGTCTGCGGAAGGCAGACAAGTGAGGCTGCTACCTCCGTCTAGTTCTTCTTCTGAACGAACCCTAGAAAACAATGAGTGCCACCAGACCCCCTGACCGAGCTGAGGGTCGCCTTCCACCGCCCCCTTCACAGCCAAGGGCCTGAGCCCCACTGGTGGCGGCAGCCCAGAGGCGCCCGGGCCAACGCGCATTCCGTCTGACTGTGTGCTTGCTTTGTGCTGGGGACGGAGCCCAGGGCCCTGCGTGCCAAATGCCCACCACTGAGCCAATCCCTCCAAGCTTCCTGGTTTTTAAATGTGGATTAGTTGCCAGCGAATGTGACATCAACTTTTGATTGTACTTCCCCTTCAAAGAAAAAAAAAAGCTGGGCGTGGTGGCACACGCCTGTAATCCCAGCACTTGGGAGGCTGAGGCAGGAGGATTGTTGCAAGTTTGAGACCAGCCTGGGCTACAAAGTGAGCTCAAGGCCAGCCTGAAGTGCACAGTGAGACCCTGTCTCAAAAAGACAAAAAAAAAGATCTGAACAACAAGAAAAAAGCGCCTGTAAGCACCATGGCTGCTGGTCTCTCTGGTGACAGACACATCGCCATCACCACCGCATGGCTCCACCGGCTCTGGCGGCGGCAGTGACGCCCCATAAGGAGCTTCACCTTCCACAGCTCAGCGCACAGGGACTGCAGCGCATCATTCCCATGACAAAAAGCAGACCGCAGAGCAGCAGGTGGGAGACAGCAAACGGACAGCGGTGTGGGGAGCGGCTCTGCTCCAGAGTCACTTAGGGCTTCAGCACCAAAGCTGGCCAGGGTAGGCAGCGAGATGCAAGGAGCGGGTCCAGGTCTGAACTCCCACTCCTCCTCTACTTCACCAGAGCTCCTCCCCTACTGTATGAAGCAGGGGTGCTAACATCTCAACAGGCTGCACTGAGGTGGCTGCGGTCTCGCTATGCAGTTCATGCTGGCCTTGAATTCACTATGGAGCCCACACTGGCTTTGGGTGATCCTCCTGCCTCAGCCTCCCAAGTGCTGGGATCACAGGTGTGTACCACCATGCCCAGACTTTTTTTAAAAAAGCGTGTGGAAACTTAAGACTAAGGTGTTTACAGCAGGGGCTTAGGAGGTGACGGGGATCAGACAAGGCAGAGCCCTGTAACAGAAGCACCAGTGACTTTGTAAGAGGGGAACACAGACAGACGTCTGCACTCCCTGTGCCCTGCCACAAGTGCCCTGTGCAGTGCGGGACGACGCTGAAGAGAAGGTGTCACCAGTGTGACCTCCCACCACAGCCCTTCAGAATGTGGACACACAGCAGAGCTCTTTCACAGTGCACCCTGACTGCAGCCCGGTGCCGCCCACAGCAGCCAGCAGCCAGCACCCTTCCGCTGGCCACCGGGAATACTTCAGTGCACAGCTGCACCGCCCCAAGCTCCGCCTCCCTCTGCATTATCTCCGACCTCTCTTCTCTTCCCCTCCTTCCCTTCCTTTCTCTCAAGAGAAGATGGGGTCTCACATTGCCCAGACTGGCCCTCAACGCCTAGGCTTGAGAGATCTTCCTGCCTCAGCCTCTCCAGTAACTGGCACCATAGGTGTTTATCACCATATCTGGCTTCTCTCCTCTTCTTACAAGGACGCCAGTCATGGTGTGATTAGAGCCCACGCTAATCTGGCCAACCTAATCTTATCCTCAAAGGCCGTGCTTCCAAACAAGGTTACAGAGGCCCCAGGTCAATAGAACTTCAGGGGGACACTAGTCAACCCAACACACCCACTCTCCTAATCATTTACACTGAAATAAAGACAGGAAGGAGAAGAATTCTTTTTAATTTTTAGAAATCTTGTTCTAGTCTAAATAGTGTTTCTCTCTCTCTTTTTGTTTTTTGAGACAGGGTCTCGCTATGAGTTCTGGCTGAACTCACTCCGTAGCCCAAACTGGCCTGGAAGTCACAGTGATCCTCCTGCTTCAGCCTCCTGAATGCTGGGCTTAGTGTTTCTTGACCTCAACTTTCTGCCTGTTAGTGAAAAAAAAAATACACTTAAGGATTAAAAATCCCCCTAGGACTGAGGGCGCAGCGGCCAGAGTGTAGGGCTTGTGCTTAGTAGTGCAAGGCCCTGGATTCAGTTCCCAGCACTGCAAGGAAAAGAGAAGGGAAAAGCAAAGCAGCACACAAGCTCAGAGAGACCGGCCAGCAGCCACTCAGCGGGGTGTGATGCATTCCCACACGCGGGCCAAGGCGGATGCCGAGCAGACGTGTGTACCTCCGAGACACAGAACCCAAAAGGCCTGCAGCAAAGACCTCGGGCAGAGTGCACGGCGCTGGGCGTCCTTCACGCTCGCATGTGCTCAGCACTGGCGGGAGGACCTTCGAGACCATCAGAGGCCCGCTCAGTAGGCAGCAAAAGCCCCAGGGCCCCTAAGTTCGCACTATGCAAGCTCACGCGACAGGAAACCCGCTGCTCTTGGCCACCGCACCTGAGTAAAGGTCTCGCTGTGGCTCTGTGCTGGGGTCGTCACAGCTATAAAGAGCCCGGCCAGAGACCCAATCTCCACTGCCCGCGGGTGCGGCTGGCGGGCGGGGCTGCACACGTGCTCCTGCTCCTTTCCAATGCTGCCATCCACCAGCGGTGCTCTCCACCCTAGACTCTGCCAGGCGGAGGAGACACCAACCTCGCCGCCCCTCCCTCACCCTGTCTGCTGGCCTGTCCCTTCTTTTTTTTTTTTTTTGGTTTTTGGGTTTTCTCCGGTACCGGGAATTGAACTCATGACTGTGCACTTGCCAGGCAGGCGCTGTGCCGCTGAGCTAAAAATCCCCCGCCCTGGCCTGTCCCCTCTCCTTCCTCCCGAGCCAACCATCTGAGCCCGCTGTCCCTGCCTTGGCTCCTGCCTGCCCAGCCTCCTGGGGAACGGATCTCCTCAAAAGGCTGGCCCCGTTTCGCCAGGCCTGGCCGCAAAGAAACCCCCCGCAGCTCTCCAACATGATGACGCCCGTGACGCAGAGATCTAAGGCCTCCAGGTAGTGCCACCGCTGGGTCCCAGCGCTCCCTCCACCCTGTGCCTTCCTCTGCATGCGGACACCACACAAGGACAACCTCCTGCTGCCCCTCACCACGCTGTCCCCTCGGATGGCCCTCCCACTGCCCGCACAGTCCTGGCCGACTCCTTTCCTAATACATAAGCTCCTCCACCCTCAGCTCAGGCATCAAGCTCCCAAGAAACCTTCTGGCTGCTCCCCTCCCGGACCCCACGCCTGCTCACAGCAGCGACTTTTGCTCTCGTCTCACGCTGACCCTGGCGCCCAGTACACAGCAGGCCTGTGTGCACCCCCGTAACCCTCTGTGGTCTTCTCAAGCACAGTCCACTGCGGACGAGGGACGCCGTAGGGCAGTGACGGTGACCGCTCTCCCAGCCACGCACACACGGGCCTCCAGGCTGGCTTTTGGCCCTTCCTCAGGGAGCCGGGCTGCTCAGCTCAGCTACCAGGGCACGCTCCCTGTGACACACGGTCACACACCTTCCCGCGGCCTCATAAGCTCCACTCTCTGACCCACGGCCCAGGGCACTGCTCGGCCGCTTGGGTTCCACCGTGAACACAGAGCCTGCACCACGCAGGGTCGCCTGCGCGGGGAACCTCTCCACACGCCCCATCGACAGCGTCCGCGGCCCCGCTGCCCTCGTCTCGGTATCGCTTCATTTTCTCATCAGCTCAACACAAACTTCAACTGCTGTGCACACGCGTGTTCACAGGCTTACTGCTGCTGGGCGTGGCCATGCGCGCCCGTACGCAGCATTCTGGGAGACTGAGACAGGACAATTCCACGTGCGAACCCTAGCCTGGGCAACTTAGCAAGACCCTCAAAAAGAAAATAAAAAAAGGCTCAGCATGTAGCTCAGTGTGAAACCCGAGGTTCAATCCACAGTACAACCACCACCAAGAAAGAGGAAGCCTCTGGTATAAATTATTTTTCTTTCTTTCTTCATTTGGCTTTACCCTACCTTCACATTTAACATCTTCTGGCCCAGGTCCACTCAGTGACGAGGGCCTCTGACGTGACGGGCCAAAAGTGGCACTCGTTAGCAGTCAGGACTAGACCTCTTCCCAAACTGCACTCATAACCAACCTAAAAATGTTCAAATTAAACACAGGCACTCAAAGCTTTAGCAAGGTATTTTCTGGCTTCTGTTTCCTATGCAGTGGAGCTTCCAGTCATCAAAAGACTTGGTGTTGCAGCTTCTCAGGAGGCTGAGGCAGAAAGAGCAAAAGCTTGAGGCTGGCCTGGGAAACTTATATGGATCTTGTCTCAAAACCTAAACAAATAAAAGGGCTGGGACGTAGCTCCGCAGTAGAGCGCTCCCCCTGTACGCGCGAGGCCCTGGGTCCAGTGCAGCACTAGGGGACCACACACAACCTTGCACGAGAGCGTCTATAGCAGCACAACTCACCATGGTCAAAAAGTGCAGCAATCCGAACACCGCCGACTGGGGAGCAGCTAAGCACAAGGTGATCGATCTGTGCAGTGGAGCAGTGTTCAACAATGACCACACGACTACTGACAAATGGGACAGAGAACATGGAGGAACCAGCTGGCCATGGTAGCTCATGCCTGTAATCCCAGCACTCAGGAGGCTGAGGCAGGAGGATTGCTATGCATTGAAGGGCCACCTGGGCTACAGAGTGAATTCAAGGTCAGGCCGAACTACACAGACAGACCCTGTCTCAAAAAAAAAAACAAAAAGGAGGGGGAAAACATGAAGGAAACACAAGGACCTAAGAAAAAGGCTGGACCACGGTAGGGCAAACTTGTAATCCTGGCACTCAAGAGGATGAGGCAAGAGGATTGTCGAGAGTTCAAGACCAGCCTGGATGGGCTATCACAATCCCTGACTTGAAATTATACTACAAAGCCACAGTGATTAAAAACAGCATGGTACTGGCAGAGAAAAACAAATCTCAGGATCAATGGAACAGATTAAAAGATGCAGAAACAACTCCAAACATACTCAGCCACTCTGTCTTTGACAAAGGGGCCAAACGCTTTCACTGGAAGAAAGATCGCCTCTTTAATAAATGGTGCTATGAGTTGAAGGCCTACCTGGGGAGGATATAGCTGAGGATATAGCCCAGTGGCACAGCCCATGCCTGGAAGCACAAGGTCCTGAGTTCAATTCCAAAAAAGTAAATACATAAAAATAAAAAGAAATGGTGCTGGAAGCCAGGCATGGTGGTGCACACCTGTAATTGCAGCACTCAGGAGGCTGAGGCAGGAAAACTGCCAGAGTTCAAGGCCGGCATGGGCTACAAAGTGAGTTAGTTCAAGGCCAGCCTGAATTGCATAGCAAAATCCTGTTTCAAAAATACCAAAAAAAAAAAAAAAAGAAAGAAAGAAAGAGAAGGGAAAAAAAAAAAAAAGAACGAAAATGGTGCTAGAAAAACTGGCTTTCCACATGCCAAAGACTAAAACAAAACCCATGTCTCTTACCATGCACTAAACTAAAATCAAAATGGATCAGAGATCTAAATATTAAAATAGAAACATTAAATCTGCTGAAAGAGAGAACAGGCAAAACTCCTGAAGAAATTGATGCAGACTTTTATGAACAAAATCCTGACTGCACAGGAACTATCACAAAGTGTCAACAACTGGGATCATGTTAAAAAGCTTTTACACATCAAGAGAAACCACCAACAGAGTGAAGAGACAACCTACAGTGTGGGAAAAACATTCTATCAGCTGTTGCTCAGACAAAGGACTAACATCCAGAATATATAAAGAACTCAAAAAAATCAGATCCCCAAATTTAAAGACCCACTCCAAAACTGGACATCTGAGATGAATACATACTTCTCAGATGAAGGAGTACAAAGAGCAAATAAATATAGGTAAAAATGTTTAACATCACTGGCATTGGAGAGATGCAAATTAAAACAACACTGAGATTCCATCTCACCCCAGAAAGAATGGCTACCACCAAGAAGTCAACCAGTAACAAATGCTGGCAGGGAAAAAGGAACTCTTCTCCATTGTGGATGGCAGTGTAGACTGGTGCAACCACTGTGGAAAACAATGTGCAGATTCCTCAAAAAACTAAGATTAGAGGTTCCATTCAACCCAGCTATTCCCCTTCTTGGTATCTTCCTGAAAGAATTTAAAGCATCATACCACAGCAATATATGCACACCCATGTTTATAGTGGCACAATTCTAACAGCCACATCTTGGGAACAGCCCAAATGCCCATCAACTGGTAAATGGACAAAGCTGTGTTTTGTTTTGTTTTTTAATACAATGGAGTATTACTCAGCCATAAAGAAAAATAAGCTTGAGACATTTCTAGGTAAATGGATGCACCTTGAGACCATACTTTGTTTGTTTTTTGTTTTTTTTCCGGAACCGGGAATCGAACTCATGACCTCGAACTTGCCAGGCAGGCACTGTGCCGCTGAACTAAATCCCCAGCCCCTTGAGACCATACTCTTCAGTGAAATAAATTGGATACACGTATAAATATTGCATGGCTTCTCTGGTATGAGCAAGCAAACGCATAAATAAGGACCAAAATGTATAATAGATATTAGGAAATAGGAAGAAACATGTTCAAATGGGGAGGGGAACAATGAAGGAGGGAGGGGAAAAGGAAGGGAAAAGAACAAAGAATAGAAGGAATAAAATGGAAAAAAGCTTTTGTAAATAAGGAGGGCAAGAGAGGTTGAAAGGTCGCAAGGCGATTGAGGAAAAAATTAGAATCAAGATACATCATGTACAGGTACAAATTCCCTATGATGAATCTCATTATGTGTACCTAAAATGTATCAATAAAATTAATTTTTAAAAAAAGACCAGAGGCCAGGGATATAGCTTAGCAGCACAAGCGCCTGCCTGGCAAACGCAAGGTCCTGAGTTCAATTCCCAGTACCAAAAAAAAAAAAAAAAAAAGACCAGCCTGGACTACATAATAAGTTCAAGGTCAGTCTAAACTATGTAGCAAAAAATAAAAAATAAAAATAAATTAAAAAATAAAAAACTATATAGCAGCCACGTGTGGTGGCACAAGGCTATAATCCCAACACTTGGCAGGTGGGCACTGGAGGACTGCTGCAAGTTCACGGCCACCCTGGGCTACAAAATGAGTTCAACCGAAAACCTGTTTCAAAGACAAAGAAAAAAAACCTATATAGCAAAAGTAATAAATAATTTTTTAATTATTTAATTATAAACTATATAGTAAGACTTTGTCTCAAAAAACAAAAACAAAAAACAGAGAAAGGTCAAAAGAGAAGGAATGTGAGAAATCTGGGAAAACCGAAGAATGATGGAATGTAATTAAAGTAAATTAAAATGAAAGGACTCCTTTCTAATTAAAAAAATAAAAAATGGCAACAAGAAAACGTGTGTAGGGATGGGGCAGAATTTGACACTGGGTGATGGTTGGTGAGGTTCGATGACATGACTCTGCTTGCTGTGGTGTACTTGAAATCCTCCATGATAATTTGTTCAAACGCTCGAAGCATATTTTGGATACTCACTGACTGCTTCAGTTTGGGTCTCTAACCTGTGAATTTATTTCAATCTCAGGCAAAACAAAATAACCTAATGCTGTTCCAACAGGCTCTCTCACAGTGATTTTTATTTCCTTGGACAAGACATTAGAACATTTATGAGAAAACAATCCCAGTGCTGCTTATAGAATGGGCACAGTGATACTTATGAAACACGTTACCAAATGGAACCATTAAGTAATTTAACACAACAGGTAGAAATGAATCACTAGAATTACAAATTGTTTGCTTCTACCACAGAGGTTGGTAAAATTTTCTACCTACAGACATCAAAAGGCTATCTAATGATGCCAGCCACGTTCTATTTTAATTCCAGAAATGTAGAAAGAGCACTGGACTCAAGAGCTAGGAGACAGGCCAGGTGTAGTGGCGCACCCCTGTAATCCCAGCACTCGGGAGGCTGAGGCAGGAGGATTGTTGTGAGTTCAAGACCAGCCCGGGCTACAAAGTAAGTCAAGGCCAGCCTGAACTGCATAGGGAGACCCTGTCTCAAAAAGACCCCCCCCCCCAAAAAAAAGAACTAGGAGACATAGTCCAGTGTGTCCCACTGACAGTTCTGCCTCTAATTTATAAGGTGCATGAACTCAGCTCATTACTTGAAGACTCAAGATCATAAACTATGTAATGGCCGAATTTTAAAGCCGAGTTTGGGTGTGTTTTTGTTTAGAGAGGGAATGTCTAGCTACGTTGCCCAGGCTGGCCTTGAATTCATGATCCTCCTTCCTCAGCCTCTCAACTAGCTAAGATTATCGGCATAAGCTACCACCCTTAGCTTCTAGAGTCAACGTGAGAGCACGGACCCATGGATATACTTCACTGGGCTTATAAATCCCAAGAACATTCTGTTTAGATCTCAATGTGCACTTCCCTGGGAAAAATTTCTACAGCTTTTTTTTTGGGACAGGGTCTCACTACGCAATTCAGGCTGGCCTTGAATTCACTTTATAGCCCAGGCTGGTCTCAAACTCATAACGATCCTCCTGCCTCAGCCTCCCGAGTGGTGGGATTACAGGCGTGCCCCACCACGCCAGCCTGCAGCTATTAACAAATTATCAAAAGGAACCAAAATTCACCTGTGGTTAAGAACCATTTTCATCAGAATAATTTTCATTTGTAAACAACAAAAGCTGATACCCAAACTATGGTTGCATGAGTCTGGTCGGGCTTTTAAACCTTGATCGCGTAACAGTCTACCTTCACAAAATACAAGGCTTCGTGGTTAATGGACTGTGTCTTCACAAGACAAACTTCGTACCAGCCCACAAACTTGTTAGAACACCGTGTATTACGAGGGTAACGTACAAGACTGAGTCCTAACGATGCACTTTTCCATTCCCCGGATACCTAACCCGCTGAATCACCTGGAGAGACGGGGAATGCCTTCGAGGACTTTTAACTGTGAACTACGGTATAAAGAAAGACGCTACGCCTAGCCCAAATCTTTTTGTTTTTCTTTTTGTTATTGTTTCCCCTGGAAATTCTCCAACGAGAGCCCTGACCGAACCAGGAAACAGAGGCTACGATTCAGCACACCTTCGAGCCGCCGGTACCAGGGAGCGCGAGAGCGCTGACCGCGGCCGCAGAGCTGGGATGAAGTCGAAACTTACGGGCAGCAGGAAGAGCGGCTTACGGAAGCCGGCAGAGGCCATAGGGCCGCCGGCCGCATCCTCCCCCACCGTCAGCCCGAGGAGCCCGCGCCTCGCGCTCACCCCGCCCGCTCCCTCCCAGACAGCGTCGCGGCCGGGAAGCACACAGGGGCGGCCGCGGCCCTCGGAGGCCCCGTGGAGCCGAAGTTTCCTCCAGTCCCGGAGAGGAGCAGCCTCGGCCTCCGCCCCCGTCCCGGTCCTGCCCGGCCTTACTTTGAGTGCCAGGTGGTGGAAGCGGCCCAGGCCGGGCTCGACCAGCAGCGGCAGCAGCCCCAGCACCGGAAGCAGCCGCAGGCCCGCGGCCAGACGCAGACAGCAGGAGCCCGAGGGGCTGAGGGGGGCCAGGACCGCCATGTTTGCCTCCGCATCACCAGCTGCTTCCTCTTTAGTCCACTTCCGGGTCAAAGGGCGGGACAGCCGGAAGTGTCCGGAGTGGGTGGTGGCTGCGACGGCGGCTGTCTCCCAGGGCAACTGTCCGTCTGTGGTCGTTTGGCTGGAGCATGCGACCCCGGGAAGCCACCGCAGGACCTAAATTGGCCACCTCGGGGCCCTTCAGTTAGTCTCCCTTCTGTAGACTTACGGTTTAGCGCGAGGTGAAGCCACCCTTGGGGAGGCGGGAAGGTGTGGCGGTTGCCACGACAACGGTCGTAAGCCTTACGGGCCGGGAATCGGCCTTCTGCGGGACACTCCGTGGCTGCCACGCTGCACCTGCTGGTCCACGGGACTAATTTTACCGAGCACTGCGTTGCTGAAAGGTGTCAGATGTTTCCCACTGGAAATTCAAGGCAAATACTTGCCGTGATAAGAGCTGTAGTATCCTTATGAAACAATGCACTAGGCTCTTTGCGCCAGGTGATGCTTGCAACAATCTGGTAAATAGAAAGTGGGTGTTGTCACTCTCCCTCGGCAGGTGAGCAGAAGGAGGCTCTGAGAAATAGTTCATTCGTTCCAGGTTGAGCTGGGAATCCTGGGAAACTTGACTGCTGTGTGGCGTTGGCGCGTGCCCTTCCGTTCCATCCCGCCTCTGGACTCTCAGCGCTGGCATTTTTTCTCCCAGCTCTGTGAGGAAACTTAGCTTCTACTCATTCAAACGTACTGCCAGCTCGTCGGTGGAAGGACTCGCCAGCAGGACCTCTCCTTCTCCCTGTTCTTTATGAAAGTTATAGAGGAACATGCTAACGAAAATTGCCGATAGACTAGCCACCTTTAATTTTTAGATTCCTGTTTTTAGCTTGTCATGCAAGTAGTGAGTGCTTCCTGTGTATGTATAATCACTTGAGCAAAATAGGAGAAATTAAAATCCACTAGGCGTTCCAATACCAAGTGACCACCAAGTATATACTACTGTGCTTTATGACAGAATCAGATTCTTAAAAGTTGTAGTGGGGGAAGTTTTGGGGTATTTTGTTTTGGTTTGGTTTCTTGAGACACAATCTCTCTATGTAGTCCAGGCTGGCCTTGAACTCACTGTGTAGCCCAGCCTGGCCTCCACCTCACAGCCATCCTCCTGCCTCAGTCTCCTGAGTGCTGGGATTACAGGTGTGTGCCACCACAGCCAGCTAGCATTTACTCTTAAATACAAAAAAAAAAAAAAATACTTTGCATTTCTCAGACATTTGTATATATCTTCACATTAACCGTTAGATTTAAAACAGCACTGTATTCATTTCATAGTAGAAAACCAGCTGGGTATGGTGGTGCACACCTGTAATCCCAGCCAGGAGCCTGAGGCAGGAGGATCACTGTGAGATCAAGGCCAATGTGGTGTACATAGGGTTCAAGGACAGCTTGGGGAACATAGCAAGACCTTGTCTCCAAAAAAATTTTTAAAAGCAGGAATTTATTCTCAAAGTATTTGGAAATACTGTTATCTTACCACACTGTTCAGTTTGTTTCCTAACAACAAAAGGCCGCAGTTTTAGGAGTCAAGGAAGCTGTTATAGTCCAGGCATGGTGGCGCACGCCTGTAATCCCAGCACTTGGGAGGCTGAGGCAGGAGGATCGTTGTGAGTTCGAGACCAGCCTGGGCTACAAAGTGAGCTCAAGGCCAGCCTGAACTGCAGAGCAAGACCCTGTCTCAAAAAGCCATCCTCCTGCCTCAGTCTGTTATCCTGTACCCAAAATAATATATTATTTCTTTCACATATAATAAATTTATAGAGGGGATTAGTCGAGCTGATATACAAGAACCCCATCAGGACCAAATTCAAGTTTTAAGAAAAAACACTTTCTATCAGCAGCCCTTGGAAATGAAGAGCTCCTTTGGTGTGCTGTCAGAGCTACGAGCAGCATGCGCTCTGCCGTGTCTTGTAATTTTTTTATTTGGCATCGGGAATCGAACTCAGGACCTCACGCTTGCCAGCCACTGAGCTATCTCCCCAGCCCGTGTCTGTAATTTCATATGCTAAAAAGAAGCACGAAAACTGGACAAGTGATGAAAGTACAGAAAAGTAATTTTGAAGTTTTCTTCATTTTGATTGTATTGCTTTCTTGTTTTCAAGAGGAAATAGCTTGACTTCAAAAGTAACAGATGTGCCGGGCACAGTGGCCCACACCTGTTACTCCAGCACTCTGGAGGCTGAGGCAGGAAGATCACCAAGAGTTCCAGGCCAGCCTGGACTACATAGTGAGTTCAAGGTCAGCCTGAACTATATAATGAGACCCTGTCTCAAAAAAAAGAAAGAAAACAACAAAAGTCCTGGACAAAAGCAGAAGGGTCACTGTGAGTGAGAGGTCAGCCTGGGCTACATACTGGACCCTGTTTCAAAACATCAAAAAAGTAACAAAATATTTGAAAAACAAATTTATATCTTCCGGTTTGTTTGTTTTTTGAGACAGGGTCTCCCCATGTAGTCCAGGCCAGCCTCCCAAGTGCTGGGATCACAGGCATGCACCACCACCCTGGGCACATCTTCCAGTTTTATCTTTTTTTTTTTTTTCTAGACAGGCTTTTTCTCTGCAGTTCAGGCTGGGCTTGGACTCACTTTGGAGCCCAGGCTGGTCTCAAACTCACAGCAGTCCTCCTGCCTCAGCCTCCCAGGTGCTGGGATTACGGGCGTGTATCTTCCAGTTTTACATGGTATTCTTGTGCTGTTTTCTCAACAGTCTGTGTTTCCAGATAAACTTTATGATTCCTGAGAAGTATCAAGGCTCTTCAATGGACATTTTACCTTCAGAAATGTTGTTAGCATTCATAGCAAAGCGATGGTCCTTCAGCAATCAGAATTCCTGGGGCTAATGCCCTCTTTGACATCTTTTACCACAGGGATGATACAGGATCTGGTGCACTCAGCACCCTCACTTCTCGGCAGTGCAGCAGCTGGATGTCTTTCCTAGCCGTTCTCTCAGCTCCCAAGCGGCTCCGGGTAGATGGAAGCTTCAAGCCAGAGACAGCTTCATGTGGCTGATTCCCCTTGTGCTCGGCCCTCTAGGTTCAAATCTCTGGCTGACCAAGTCACTGAGCCCCCAGATCTCTTCATAACATGACGCCCTCAGTTCTCCGGACACACGGGCAACCTCTGAGCACAGAGCAGGAGCTTGTCCTGAGAAACTCTGAAGTTAGGGTTTTGTGAATCCACAGGGAGATAATAGACTTACTGAGTGATTAAATATGTCTAGTATTCTATTAGGTAATTTAAACATACACTGTCTCATCTAACATCACAAAGACCCTAGAAAGTAGGTAGACAGATAGATAAATAGACAGACAGACAGCTAGATTCCTTTTTGTTTCATTTTTGAGACAGAGTCTCACTATGCAGTTCAGTCTGGCCTCAAACACGAAGCAACCCTCCCGCCTCAGCCTCCTAAAAGATATATATTCTTATTCCATTTGTTTCAGATGAGGTTTGGTTAGATTAACTAATTTATTCCAAGGCAGTCTTCTGATTTCTAAATGACCCAGCTGGAGCTCTCATCCAGGCTCTGTTCACAAACCCCAGAGCATAATCTGTGGGCTGTGTTCCTGTAAAGAAAGAGCACATTGTATTAGACTGAAAGGTCTTTAGATAATCAAGATCCACTTTATGTAACAGTTGTGAAAACAATTCCTGGGAATTTAAATGACTTGCTGGAGATCACACTATCAGTTGAGCAATTTTTAGCACACATCGTTAGAATCAAAACTGGTGCCACACGCTGGTAATCCCAGCCCTTGGAAGGCTGAGGCAGGAGGATCGCCATGAGCTCAGGGCAAGCCTGGGCTGTATAGTCAGAACCTGTCTCAAATAGAGTTAAGAATAGGGAAGTAACATTTTAATTCCATTTAATGATATAATAGTGATGAAACATTAAAATAGTTTCAAAGTAGATGACTTTTGCTAGTTTCTGGGAAACAACTTTACAAGGCTTTTTTTTTTTTTTTTTTTTTTTTTCCAACAAGGCCTCCCTACATAGCTCAGGCTAGGCTACAACTCCTGATCCTCCTGCCTCAGCCTCTGGAATGCTGGGGTTACACACAATTCCTGGCTCAGTTTTCTTTTCTTTTTCCCTTTTTCGTGGTACTGTAGATTAAATCCAGAGCCTTTACACTGAGCTACATCCTCAGCTGTTTTTGGTTTGTTTGCTTTTTTTTTAGACAGGGTCTTGCTTACTTGCCCACACTGGGTTTAAACTTGAAATTCTGTGTCAGTTTCCCAGAGTACTAGGATTATAGGCTTGCACTACCACACCTGGTGCTGCCTCAATTTTTGTGTCTTATACCTCTCGTTTTCAAGATAATGGTTGGGACAGTATGGTTTCAAACATATGAAGGAAGAAATTCCTCACAAACCTCTGGGCCAATATACTTGGTCTGACTCAGTGGAAGTGACATCCTAATTCCCAAGTCTAAAGAAGCAGAGAATTTAAAAAATAATAATAATAATCCAGTTTTAAACATTTGATCCTCCTGCCTCAGCCTCCTAAGTGCTGGAATTACAGGCACGTGCCACCATGCCTGGCAACTTTTTTGTTTGTTTGTTTTGTTTTTCGAGACAGGGTCTCACTATGTAGTTCAGGCTGGCTTTGAGCTCACTATGTAGTCTAGGCTGGCTTCAAACTCATGGCAGTCCTTCTGCCTCAGCCTCCTGAGTGCTGAGGTTATAGGCATGTACCACCATGGCCAGCTCTGGCCAGCTTTTTTAATTCTGAAAAAACTGATAGTCTGGCAATTATATTTAGGCGTATGAGTTCAGAGTTTCAAGAAAAGGCTATTTGCATAATCGCCATACTGTAACTGGAAACAGCCTCATGTTGAGTAACAAAACTAGTTATGCCTGCTTCTCTTGGCAAGATTTTCAAAGGGGTTCAGACTGAGAAAGCCTGGAGGGGCTGGGAAGACTGACATAAACCTGGCTTTGGGCTTCACTCTCTTAGTCAAGTGCATTTTATTTTGCTATTTTCTGCAGCTTTGCAGGATTAACCAAAGGTTGCCACGAGTAGCCGAATGTATAATTTGAACGTGGTACTACTGATGATGTTGGACATTTCCGAAAACCTTTTCAGGCTGGGTGTGGTGGCACCCTGTAATCCCAGCACTCGGGAGGCTGAGGCAGGAGGATGGTTGCGAATTGGAGGCCAGCCTGAGCTGCATAGCAAAACCCTGTCTCAAAAAGAGAAAACAAACAAACAAACAAAACTTCGCAGTAACTCATGGGTTAATGTCCTCCAATTTTATTTTTTAAATTTAATTTAAAAAATTTTTTTGGCTTTCTGAGACAGGGTCTTACTATGCAGTTCAGACTGGCCTTAAACTCACTGTATAGCCCAGCCTGGCCTCAAACTCTGGTGGTCCGAGTGCTGGAATCACAGGCGTGTGCCACTACACTTGGCACACCATTTGTTTTTCTTATCAAAGGAATTGACATTTCAGCTGAGTGTGGTGATACACACCTGTAACTCAGGAAGCTGAGACAGGAGGATCGCTGTGAGTTCGAGGCTAGCCTGAAGTACATAATGTCTCAACAACACACATACTGATATTTCTGGCCCAAAACCTCACTGAGCACTGTGAGGAACTAGAGGCAGACGGGCCTGGCCATCCCTCAGGAATCACATAGCACTTTCATTCTTGGCCTGGACAACCCTTTGCCCCAGGGGTGCGCTGAGGCTTCAGCATTCTTGGGAATGGGAGACACCTCGGCCCCTTCGCAGAAAGGGATCTTCCTGGCAAAGCCAGGACCTGGCGGGCAGGATGCCAGGACAGCCGCCCTGCCACCTTGAATCCTGTGGGTCCAAGCTGCAAGACCTCCAGAACACAGTCACACCGGGTCTGTTCTCCCACCGCCGGCCGGTTTCCCCTTGCTTTGGGCGAGTCTGTGGAGGAATCTGACGGCCGAGAATGAAAACTGTTTGCAGACAATGCCCATCATGGGCGTCCTAGTTGATTCCCCTCCAGCTTCTGCTCAACTTTCTTAGGTCCTTAGTAAGCACACGGCCTCTAATTTTTTGTGGTTCAACTTGACGAGTTTTAATTTTATGATGGACTTACAGGAGTATTAAACACACCTTGGACTTGGTGACATTTTTAACTAAAAGTCAGTTGGGGATATAGCTCAGCAGCACAGCACCTGCCTGGCAATTGCAAGGTCCCCAGTTTGATTCCTGGTACCAAAAACAAACAAACAAACAAACAAACCTGAAAATGGGTTTACAGAGGTTGAAACCTCATAGTAAAATGAAGAAGCACCTGTAACTTGAATGGTAAAGATTTGGGAAATTTTAGCTGGATGTAGCAGCTTATTTCTGTAATCTCAGTACTTTAGAAGGCTGAAGCAGGAGGATCTCAAATTTAGTCCCATCTGGGCAATTTAGTGACTTAGTGAGACCTTAACTTAAAATTAAAACAGGCTGGGAAGAGAGCTCAGTGTAAAGGCCCTATGTTCAATCCCCATTACTAAAGAAAGGGGGGATCTTAAGCTAAAAATAGATAGAAGTTTTTGTTCTAATCTCAGAATCTTTTTTTTTCTTTGTTTTGTTTTTTTTTCCTGTACTGGGAATTGAACTCACGACCTTGCACTTGGCAGGCAGGCGCTGTGCTGTTGAGCTAAATCCCCAGCCCCAAATCTCAGAATCTTATTGGTTAGTACTTCCCAGTAGCCAGCCAGTGGACTGTGGTTCAGGAAGGGCTCCTCACTGTGTCAGAAATCTTAAATCACTTTCCTTGGTATAATAAGTAAACACAGAAGGGAAAGGGAGCCCATATTTGTGTCCTGTGTGCTAAGCATTTTGTTCACATTCTTTTAAATCTTTGCAGTAATCTTTGAAGAGAGTAGCATTATTTATTTTAAGAGTTTCTTGGTTACTTTTCTCTTGTTGCTACTTTTCTCTTGAGACAAAATATCTGACGCCCAAAATTAAGGAAGGAATAGTTTCTGTAGCTCACAGTTCGTGGAGCTTTCAGTCCGTACTGGACTGGCTCCAAGGCAGAGTGGCACATGGCAGCAGGCAACAGTTTGTGGCGGCAGAAAACAGCAAAAGCAACAAAGGCAAAAAGAGAAGAGCGGCAGCGAGCAGCCTCTTTCCCTCCCTTACATTGCATGCAAGCTGCCTGCCCTCAGGTGGGTGTAGCTCTCACACCCATAATCCCAGCATTGGACCATGGATCAATCATGAACTCTAGAAGCCCGCCCATGACTGCATGAGGCTTTAGGGGACATGCAGACACAAACCATAACAAGGAGAAAGAGGACAGCTCAGTTGTCCATACCGAGCCCTTTAAATCCACGCAGCGCTCTCACGCTCTCACTGAAGCCATGCTAGCCTAGGGCACCGATGGCGAGCCTTTAAGAGCTCTAGATACAAACAGCCAGCTCTGGCACGCTTGGCACAGTTTGAAAAAAAAAAACCCCGCATACAGTTGCTTCTCACGACGTAGAAACCTATGCAGGGCCTCTTCTATTTATCCCAATACTTTCTTTCAGTGCTGTTTTCATGTAATCAGATTATTCAGTGGCAATATACAGTTTTCTGTTAAGATCATGACTTGGTAAATCAGTGTTCCCTAAATATCACGGAGAGCTGAAACAGGCTTCCGTTACCCAAACCAACTGCTTACATGATCCCAGCACCACCTGCACAGGGTTTAGAATACCACTGGTGAGATGGGTTCCTAAGTGCATCAGGTCACAGTAGGGTGTGTGTGTTTCGGTCGTACTGGGCATAGAACCCAGGGCCTTTGCCCTGAGCTACATCCCCAGCCTTTTTTTAATCTTTGTTTATGTTTGTTTTATGAGACAGGGTCTTGCTACGTGGTCCAGGCTGGCTCTGAACTCACAGCGATCCTCCTGCCTCAGCCTGCCCAGTGCTGGGATGACAGGTGTGTGGGCCCCCACACCCTGCTAGATCCCAGGAAAATTCCGTGTCTTGTAATCATTCCCTTTTACTCTAAAGGAAACTGCAATAGATTTAGTTTGCCCTAAAAACAATACTGTGCTGTACACATTGTACCTTTTCTCTGCTGACTTAGTCCCCTTCACCCTGGGCCCCATTATTCCCATTGTTTCAAGATGAATAGTGTCTTTGTCCTGTACAGTGTGAAGATTCTGACTTCTTCAAATGTGAGTTCAGTCCCACCGGCGCCTAGTCAAGTTGAAGGCCTCTGCAGCATGAGGTCGGAAACTCCTGCTCACCCAGTTCCGGCTGCGGCTTTTACTGGGCTCCTATAACAACTTCCTGCTTCCCCATCTTGAGAAGTTTCATCTTTTTTCTTCTGCTGTCCCTTCCTGTTCTTTTCCTCTTCCTTCTTTTTTAAAGCAGTACTTGTCCTGCCCCTGGGTTGGCCTATTTTTGCAAGTAGCCACTCTTTTTGAGAGGTTTCCAAGAACTCAGTCAAGATTAGACCATTGTGTTTAAGTGAAACAACACTCAAGGTTTGGGCGGAAGGTAAAGGAGGTGATTACCGAGGCAGGGATGTCAGAGAGCCTGCATTTCATCAAGCATAGCCACATTTGAGCAGACTAAACTCGGCAGCTTTTGCTTAAATTCCCAGCCCCTCCAACCCTCCTGCTGTTCATCTGCCGGGGCAGGGAGGAGGCTGGCTGTTAGGATCCTTAAATTCCTATCAAGTCTCTGGAAGAAAGGGTACTTAACTCTAGTAACTGTGAGAGCAAATAGATAGGAGACACACAGTGTCTGTAATCACAGCACTTGGGAGGCTGAGGCAGGAGGATCACCAGGAAGTGCCAGCTGCCTCGGGCTACATAGTGAGTTCAAATGCAGCCTGAATTATATAGTGAGACCCTGGCTCTAAATACATAAATAAATAAATAGAGGTGACTGAAAGGAGACAGAGAACAATTTTGACAGTTTCAGTGTTACCAGCACAGGAAGTGATGTGGAGGCTTATCACCGAGGATTTTCCAGCCCCACCCTTTTTGAAGAATGATAAGCAGGTGTGTGTGTGTGTGGGGGGTGTCGGAGAAATGTGTTCCTGAAATTGTTTCTAAATGGGGGCCTACGTGGGGAGTCCATGGTTACTCAGATAAAGCTGTGGGGAAGCCCGGCCCGGTGGGCTGGCTCAAGCCTGTAATTCCTGCTACTCCGGAGGCTGAGCCAGGAGGATGAGCAGATCAAGAGCAGCCTGGGCCACTTAGTGAGACCCTGTTGCGAAAGAGAGGAGAGATAGCGCGATAGAGGAAGGCAGGCCGCTGGCCTGGCCCTGGGGAAGTAGCACAGCACTCCTTGGGTGGCAGGGGGTGTGGGGTGGGGGCAGAGCCCAGCGAGCCCACCGACATCACACAGCTGGACCCACCCCGCCAACGGCCCGCAGCTCGTCAGGAAGGGCACCGGGGGGTCCTCTGCATACAGAGAGGAGGGGCCAGCGCCTCCAGATGCAGCGAGGCCTGGGTGACCCCACCGCGGGCCGCCTCTCCCCCGGCCCCGCCACCCCGGCAAAGTGGACCAGGGCTCCCCGGCAGTGGCGCCGGCCCTGGGTTTAAATAAGCAAGTCTGCGGCCCCGCCTTCCCGAACCGGGACGGCGATCTTGGGGTCCCGTCCTGCAGCGGCGGTCCGAGAGAAGGACGTCCCTGGCCGCTCCCGCAGCGTCCTTCCAGCGCCCTGGGCCTCGCGGCCCCAGCAGGGGCCCGGCGGGGGGCGTGGCCTGCGCC
>NW_004955513.1:164717-166684 GCF_000276665.1 Chinchilla lanigera | reverse complement strand
GGTCCTGGGGCGCTCGGATGTGCCCTGGACGGGGCTGCGGCGCTGGGTCCCGCGGGGCGCTGGGAGCTGGCGCGCCCCCCGTGGTGACTGTGCTGTCGCCGGCCCCGGGACGCCGAGGACCTGAGCTGCGGCCGGGAGGGGTGGCTGTCCCTCGGCTCGGGCTCCCGGGAGGTCGCGGGGCGAGAGGTGGCCGGGAAGAAGGGGACCGAGGCTCCGGATCGATGGCTGCGCCGCGCCGCTCCGGGCCGGCTTCCCGGGCGAGCCGAGCGTCTGCGGAGCACCCCGGGGTCCCTGCGAGGAGGCTGTGGGGCGCCGTGGGGTGCTGGGTGCCGTCCAAGATGGGGCTAAGAAATCTGTCAAAATAAAGCAAGGTTGGAGCAGTTAGAATCTGTATCCTCCCTAAATTTTTTTTTTTTTTTTTGCTTTGTTTTTACATAACCATTTCTTAGGCTCTGAAGAAGCTACTGTTATTAATATTGAAATCCTGAGGGCAATAACTCCCTTAAATTAAGGTAGTGCAGTTCAGAAGCATCCTCTGGCCAGAGGAATTCATGACAGCTTTTCTACTAATGTTTGCAAATATCCATTACAAAATAACATATGGTCTCAACGTTCCACACACTGAATTAGCAAAAAGCTGCCCCTCTGCGTGCTATAGAGTCATTCTTTCCTGTATCTTCCTCTCCCGCTCCCACCCCTCCTTTTAGGTTATCGTGAGTGGGGAGGAGAAATCAGAAGTAGTCCCTATCCAGAGAATAGGAACGTTTGTTTCCGGTTGTTTAAACCGCGGGAATCGGATTCCGGAGGGAAAGAGGTGGTGTGTTTCTGTGAATTGGGGATGAGAGGAAGACCTTTCGCGGGAATGTAGAGGGAGGTAGAGGGAGGTGGTAGCTGAGGGCTTGCTAGGGGAAGAACTGAGAAAAGAGCTGGGTGTGGTAGAGCAGACCTGTCATCCCAGTGCTCCAGGAGGCTGAGGCAGGAGGATGGAAAGCTCCAGTCCAGCCTGGTGAACTTAGTCACTTAGTGAAACCCTGTCTCAAAAATTTAAAAACGGACTATGGCTGTCTTTCTGTGTGAAGGCCCTGGATTCTGTCTTGGAGGTGGGGACTCCAGCTGCTTGTGTTATTCTGCACATACTTTGTTTCGAGAGTCTAGGGCTGTGAAGGAAGCAAAGACAAGAGTTGTTGAAAGCAAATAGGAACTGCTGAGTGTGGTGGTGCAGGCCTGTAATCCCAGTACTTGGGAGGCTGAGGCAGGAGGATCACCACAAGTTCTAGGCTAGGCTGAACTACATAGGGAGATCGTGTCACAAAAAAGAAAAGAAACAGGAACTGGAATATGAATGATGTGAAACTTTGGCTGTGCATCAATAACTTGGGGTGGCCTTGGGCAAATGATATGGAAACAAAATTGGTCCTGAATTAATAACCATCGATCCCGGTGTGGTGGCACATGCCTGTACTCCTAGGACTCAGGAGGCTGAGGTAGGAGGATCGTTAGGAGTTCGAGACCAGCTTGGGCTACAAAGTGAGCTCAAGGCCAGCCTGAACTGCATAGCGAGGCCCGGTCTGAAAAAGACAAAATAACAACAACAACAACAACAAACATTGAAGCTGGGTACCAAATAGAGGGGCGCTGCGATAATATTCCTTTTCCTGTGAGTGCTTGTAATCTACAATGAGAAGTGGAAACTTTTTAAGGGAGAAAGCTATGCAGTATTAGAACATATTTTCACTTGGTAACTTTGTGAGGAAGAATGAATCAGTTAGCACTTGTATATATCCATATAGATATAGATATAGATATATATACATACATATGTGTGTGTGGTTTTTCTTGTTTTGTTTTTTTTTTTTTTTTTTAAACATAATGAAATTGCTAGCAATATCTACCCAAAATGTAATGATTTAAATCTCTACAGGAAGGATATGAATTATTAGATTTTTATATATATATATACACACACA
>NW_004955513.1:151537-164617 GCF_000276665.1 Chinchilla lanigera | reverse complement strand
TTTTTGAGGCAGGGTCTCCCTATGCAGTTCAGGCTGGCCTTGAGCTCACTTTGTAGCCCAGGCTGGTCTCGATCCTCCTGCCTCAGCCTCCCGAGTGCACGCCCACCCGTGTTTGTTATTTTTGAGACAGGGTCTCACTATGTAGTTCAAGTTGGCCTTGAGCTTTGTGTAGCCCAGACTGGCCTCAAACGCACAGTGATCCTCCTGCCTCAGCCTCCCCGGTGCTGGGATGATGCATGTACCAGGACACCTAGCTCAAAATGTGAGTGTTAAGCAGAGATGCAAAGTCACAGAAGACAGCAAAGTGTCTATTTTCACTTGCCTTGTTTTTATTAGTTTTTAGGATTAAAAAAAAAAAAGTTATTCCCAACCTAGAGTACTGGAGAGATGGTGACTAAAGAGCAAGCCCCATCCATCCATCCATCTGTCCATCCATCCATCTGTCCGGTGGTCAGAGCCAGGAGCGTGTGGTGTGCCCGGCAGCCCAGCCGGGCCATGATTGAGGGTTCCCCTGCGCGGTGGCTTTGGGACCCAGCCCGTGTGTAATGAGTTGATGATGGGCTTCAGAAACCCCGCTTGGCACAAGTGTGGCGCTGGATGCAGAGTGAGCTGAGGCCGCCGGCCGCGAGGACGCGGGACAGGTGTGCGCAGCTCTCGGGCCCTGCACAAAGCCCGCTGGATTTGACACATATTTTAGGACTTCGGTAAAAATCCACACAGGCTCTTAGAAAGGACAGGTTCCTAACGTTCGTCTACATCAGAGGCCTGTGCAGAAACCACATCCTGCCTCCTCAGGAGAGCAGAAACCTTTCTGCTTTTCAAATTTCTCCTTGGAGCCAGGCACAGAGACTTGGGCCTGTCATCCTGGCACTCTGGGAAGCTGAGGCAGGAGCCTTGAAAATTGGAGCCCAGTCCAGACAACTTGTTGATTTAAGGAGACCCTGTGTCAAAATAAACAAAGTAAAAATAGGGCTGGGGATGTGGCTCACTGCAAAGGCCCTGGGTTCAAGCCCCAGTTGTTTAAAAAAAAATTGTGTTTAGTAGTGAACTTTCATATTTAGAAAATTGCAAAATGTCAGGAAGTTATCATACAACTATAGGAAAGAACTCAAATGTGTAATTTGTAATAACTTGATTGGATTAGTTTATATTTAAAGGGAGCTTCTTGTTTTTGTATGAGGTCAAACAGTAGAAATGGCTACATTAACATAATTAGATGATAGTAAAATGCTTTCTATATGGCTCTTCACAGCATTGCTTTTTAACCAATTACATTTTCTTTTCTTCGGGAGGCATGGTTACACACACCTGTAATCCCAGCAGGAGGCCGAGGCAGGAAGATCTCAAGTAAAGGCCAGCCTGGCTACATAGGGAGCTCAAGGCCAGCTCGGACTACATAGCAAGACTCTTTCTCAAAAAAACAAAACAAAACAAAAAATACAAACAAAATTTTTTTTGAGACATGCTGTTGGTCTTGAACTTCCTGTGTAGCCCAGGTTGGTCCTGAAGTTCTCAAACTTGTGGTGATCCTCCTACATCAGTCTCCTGAGCTTTCTTTTTTTCTTTCCGTGGTGCTGGGACTCCAACCCAGGGCTTTGTGCCCACTAGGCAAGCACACCACCGCTGAGCCATCCAGCCCCCAAGTTTAAAAATTTTTATTGAATACCTGCTACAAGCAGGACATGTGAGGCCTATTGAAAGGCACTGTACATACATTCCTGAGAGCTGTCTATTTCTGTGAAAGCGCATGAAGTAGATTTTACCCCTAGCCAGCAAGTTCTGAGTCCAAAGAGACATTCGTGTTTCTCTGTAAGATTAACCAGCACGAGGCTGGGATGTTGCTCACTGGGAGGGCATGTGATTAGCAGGCGCAAGGCCCTGGGTTCCACTGCCAACACCACACACACACACACACACACACACACACACACACGCACCTCTGATCCCCAGTTGCTCAGGCTGCAGTCATTACGCTGCCGACTTGAAGTTGTGACTGCTCACAAGGAAGAGTGCTGGAAGGCAGCGGCGGGTCCTGCAGGGCCACTTCAGTGTTTTACGGGCTTGCTCGTTAGTGTGAGGTATGCATACGCCCACTGGTGGCTTAGCTTTCATCACTGGTCCAGACCCCGAGGCTGCGGAGCGCGGATGGCTCTCCTAGACCCCACTGTTTTTATTTCTTTGCTCAGGTGCCAATGAAGGAAGCCGCCCAGGGAGACCTGGCTATACTGTGTGTCAGCAGCAGAGGGAGAAGCCACCTATGTGCATGACATGCAACTGTTTTTGTTTTTCTGAGACAGGGTTTTGCTATGTAGCCCAGACTGGCCTTAAGCTTGCAGCGATCCTCCTGCCTCAGCCTCCCAAATGTTGGGATAACTGGTATACACTACCGTGCCTGGCTTTGAGGTACATTTTTTCAGTAGACTTAGTTTATTTTTTCTGTGCTGGGATTATACCCAGGAGCTCACATGCTAGGCAGCTTCTGTATCACTGGGTTCCATCCCCCTCCCTAGACTGTCTTTGGGGGCACTTTCAGACCCCAAAGGAAGTGCAGCAGAAACCTCATTTTCTCTTTAGTCCCTCTCCGCAAATATACACAGTCTGGGCATGGTTTCTTTTTTTTACTTTTGTTTTTCTCCTGGTGCTGGGGATTGAACCTAGGACCTCACACATGCTAGGCAAATAAGTACCCCACCACTGAGCTACATCCCTAGCTAAACCCATAATTATTTATATTTAAAACAGGTCTTGAAAAATATATATATTTTGGTAGTATATAGCCCAGGCTGGCCTCAAACTTGTGGAGATACTCCTGCTTCAACCTCCTGCATGTACCATCACATCCAGATCCGAAAAAAAGTTTTTTGTTTTTTTTAACTCTTGAAATAATTAACTACTAAGAGTTCCAGGTGTTGGGAAATCCTTACCCTTCTGACCGCCCTTGCCTGCTACACTGGAGTCCACCATTAACAGCAGCACACAGCTCTTCTGCTGCTCCTAATTCTTCACCCGTCAGATATTTGTGTTGGGGTGAAGGTAGGAGACAGCACCCCGGAACTTCTGTGGGTGACACACAAGTACTCCGAAGAGAGATTAATCATAACCAGGTTTCCTCTGTCACCCCTGTCTTGTTAGAATATGCTTTGCACGCAGCCTGCTCTGGTGAGCAGATACTAAACCAAACAAACTATCACCCTGGTGATGTTGTGGCCGGTTGCCCTCATTTGATACATTAGATGGGATCGCAAATCTGTAGCTGTTGTGTTTGTGGTAGATAAAACAGTACCTTGGCCAGGTGTGGTGGCACACGCACATAGTCCCAGCACTCAGAAGGCTGAGGCAGGAGGATCACTGTGTGAGGCCAGCCTGGGCTACACAGTGAGCTCCAAGACAGTCTAGACTACACAGCAAGCCCCTGTCTCAAAAGACAAAAAAAAACACCCCTAACTCTGAAGCCCCATAAATGGGAGTTCTGTGAGGGTCTGTGCTTGGTCTGGGGCCACAGCATGATTTGGGATGGACGCAGGCAAGATGTGGACAGTCCCTGTCCGAAAGGCCAGGGGGGTAGTGCCCACTCCCTCACTAAAGCTGAACCTGTTTACTGCAAGTATGATGCAGGCCTGCCTGATCAGCACCACCCACATTTAAAAATAAGGTTTTATTTTGACACTTAAAAATTGCAAGCTACCGAAAAGACACAAAGGCCCCGGGAAATTAATCTAATTAGATCTGAGAATGTGGGTGTGAAGTCCTGCGGAATTTGTCTGCTGGAATTAGTTTATAAGGAAACATTTGTTTGCTGTTTTAGTAACATGCTCTCATGCCAGCAGGAGCCTAGTGGTGTGTCTACTTAAAAATGGTCAGAAAGCAGGGAAGAGCCGAGTGTGGTGGCGCACACCTGTGATCCCAGCGCTTGGGAGGCTGAAGGCAGAAGGATTGCTGGGAGTTCAAGATTAGCCTGCGCTACACAGTGAGCTCAGGGCCAGCCTGTACTACACAGAGACGCTGTCTCAAAAAAACCTAGGGAAATAAAAATAAAAACATGGAAGGCTGACCATGTGGATTTTATTAGAGAGTCATATAGGGATCTAGTATAAATATTAACTGCTTTTTTGTGTGTGAGACAGACTTTTGCTATGTAGTTTAGGTTGGCCTTGAACTTGCAGTGATCCTCCTGCCTCAGCCTCCCAAGTGTTGGGGTTACAGTGTACACTACCGTGGCCAGCTCCTTTTGTTTTTTTGAGATGGAATCTTGCTGTGTTGCCCAAGCTGGTCTTAAATGACTGGGGCTAAAGGGGTCCTCCTGCCTCAGCCTCCAGAATTGCTGGGATTACAATTTTTTTGAAGTGTAATTCAACAATGATTTGATTAAGACCTTGGCCTATTTGTTAATTTTTATGTTAAATTTAGTTAGTGTTTTTTTCAGACAGGATCTCACTATGGTACATACTTCAGGCTGGCCTTAAACTGACTATGCAGTGGCAATCCTCCTGTCTCAGCCTCCTGATTGCTGGGAATACAGATGTGTGTCACCAGGCCCCCCTCGAGATATTCACATACAGGTTAAGGAACCTCAATTGTTTAACACAAGAAACAGATACAGCCCAGCACCATCAAAACAGAACCAAAACAAAGTAGACGGAACTTTTGTTTCCTTCTTGTAGGAGCCGCAGCGCCTTTCACACTGAGAGCCCAGCCTCACATAAACCGGGGCATGCGTGGTCTTATTTGACTAAAACATGCCCGGCGAGTCACTGGGATGGTTTGTAGTGGGAGTTAGTTGTTAGGGTCCCATCTGCGTCTCGGTGTGCGCACCTCAGCGGTCTCCACTCTTACCGTTCTGTTCACTGTCCTAACAACGCAAAAACGGCGTCACTGTGTCAACGCCACAGCTTGTGATGTTTTCTCATGCACCAGGCCCTATCGTTTCAAACGCTGATGGCTTTCTTTTTCTCCTTTGGTATTGGGACTCGAACTCAGGACCTTTTGCTTGCCAGGCAGGCACTTGTGCCACCAAGCTATATCCTCGGCAATTGCTCTTTATGTATTTGTTTTTTGGTTAAATTTTTCTGTGCCAGGGATGGAACCCAGGGCCTTCGCACTGAGCTGCGTCCCCATCCTCTGTCTCTAAGTTGCCCAAGCTGGGCTTGAACTTGGGTCCTCCTGCCTCAGGTGCTAGCAAATCAAGAGCTGGACACGGGTCTGTCTCCATGGGAGCAGCCCTGTGACCGGAAGCTCAGGAGCCACGAGACCCTGATGCAGACCTCTGGGAGCCCGGGCCCAGCCAGCCAGGAGGTGCAGCACTGGGGCCCGTTCCAGGAGAGGCCCGCGGCTCCAGTGTCCCTGCCTTGCACTCAGCCACCTGCTGCTCCAGGGAGAGTCCTGCAGGACTTGCTGGGCCAGCGTGGTGGTGCACGCCCATAATCCCAGCGCTCGGGAGGCTGAGGCAGTAGGCTTCCAAGGCCAGCCTGGGCTACACAGCAGGACTATCACAGATAAACAAGGTGAGGCAGACCCTGAGGAGGCTGTCTGGGCACCACAGGCCTTGAACCTTGGCAGCCAGCCTGTTTTTGGCCCCACTACACATCAGCCACGCAGTTTTTCTTTCATCGCTTTTTTCTTTTTGAGTGAGGGTTTTGCTATGTAGCCCCTGCTGGCCTTGAACTTGTGGCGCCCTAGGATTACAGGCATGTACCACCACACACACACACACACACACACACACACACACACACACACATATTTGTATTACCACTCTTAAAACAATTTTTTTTGTTTGTTTGTTTTTTTTCCGGTACCGGGAATCGAACTGACGACCTCGCGCTTGCCAGGTAGGCGCTGTGCCGCTGAGCTAAATCCCCAGCCCCAAAACAATTTTTTTTTTAAATTTTTTTTTTACCACTTTTTTAAAAAGCTCTATAGAAGCCACCTGATTCTCCCCTTGCGAAGCTGGCTGTCCTCTGCTTACGATGGTACAGAGCAGCTCAGGTCGGGACTGATTTCCTAGCAGAGATCACTGAGAGACTTAGAGAAATTTCCATCAGGGACGCTGTTTCAGGAGAGCGTGTGTGGTTGTAAAGTACTTTTTTTTTTAAACTGTGATTCTGAATTTTTAAAAAACCTTAAGTTTTATTTCACCTTAAAAATAGTCTAGCTAGCTGGGCGTGATGGCAAATGCCTGTAATCCTAGCGGTCTAGGGGGCTGAGGCAGGAGGATCACGGTGAGTTTAAGGCCAGCCTGGGCTACATAGTGAGACCCTGTCTCAAAAAAACAAAGCCCAAAAATGTCAGAGGACATGGCACTGTCAAAGCAGCAGAGCAGGTGGCCCAGTCACAGTGGCAGCCTAAGAAGGTGGCCCGTAGCCAAAGTCCTTGGTTCACTCTGCAAACCCACAGGATGCCCTTGAACCCCGCAAGCAGTTCTCTGGTGCCTGAATTTTAGCCTCACTAGGTCATTTTTTTTTCCCTCACCACCTTAGGTCAAAAAATGCACCTTTGCTCTTGCTCCTCCCTCTCTGTGGCTGGCACAACCTTGATGGGGTGACTGGGCTTTGCTCTCAGCCCTTCCAGCCGCCAGGATGGAGCCTTTTCAGTTCGCCTGGGGGTGACTCACACTAAACCGACTCCCGAGACTGATGAATAAACTGGAAAAACGAACAAACAAACAAAGTCTTGGGTAGGGGGAACCTGGGTGTTCAGACCCGCTGCTGAGCCGCACCCTCTCCTTGTAGCCTGCCCTCTGCTCAGAGCTGAACTCTACCCCGGGTTCCTGGACAGCATCAGGCGGACAGAGCAGGGCGGAAGTCCTGGCTGGAGACATGGAGCTGCTGGAGCCCCAGGCGCCTGGTTCCTCTAGAAGGGAGAACGGAACCAGGTCTCCCGTGTAGACGGGTCTTGTTCTTTTAAACCGTTCTGTAGGCACACTGCAGCACAATAAGCTGTGTTTCCATCTTTCTCATTTTTTTGTTGTTGTTTTTTTTGTTTTTCTTCCGGTACCAGGAGTTGAACTCATGACTTTGCGCTTGCCAGGCAGGCGCTGTGCCACTGAGCTAAATCCCCAGCCCTCTTTCTGACTTTTTGAGGCAGAGTTTGTGTAGTCCAGGCTGGCCTCGAACTCAAAGTGATCCTTCTGCCTCGGCCTCTGGGATGACCGCCGGGAGCCACCACGGCCAGCCAATTTGTAGTACTGACCACCTACTATGTGTGGTGTGTTGTTCTAGCAGAAGAAAAAGGGTGATCATGACCCAAACTATAAAGCTTTACAGGCAAGTGTGGTGGTACAGGAGGCTGAGGCAGGAAGATCACAAGTCTGAGACCAGCTTGGGTATTTAGTGAGGCCCTGTCAGAAAGAAAAGGGGGAGCTGGGGACGTAGCTGAGCAGGAAAGCACTTGCTTAGCATGTGCAAGGCCCTGGGTTCAATCCCTATACCTCAAAAAAAAGTTAAAATTTTTATAGTTTTAGGCAGGCATGGTAGCCTCCCAGTACTTGGAGGCTAAGGCAAGAGGATCTCGCCCACTCGTGAACAGCCGGGGTTACATAGTGAGATCTTGTCTCAAAAAATAACAAAGACTCTTTTTTTATACTTTCCTCTGGTGGCTGTTTAATGTTTATAAGGATAGTGATCAATGCTACGGAGACACAGTAGGGACAATAGTCCCCACCTGCGGGATCTGACATCTGGTAGGTAGAGGCAGGCATCCGCACGGAAGAGCTAAATGTGCAAAACTGCACAGCTAGGCTCGGGAGGGCGAAGTCCTAAGCCCTGGGCAGTCACTGTTGGCAGAGCCCAGTGAGACCTTTTTTTTTCCTTTGTGGTCTGTTTTTGGTCACTATGCAATTCAGGCTGGCCTTGAGCTCACTTTGTAGCCCAGGCTGGTCTCAAACTCTCGACGATCCTCCTGCCTCAGCCTCCTAAGTGCTGGGATACAGGTGTGCAGCACCACACCTAGCAGTTTAAAGTGAGACCTTTTGGACCGAGGCCGCGTCCTACCTCTGAAAGTGTTTGTCTTCCGGGAAGTAGGGATGCAGACCCATGCTAGGGTGCTTGGCTTAGTAAACTGGGGTAGGAGCAGAAGCGGAGCCTGAAGCTTTGACAGGCTTAAAGGGAAAACTCTCATCCCAGCACTCGGGAGGCTGAGGCAGGAAGATCACCTTGAGTTCAAGGTCAGCCTGGGTTACACAGCGAGACCCTGTCTCAAACAAAACAAAACCCCCAAAAAACTACTGTTCTAAATCATAACTAGGAAAAATAAAAATAAATGGCCACCAGTGCTGATGGGCATTCAGTTTTTGGTAGTAATCAGAAATTAATGTCATATGTGCTTGATTTGAATAGGTTTTTGCCAACACTTTGATAGAAAAGAGTGCTTGTTGAGTGAGATTGCTATTGTACCTGAGATTGCCTTTCTTTTCTTTTCTTTCTTTCTTTCTTTCTTTCTTTCTTTCTTTCTTTCTTTCTTTCTTTCTCTCTCCCTTTCTTCCTTCCTGCATCTCTCCCTCCCTCCCTCCCCTCCCCTCCCGTATCTTTTCTTTTTTTTTCTTTCCTTGAGACAGGGTCTCATTATATAGTTCAGGCTGGTCTTGAACTCACTATGGAGCCCAGGCTGGCCTGAACTCTGAGATCCTCCTGCCTCGGCCTCCTGAGTGCTGGGACTACAGATGTGCTGCACGACACCCAGCTTGACAGCCTTGTTGAAGTCTCAGTCAGCAGTCATGACCAGCTGGCACCTGTCTGAAGGGAGGGCTTCCCGATGACTCGAGGCCCTCGCAATCAGGGCCCACGACACAATGATTCTCCCCAACCAACGTGGGCTGGTTTATCAACCGGCCGTGGTGAGAAGCAGCAGCCAGCCTGAGTGTTTGTGCAGATACGGGGGGCACTGCCTGTATCACACTTACTTCATTTTGTGCCGGGACTGAGCCCAGGGCCTTGCACACGCCGAGTACAGAGTCCCCCCCGGGCCGCACTGCACCCCCCAGGCCTCCCCCGCGGTGGTTAACAAACAGGGCTGCCTGCGCCCTTGTGGTCCTGGCTTCAGGCTGACGTTGAGCTCAGTTTCTGTTTGGAGCAGAAGGAAACGATGAGACAGCTTGGTACTTTTCTCTGAAGACTCTGAGAAGGAGGTGAAGTTGGTGGGGCGGGGCTTCGTGGGGAGCACTTGCCGAGCGCACAGCCCCGGCGTTCCGTCCGCAGCACTGCAGAGATGAAAGAGTTCTGACGTTAAGATGTGAGGGGGAAACCCCGCTCCTCAGATGAAGGTTCTTGTCCTGAGAGTGTACATTTTCACTGGGCGTGGTAGCGTGTACTGTCATCCCAGCACTGGGGAGGCTGAGGCAGGAAGGTCACTGCGAGTTGTGACTTTAAGCCCAGCCTGAGCTACATAGTGAGACCCTGTCTTAAAATACCAAGAGAAAAAAGATTATACACTTTCAATATTGAGTCAGCTTCGTTTTCTGTAAATTCCCAGGGTTTTTATGCCTTACTCATAACCTAACTGTGAAGAGCACATTCTACGCGGCGCCCGTCTGTCCTAGGTGGTTTTGCCATTTCCCTGTCTGACTTTCAATTCCTCATCTCTGACCTATGAGCCAGGCTCACCTGCTTCAGAGCAGCTGCCCTGAGACGCATACAGGGTGCCCAGCTCCCGGCGTTCAGACAGAGTCAGCGTGCAGACTATGTCAGCTGCAGGTCTGCTTCTGGCGTGCTCTTTTTTTTTTTTTTTTGAGACAGGGCCTTGCTATGCAGCCCAGGCTAGCCTTGAACTTTTGAGATCCTCCTGCTTCAGTTGCCCGAGTGCTGGGATTATAGGCCTGCACCACTGTGCCTGGCTCTCCTCTACTTTTAAATTACCTTATTTTGCCATGATTTCCATAATTCAGTCAGTGTGTCATATCATTTGAGAGTACGGGTCTGGTTGGGCGTGGTGTTGCATGTCTGTCCTCCCAGCACTCAGGAGGCTGAGGCAGAAGGATCTCCCAGGCTGCATAGTGAGTTCAATAGGGAGGTCAAGGCCAACCTGGACTTCACAGCGAGACCTTGTTTCGAAAACTAGCAAAGACATAGTATGCATCTGGAGCCAGACCGCTTGGTTCTGGTGCAGTTACAAGCAGCCCAGTCTTTTGGCTTCCTTCCTTCGCCTGTACAGTGGGGATGGTGACAGTGAGGGGACGAGATGTGTGACACCGCGGCCGTCCTGCGCTGGCCGCCGTCCTCCATCCCTGCTCAGTGTGGCTGTCGCATTTGGCTCCTGTGTGCAATCAAGCGTCAGGGTGAAAGTCAAACGCGCCTCCCGGTGAGGGGCTGCGGATGTGATCGAGAGCTGGGGACCTCCGGCCACAGGACTCCCGTCCCTGCACGACAGCGTCCAGGGTAGCCTCACTTCTAGGACCGGCTGACAGCATGCCCTCCCGGGAGGCCTATCCATACAAATGGGAACGCCCTGCTCGCCTCTGCTGAGTGGCAACTTTTTTTTTGTTTGTTTTTTTCCGGTACTGGGAATCAAACTCATGACCTGTGCTTGCCAGGCAGGTACTGTGCCGCTGAGCTAAATCCCCAGCCCCCTGAGTGGCAACTTTGAAAGGCTGGAACCGGGCTTAGAACTTTTATTTCATGTGCGCCCCACTCGCTGCTCACAGGCAGGGTAGCAGCTTTAGCAGGATTGGGAAGCCACACACCACCGACCGAGTTACTGGGCATGTCCCTTAGCCAGGGCACTTGGGTGTGCATCATGTCCAGGGAGTGACCCTGCAGGCGGGAAGAGCACAGGCTGTGGTGTTCAACAAAGCACTTTGGTGCAGGCCGGGCACGGTGCACGCCTGTCATCCCAGCACTCAGGAGGCTGAGGCAGGAGGATCACTGTGAGTTCAAGGCCAGCCTGGGCTGCAGAGTGAGATCCTTGAAGGGCCTTGTTTGCTTTGGCACTTCGGAAGACCAGCAGCGAGCAGGTGAGGCCAGCTGGTGCCAGTCCGGGAACCCCTGGGGCAGCAGGTGCTGCGGCGGCCGTGAACGTCCCATCCCACGGGAATGAGTGCAGGGTGACTTTGCTTTCTGGGTTTCCCTAGGGGAGGGAAGGGTTAGATGAGGGGGAAAGCCCGGCTGCTGAGAGGGGAGAGGCCATCCCTCGTTACTCTGGGCAAATCAGGAAATCCTGCTTCCATGATTAGATGAAGGCTGGAAATTTAGTAAAAGGCTCACTGTGCGAAGGGGCAGGGGAGATTGAGTCTCCGTTAGCGGCGCCCAGTCTGCTCCCCAGCATGTGCCTGCCTGTAAAAAGATTGTTTATTTAAAGGAAATAATGTTTATTGGCGTTCCAGACCCTGCCCCGCTCACGTGCTTGGAGTGAGGGGCCCGGCCATCACATGACTAACGGAGGATGTCAGCCCAGGCAGAGGTTACAGCAAGGGCGATCGGGAAATACAGTGAACGCTGACATTTTAAACAATTATTCCAGCCAGACATGGGGGCGCACACCTGTCATCCCAGCGCTTGGGAGGCTGAGGCAGGAGGATCATCGCAAGGTCGAGGCCAGGCTGGGCTATGTATTGAGACTGTGTCTCAACCCGCTGTTGTAGTCAGAGTTGACAAGGGAATAGATTTAATATAGGACACATAATCTATAGGATTATTTTATAATATTCACCCAGAGAGTAAAATGCAGAGGAGTGCAGGAAATCTGTCCACACACTAGAGACCGAAAGAATCCAGCTGAGGGCCTGGGTCCCATGGCAGTGTCCTCACGAGTCCAGCCGGAGGCCCAGAGCCCAGGACAATGTCTTGTGCAAGTCTGTATCAAGGATCTGTGCTAAGAAGGCTCAGAGGTCATGGTGGAAGCTAGAAAGTCTGCACCAGCAGGATGAAGGGTCTGTGCCAGCAGCCTGAGGGATCTGTGCTGGAGGCAGGAAGTGACGCTCAAGGTAAGGACCAGAGATCCTCAGAAAGAACCGCTGCCATCCTCAGCGACAGTGAGACCTGAGCTTCTCTGCCGATGCAAACAGCCAGGTTTATATCAGGAAAGCCAGCGCGACAAGCCTCTCCAGGAGAATCCACAGCACCATGTTCCCCTCCAGTTCTCCTTTTATGCTGTTGGCAGCGACCCCCAGGTGGGCCCTCCAAGTTCAGCTGGGCGTTACACGTTGACAGTTAATCCAGCACAATCCACCCCTGGTCAACTTGATAATCAGACACATTTGCTTAAACTGTAGTTTCAGTGCAGATTTGTGAAAAGTTAGCATGTCTTGGTCTGTTCGGATTTACATTAAGATAGCAATTACACATATACAATGCTTATCACACTCATTCACACCTAAAGTAAAATATTCAAAGGGTAGATGAAAACCACAGTACTCTGACTAAATAACCTGGTTACAAGCCTGTATCTAAAAACTACATTACAGTCATACTCAAAGAGCTATTACAGTCACAGCCCTTGCTTCCCGTTAGCTGTAACGACAGGGCCTGGCTGCACCTAGAAACCGGGCTCTCCCGCGTTTCAGACACTCTTCCCTCAGGTGAGAGGCCTCAGATCACTTTTCATTGTCCTGTTCCTTCTCAACCAGCACGTTCTCCTCTGTTTCATCCTTGCAATGCACAGCTCCACTGGAGCCTTCCCGCTGGCCAAATGCCTCAGATCAGCCCGTTGGCTCTTCGCTCTTAATTTCCAACATAGATCTGGCCAAACCCCTCAACAGTAACCTTGCCACCGCCCCAGCAGTAGACTGCATTGAAAGCCTTCTGCCATCAAGGCAGTATAAACACAAGCAAAATGCAGACCAACTTCCTGCCAAAGCTCGACGCTCACCGCCTGGGATCCGGCAGCCGAGGCCGTGCATCCAAGAGAAGCCTCCTGCATCTCACCCTAACCCGCAGCATTTCCATCTGTGCTGGTTTTCCAGGCTCTGGCCAGAGTCTGCAGTATACAGCATACCGGGGCTGCCTCCTCAGGCAGATCCTCCCAAATTAATTCCCAAAGCTCTTAAATCACATGGCCAGGCAACGTCGCAGCAACAACCCCACTCTCCTGCTACCAGTTTTGTCTTAGTTACCTTTCTGTCATTGCTGGGCCAAAATACCCAACACCTAATGT
>NW_004955513.1:85026-147615 GCF_000276665.1 Chinchilla lanigera | reverse complement strand
TTTTTTTTTTTTTTTTTTGAGACAGGGTCTCTCTATGTAGCCCAGGCTGGCGTCAAACTCTCAGCGATCCTCCTGCCTCAGTCTCCCGAGTGCCAGGATGACAGGCGTGTGCCGCCACACCCTGCTCTAAGTCACTATACCTGCCGCTCACTGTTGGTGCTTTTAGCTCAGTTCCTGATGCCTTCTAGTTTTACGCTAATGGGAAGAAGTTTCAGTGCTGCAGAAAGAGTAGTTTTAAAGCTGCTCTTCCATTGCTGTTTTTAAATAAGCAGCGCTGACTACCCTGGGAGGAAACTGCGCAAGACGAGAAAGTTGGAAGGCGACTGTGGAGCGGTCCGCGGCAGAGATCTGTGCTGCGTTGCTAGGGAAGGGACGTCCCCGGCAGATCCCAGGAGGGCGCTGTGACAGCCAAGGGAGCCCCTCTTAGTATTCACAGGGACGAGCCACCAAACCAAGTCACCAGGCCCGCGGGGCTTGTGGCCTTTTGTGGATTTTGTTTAGGATCTAGCGAGGGTCTGTGAGTGTCCAGCCTTGTTTGTGTGGATGGAACCAGCCCGGTGCCCGGGCCCCCTCAGAGGCCCTGCGGCTTCTTCTCTCCAGCATCCCTCGGCGAGGACCGGTACAATTCAGAAAACAAGCGGGGCGGGCTTGTCGACTGCCTTCCGGCGCATTGTGGCCAAGTTTGAATTTATGGGGATGCTTTGGTTCCAGATGGGACAGTCATGGAGATCTGTTTTGGAATTTTATTCACTGGTTTTTTTTTGTTGTTGTTGTTAGAGCAAATTACAAACTTAATATTCTGAAATGTTTTCTTTTCCCTTTTTTTTTTTTTTTTTTTTGCCTTTTTGAGATAGGGTCTTCGCTATGCAGTGAACACTATGTAGCCCAGGCGGGTCTCAAGCTTGTGGAGATACTCCTGCCTCAGCCTCTCCAGTACTGGGATCACAGGTGTGCGCCACCACACCCGGCTGAAAGTGTTCTCTTAAATCTCTCATCCATTATCACTAATGAATTCATAAAAGAGGGGTCTTTTTGTTGGTTTGTTTGTTTAAGTAATGCAGGCTGGCCTTGTACTATGTAGCCAGGCTGATTTTGAACTCTCAGTGATCCTCCTGCCTCAGCCTCCCCAGTGCTGGGATGACAGGCATGCAGCCCTCTGCCCCCAGTCCATGAACATTTAATGTAAACTCTGCATGTGTTTGATGAGCTGTCCAAGAAAAGGATTCCTTGATTTGAGGAAATCCTGACTTCAGGGGGCCAGTGTGCCTTTTAAATACTACTCTAATTGTTTGGTTATCAGCGTTTCCTTTTCAAAATAAATAACCTCAGGAATAAAAGAGAACTCTTTTTTTGAGACAGGGTGTTGCTGTGTAGTGCAGGCTGGCCTTGAACTCACTATGTAATCCAGGCTGCTCTCAAACATGTCCGTCCTCCTGCCTCAGCCTCTTGAGTGCTGGAGTTATGGGCGTGCACCATCATGCCTGGCCGGAATGTTCGTTTTGAAAGTAAAGTGTTAGCCAAGACTTGTGAAGCTTGCTGCAGCAGCACTGCTCCTAGCTATAGAAATTCAGAAGCAACCAAGACCTCGTGCAATAGCTGACTAACCAGTGTGGGGCCGCCTGACAGGGAGATATCACCCACTGATAAGACAGCGTGAGCACCCGAGCCGTGAAAAGACACGGAAGGAATTGAAATACACATGGCTAAGTGAAACAGCCAGTGTTCCACTTAGTGAGATTCCAGCGCCTGGACAGTCTGGGAAAGGGAAAACTATATAGGCAGCAAAAAGGTCCCTGGTTGCTTGGCACTGAGGTGGGATGAAAAGGTGGGTCATGGGATTTTTAAGGCAAGAAAAGAAATAGATTTTGTCTGCTGCAGCATCAGTGGATAAATGACATCATCCACTTGGCAAAACTCAGAACTGATCAATGCCAAGACAGCGTTGGTGTGAACTCCAGGCTTGAGTTACTAACACCGCGTCAGCAGAGTCTATTACTTTAAGTTAAAAATCACAGAGCACAGTGAAAGTCTTGAAGCATAAAGATGTCAGATCTTCTTGTATACACAGTTAGAATATTTACATAGTGCAAAGTCCAAATTGATCTATAGGGTTTTAGATTTCAAACAATCTACAGGGCTGAGGATGTAGCTCAGCAGCACAGCGCTAGCCTGGCAAGCACGAGGTTCTGAGTTCGAATCCCAGTACCAACAAAAATCTACTTTTCTCCCATGACTTTTATTTTTAGGATCTCACTATGGAGCCCAGGCTGGCCTCAAACTTGCAGCAATGCTCCTGCCTCAGCCTCCCGAGTGCTGGGCTGACAGGCGTGTGCCATCACACAAGATGCGTGGAGCAGAGTCTTTCATTGTGAGACCAGGTCTTGCTAGGCAGGGACATCAGCAGTGGCGGTTTTTGTTCTTTTCCTTGGTGTGTCTTGTCCATATCCGACACAGAATGGACGCCGTCGTCCCCATCCTCCCCTGCCTGGGATGGTAGAAGCCAGTGCTTATGCCCTAAGCAGCCTCCAGGACAGACTCCCAGCTGGGCACTGCCCCTGTGGCAGTTGCAGAGCAAGGAGCACCTTGGTCCTGCCCTCCACCTTGAATTGGTCCCCACCGTCAGTCACCGCTTCTTCTGCCGGCCACGTGTGATGTTGCACTTTGTTTCTGTGGTTCTGTGGCGTGTGCACCTTCGGGCTGCGCCTTCCGGCCTGCACCTCCCTGCCTGCACCTCCCCGCCAGCCCCCGGCCATTGTCACAGCAAGAGCTCCCCAAGTCAGCTCCGGCGCCGTCAGACTCCTCTTTGGCAGTGGAGGAAGCCGGGAGGAGTGAAATGAGACCACACTTGGGGCCCCTACCTCTGGGGCAAACTTCTGCGCAGCCTGCAGACCTTGATCCCCGGGCTCAGGAAGCTGAAGCAGGAGGATCTCCAGGAGGTAGAGGCCAGCTTGAGCTGCCTAGTGAGACTCTGTCTCAAAAAAACAAAAGAAAGGAAATTTGGGGGTGCCTTGATGAGGAGCGTAGACGGACTCATCGGGTCAGGTTAAGACCGGGCCCCCTCCGAAAGCAGAGGCCCGCGGGCTGGGTGGATATGCGCTCGCGTGTCCTTGGAAGAGGCCTGTGTCACTGCGGTCTAAGGCATTGCGCCTCAAGACATTCCCTGAATCCTTGGGCTCTGTTTACTGCTTCTCAAATCAGGCCACTGGCCCTGCCCTAATCCCAGGATAGTCTGGGATTTACGGTATTTGTGAAGGATTTGGGTACCAGGGGTCTGGAAGGGAAAAACCCACTCACCAAGCTGCGGAGCCCGACTGCAGAGCTGCGGGTGACTCGGCTGCGACTGGAAGTTTCTGTTTTCTTTAAAGTACAACCTTACAATTTTTCTCATCGCTTTTCTACCCATCTTTTTCTATGCTAGCTCAAGACTGGGGGGATTGCACACAGGGCTTTCATACTGAGCTACACCCCCAGTCATTTTTCTTCTTCTTTTTGTTTATTTTGAGACAGGGTCTTACTAAATTGTCCAGCCTGGGCTTGAACTTGGAGATCCTCCTGTCTCAGCCTCCCAGAGTGCTGGAATTATAGGTGTACCCCTCTTTATCCAGCTCTGAGATATTTTTTGTAGCTCTGTGCAGTGAACATCTAGTTTATAAACACTATGAGAAAACAGAATTTGTGCCAGGGTGGTGACGCACGCCTGTAATCCCAGCACTCGGGAGGCTGAGGTAGGAGGATCCTTGTGAGTTCAAGGCCAGCCTGGGCTACAAAGTGAGCTCAAGGCCAGCCTGAACTGCATAGCAAGACCCTGTCTCAAAAAGACAAAAAAAAAAAAAAAAAAGAAAACAGAATTTGTGCCGACCATCTATTGCTACATCATGAATTTTGGGAGTGGTGTTTAACATGTAGTAGGTGCTCAGTAAAATATTTGTTGAGCGAATGACTGTTTTTGACAGGGAGTAGAAACATTGTACATTGTTTCCTGTGATATTTTTTGTACTCTTTATTCACCTTTATTTGAGAGGCTGATGATGTACTGTATTCTTGTTTTGGTACTTGGAAACTTTTTAGCATTTGAACAACAACAGATCTGGAGTTTTAAAACAACTTTTCCCCCTAAGAGTGAAATCTTCTTTGCAATCAATAATCTAACACACTGTGCTTGAGTATTAAATGATGCCCACTTTCAGAAAAACACGTTCTATTTTTGTGAGGACAATAAAGGAAGCGCATCAATCGAAGCAAAGGCATTCAATGCTTTAATGGGTTTTCCTATTGACTGAAGTTTTCCTTTCATAAATTATCTCCATTTTTGATTTCCAGTTGGCAGGGCCTCAAGTGATCTGAAGTTTTCTTATCCTGAGAAGTTCTCCATCAACCAGTTGTAAACTGACAGTTAGGGAGTTTGACAGAAGAATGTATGAGGACGCACATGTAACAGTATGATTTATACAAAACTAGCACAGTGAGCCAGGTGTGGTGGCCCAGGCCTGTGCTCCCAGCACTGAGGAGGCTGAGGCAGGAGGGTCACTGTGAGTTGAAGGCCAGCCTGGGCTACAGAGAGAGACCCTAACTCAAAAAAAGCAAACAAACAAAGGTAAAATGAGCGTCTGAAGCAAAAAACCAGAACACTGTTTTGCCCAGTGTCTCCTGGGCCACCCCCCCAGCCCCGACCACTCAGAGCTCCTTGTCCCTCCCTACCCTGATTGGGTGCCATATAAATTTGGCATTACTGACACATGTTCATCTGTAAGATTTTATAAAACCTTTTTGTGTGTGTTTGTGGTTATGTAGCTGCTTTGTTTGCTTTTATTGTCTCTTTGAGACAGGGTCTCACCATGTAGCCTAGGCTGGCCTCAAACTTGTGATCTTCCTGCCTCAGCCTCCTGAGTGCAGGGATTACAGGTGTGCACCACCTAGCCCGGCCTCCAGCTGTTATAATATTTTGAACTAAATTGATTTTAAAACACATTTTAGGTGGAGGTCTTCTTGCTATTCGTCTTTGGATAAATTTTCATCTTCTGACACTTTTTCCTCAGAGGCGAGGCGGGCTACTGCCCCTGATGGCCTCCTAAGGGACTTGGCTTCCCAGGGTGCCCACACCCTATGCAACGGAGTTACGAACAACCAGGGTGTCCACGGCGCAGACCAAAGCCGCCTGCGACACGGAGCGGACCAGCGATTTGCTGGCCTCAGGGCCCCTTTCCTTGAGTCCAGGTCACTCACACAGATGTCACTGCAGCGTCTGAGTCTCCCCCCAGATTGGCTTCTCCCAGGGATTTGGCACCAGGGCCCCCTGAACACACTTTCTGTGATAGGAGGCCCCATATTAAAAGTTGCCTTGTAGCCAGATGGCCCTGGCACAAACCTTGGTGGGTTTGGGTTCAAGGGACAGTGACACCTTAAGATCAAGGGCAGGCTGGGCATCTTGGTTCCCACCTATCAGCCCAGCCTTTGGGAGGCTGAGGCAGGAGGATCACTGGGAGTTAGTTCAAGGCCAGCCTGGATATGTCTCAAAAAGGTGAAGGTGAAGTGTGAGGTCAGGAGAGGACTGTGGAGGGCCCTTGGAAGATGCCAAGGGTTGCTGCCAGCTGCTGGGAAGCATCCACCGGGCCCTTGGGGTTTTAGAATGCACGGCTGAGAGCTGGTGTATATAGTGTGCACTCATAAATTACGCAGTGTTTTCCATTACCTGGCTTTCTTCATTTTTGCAAATGTACAACTTAGAGCAGCCAGGCCTGGTGGCACATGACTGTAGTCTCAGCCTCTGGAGGCTGAGGCAGGAAGATTGCCAGGGGTTCAAGGGCAACTTGAACTACTTAGTGAGTTCAAGAACAGCCTGAATTACATAGCAATATCCTGTCTCAAAAAAATGAAAAAAGTCTTAGACAGAACAGTGAAGATTATTAATTTTATCATAACCTCAAGCCTCAAATATACTTTTTTTTCAACTAAGGATTTGACCCAGGGACTTTGCATTGAGCTACATCGTCACCTTCCCCCTGCACCCCCAGACAGGGTCTTGCTAAGTCCCTAACTTATCTAGGCTGGGCTCAAAACTGGGATCCTCCTGCCTCAGCCTCCCAGAGTGCAGGCATTACAGGCACTGAGCACCACACCTGGCAATACACGTTTCTAATTGAGTGTAAAGACGGAGATGGGCTTATTCCTGAAGCACTTCCCTATGCCCCAGAATGTTACGCAGTTGAGTCATAAGTGGAACAAATCACTTTTGCCTGGGAGGATGATTTTTTTTTTTTTGGTACCGGGAATGGAACTCATGACCTTGTGCTTGCGAGGCAGGCGCTGTGCCTCTGAGCCACATCCCCGGCCCCTGAGGGAATGATAGACAGAATGAAGCATTTGCAGCTATTTTCCTAGAACCAGATGGAGGGAGACGGATGTCACTTCTAGGAAACAACCGACAATATTTGTTGTCAGTGACAGCTTTCTAGCTTTTAAGTGAAAATTAGAATTTGGAGAAGGTTGTATTTCCCTGGGAGTGCGACAGCTTCCAAATATTTAGAGACTCAGAAAAGATGAGATAGGCCAGGCATGAGCAAATGTGAGCCTTTGATATCTTCCCGATGGAACGTGTCAGCACACTCAGAAGATAGCGTCAGTACATAGCGAGGAGATCATATTTTCTGTCTTTTTTTTTTTTTTTTTGAGACAGGATCTCACTATGCCGTTCAGGCTGGCCTTGAGCTCACTTTGTAGCCCAGGCTGGTCTCAAACCCGCAAGATCCTCCTGCCTCAGCCTCCCAAGTGCTGGGATTACAGGCGTGCGCCACCACACCCAGCAAGATCACGTTTTCTGAAGGCCCAGTGAAGAGTGTGTCCTCATTGTACACAGATAAAGAGCCTTCAGCCAGGCCCGCCTGTCACCCCAGCACTTGGGGGCTGAGGCAGGAGGGTCCCCAAGAGTTTGAGACCAGCCTGCACTGCATAGTGAGACCCTGTCTCAAACAGACAAAACAAAATAAACCTGAAGTACAAGATTATTTGATTGTGACCGAATCTGATAGTCTCAGATGCCGCACTGCAGCTAGCCTCTGAGGGACGGTTTGTCAGGTTTCAGTGTCATGGTGAAGAATAACTTAAAGTGATCTCGAAGGAATGTTGAAACTCTGCTGTTCCTAACTGCCCGTCTGAGGGAAGCTGTAGTTTTTCATTTACTGCAAAGTCCGGAGCGGCAGCAGGCTGAGCGCGGGAGCCAGCTGTCTTCAGTTAAGCGGGGCAGGAGAGAGATGTGCAAAAACGCAAAACAGACACCGTCTTCCCAATAGTTTTTCTCTTTTTGCAGAAATCAGTTTTGAAAAATAGCCGGGCGTGGTGGCACACGCCTGTAATCCCAGCACTCAGGAGGCTGAGGCAGGAGGATCGTTGTGAGTTTGAGACTAGCCTGGGCCACAAAGTGAGCTCAAGGCCAGCCTGAACTACATAGTGAGACCCTGTCTCAAAAAGACCAAAAGATAAATAAATAAATAAATAAATAAATTAATTAATTAATTAATTAATAGATATTTTTGAGGCAGAATCTCACTATGTAGTTCAAGTGCCTTGAACTAACTGTGGAGCCCAGGCTGGTCTCAAACTCACAGCAGTCCTCCTGCCTCAGCCTCCTGAGTGTTGGGATTATAGGTGCCTGGCACCAGGGAGGTTTTGAGCACAGATGAACTTTATTGAAAAACAGCTTATGGGACGAGACTACTAGAGTATTTTGTGGGTTTTTTTTTTTTTTTTTTTTTTGGTTTTTCTCTGGTACCAGGAACCGAACTCACGACCTTGCGCTTGCCAGGCAAGCGCTTTTGCCGCTGAGCTAAATCCCCAGCCCCTTGTGGGTTTTTTTTGAAAGAGGATTTTGCCTTGTTGCCCAAGCTGGTCTAGAACTCTAGGCTCAAAGAATCCTCCTGCTTCAGCCTCCTGGATACCTGTGGCCATTGGCAGGCACCAGACTGCCTGGTGGAGGCCAATAATTGTTGTCTTTTTTTTTTTTTGAGAGATTGTCTTACTGTGTAGCCCTAAGCTGCTTTTGAACTTGCGATCCTCCTGCCTCAGCAAGGACTTGGTTGTCAGAAGCTGTTGCTTTTAAATATGCACATGACGTTAAAAAGTTTAAAAAGAATTGCAAACTAATGTAATTCGGGAAAATTGTTAATTGTTGTCAGATTGTTAATGGGACAAGAAGTCTAGGGGCATAGCCAGGCGTGGTGGTGCATGCCTGTCATCAAAGCATTCAGGAGGCTGAGGCAGGAGGATCCCTGTGAGTTCCAGAACAGCCTGGGATACAAAGTGAATTCAAGGCCAGCCTGAACTACAGTGAGACCCTGTCTCAAAAAAATGGAAAAAGAAAGGGGCGGGTGGTGTGGCATCCCCAAAGAGGACTCCTGTGGAGCAAGGGGTTCTTAGCATTTTGAAAATAAACTTGATTTATAAACTTCCCAGACTCCGGCAGCCAGGTGCTGCTCACTGCCGAGCAGAGCGCTGGAAAGAAGCTATGTCACCGGGGCTGCTTCACAGCCACGCTCCACTCTGTGCATTTGTTCTCGGGCCTTCGAGAGACCTGCGCTCCTGCTACACTGCATATTTGCTCAACAACCCTTGTCGGCAGAGATAACAGAAATAAATAATCTCCTCGAGACGGAACCCAGGCTTTGCGGTGTATGCCGTGGAAAGCCAAGAATCAGTGAGAGCTTTAAATACCTGTTTCAAAAGCTACTGGATATTTTGCAGTGGTTTTTTTTTCGTTTTTTTTTTTTTGAGACCGGGTCCTGCTTTGTAACCCAGGCTGGCCTCAAGCTCATGGTAATCCTCTTGCCTCAGCCTCCTGAATGCTGGAATGACAAGCGTGCGCCCAGCGCCCTGCAGGACTTTGAACAGAGTCCACACAGGATAGGGGCTGCACGGTGCGTGCAGGGTGGAGAGCCGCGGTACAGCGCGGCCCTGCCGGCAGAAGTTGTGCTGCGTGTTTAGAAGAGGTCGGGCTTGCTTGTGGGTGACAGGCGAGCGCTACCCGGGGAGTGGGTCTCGGGCGGAGCGCCACAGGGGCCGCAGCCTGGTCCTCTGTCCCGCAGCCCCGAGACTCCGCGCTCGCCCTGGCTGCCTCCTCCGCAGGGCCGGGGCCTCCCTGGCGGGCGTCCCGCCCCGCCCCCTCCCGGCCAGCTCCTCTGCGCAGCGCTGCTCCCCAGCCCCGGCCCGGCCTGACCTCAGATCCCCGAGCCCAGCTGCTCCTCGGGCCCAAAGCGGGTGGGTCTGTGTTTCCAGCTGTCTCAACTCCTGGTGAATCCCACACCGTCGCGGGGAGCAGAGCCCGAGAGCCCCGTGGGTCCCCTGTCCCCTGTCCCCTGTCCCCTGGACCATGAAGACAGCCTGCTGAATGATGACCGGAAGCAGCCCTGTGGTCCGGCCACCCCTGCAGGTCTTGGGCCACTGGATGCTCTGAGCTCGGCACTCAAGGCCCTGGGTGGTGACCCGGCTCCCTGCTGTCTCTGCTCTCTGCCGGCCACACCCATTCCTTATCCCCACTTCCCCTTGGGGGCACCGAGGGGATCACCCACCGCAGTCCTGGGCACCCCAGTCCCCAGAACTGCCGCGGCTACCAAGCCTTGCTCCCGGCGCGGAGCCGGCTCTGGCACACCGCGAGGGCCTGCTGTGCGTGTGAAAGGACCCGGGTGTCCATTCATCCCCAGGGAGAAAGCAGAGCCCTGTGCCTCTCCCTTGGCCCTCCTCGCCCAAGTCAGCCCACCGCCTTGAGCCCCCTGGGTGATGCCAGTGTCGCCGCCAGCTCGAGGCATGGGGCGGCGGGGGGCACCTTTCCTTCCACCGTGACCTTTGCTCCTTAGACGCCAGGCAGTGGCCTGGGCCGTTCGCAGTCCGGGCCTGTGACTAAGCGCGGCTGCAGGGCTGAGGGCGCCCGGAAAGTGTCGCGGCTGCCGCGGGGCCGGGCCGCTAGCGAAGCTCACCTGTCGCGCGCTCTCTCCACAGGACCAGTTTGACAACCTGGAGAAGCACACGCAGTGGGGCATCGACGTCCTGGAGCGGTACATCAAGTTCGTGAAGGAGCGGACCGAGATCGAGCTCAGCTATGCCAAGCAGCTCAGGTAGGGGCCGGGCGAGGGGCCGCGCCGTCCTGTCCCCGCTGTCCTCTCCCCGTCCCGTCCGCGCTGCAGAAAATTCATTTCTACAGGACACTGAAAATAAAAGGCAAGGCGTTGTTCCTTAGGCTCGGTTTTGTGTCGTTTTTGCTGCTGTGCTGGGGGTGGAACCCAGGCCTTGACGCTGCTCCATGCCGCAGCTCAGGCCCGAGGTTCACTGCATTTTGGTTGATTTTTGAGACAAGGTCTCACTGTGTAGTCCAGGCTGCCATCAAATTCGTGACAGTCCTCCTGCCTCAGCCTCTTCCCTGACTGCGGGGATGACAGGCGTGCGCCACCACACCAAGCTGATTTTGGGTTTTAGAAGCATGGAGTTTTTGCCAGGTGTGGCGCACGCCTGTCATCCCAGCTCCAGGGAGGCTGAGGCAGGAGGACTGCCATGAGTTTGAGGCTGGCCCTGGCTACATAAGCAAATTCAAGGCCAGCCTGAACTACATAGTGAGACAGTGAGACTCTGTTTTTTTAAAAAAAAAGTACTGAGTTTTCATCCAGAGTATGTATTGTAATGATGAAAGAACAGATTTTTATAGGGTTGTCATCATCGTTGTTTAAGCATCTAGCATCTACCCGGGAGGCTGAGGCAGGAGGGTCACTGCAAGTTCGAGGCCAGCCTGGCTCATGTAGTAAGTTCAGTTCAGTGAAATAACATAACTAACTGCCAGACCCACAGCATCCCTAGCGCCCTGTGCGGCTCTGCCTCAGCAGCACTTGGGCTTTTAGCTCCGAGAGCCGGAATGGAAAATGGTCCTCTCTGTTCATTATTCAAACGCAGCTCCATTAGTCATAATGTGTTGTCTCTCACGTGGAAATGCCTTGCAGAGCGGCCTCGCCCAAGTGACGCCCACTCCTTTCCTCCTCTCTTAGAGCTTGTTTATTTTTTCTTTTCTACTAGTCCGAACTTCTCTTCCCTGGTGCCTCGGTCCTGTCCGCTTGCTCACGTTTACAGGACTGGGGGGCGAGGGCATGCGGGCAGCTCTGCACATGCTCTGTCCTGCGCATGTGCGTGCGATGCTGCGTGGGGGTGCTCAGGGCTTTGCCAACGTGAGGCGACTGCCTTTCTTTTTTGCCGGGTGTGTGGGTTTTTTTGAGACAGGATCTCTGTGTAGTTTAGGCTGCCCTGGAACTCACTATGTGGTCCAGGTGGCAATCCTTCTGCCTCAGCCTCCTGAGTGCTGGGATTACAGGCGTGGTCCACCACGCCCAGTTTAAAGATGATGTTTTTATTTTGACTTGAAAATGATTTAATACAAGCAGGGCAAGGAACCTGGAACGCATGGCGATCCTCCTGCCTCAGCTTCTCCAGTGCTGGGATCACAGGTGTGCGCCCCCACGCCTGGCTGTTTTGGTTTCTTGGTTTTGTGTTTAGTTTGGTGTTCCCACTCGCTAAACGCGGGCCTTCAGACCATTGCGGGCCCCCAAACCCAGCTGCCCCTTGCGGCTGCCGCGCGGTCTTGCCTGAGCCTTGGCTGAGTCACAGGTTTCTCCTCCGACCCCGCCTCCTCCGTCCCATCCTGGCTGTCCCCGCCCTCCTCCCTGAAGCGAGGGAGCCAGCAGAGCGCTGTGCCCTGCCCGCCCCCCTCCCTGCACCCCAGACACCGCCCGACCTCCGCCTGCCTCCACCTGGCCTGAGTGCCCCGGGCACCTCCCTGCGTACTTAGCATTCGCGGTGAGACTCTCCCTGCAGTTTACAGTACACTCGGTACACGCCCCCCTGCTCAGTATACGCCCCCCTGCTCGGTACACGACCCCCCTGCTCGGTACACCCGGCATCCTCTGAGGGACCCTCATGTACCGTGCTTGGCTTTTTTTTTTGGTACAGGGCCTCTGTACTGCTGTGGCCTCAGTTCTTTTTTCTTTTTCTTTTTTTTTTCTTTTTTTTATTGTGAAACAGGGTCTTGCCAAGTTGCCCAGTCTGGGCTTGAACTTTCAATCCTGCCTCAGCCTCCCTGAGAGCTGGGATTGGGGGTGGGAGCCCCGTGTGGGCAGCAGTTGTGCCTGTACCTGGTCCCTCTCGCTGCTGCTTTTCCCTTTGTACTCCCTCCCTATTCACAAAGCTGTTTCCATTCCTTCCTTCTGTTCTCTTTTGTTCTTCTCCCCCCCTCCCCCCTTGTTCCTCATCCCATTTGGACCCTTCCTTTTCCCAGTGTCTATTATACATCTTTTTTTCTTGCCTTTATGAGACAGGGTCTCGCTATACAGTTCAGGCTGGCCTTGAGCTCACTTTGTAGCCCAGGCTGGCCTCGAACTGGCAACGATCCTCCTGCCTCAGCCTCCTGAGTGCTGGGACTATGGGCATGCGACACTGTGGCAACTTTGGTCCTTATTTACTTTCAGTTTCTCACGCCAGAAATACAGTGCATATTTAAATGCGTGTCCCCTTTATTTCACTTAGGAGTGTGGTCTCAAGGGGCATCCATTTACTTAGAAAAGACTTGAGCTTATCCTTCTTCGAGCTTATCCTTCTTTATGGCAGAGTAGTACTTCATTGTATAAAAATGCACAGCATCTTCATCCATTCTTCAGTGATGGGCGTTTGGGCTGTTTCCAAGATTTAACTATCACAAACTGCATTGCTGCAGGGTGTGGCAGTGCAGGGCTTTAATCCACACTTATAATCCCAGCACTCAGAAGGCTGAGGCGGGAGGATCTGTGACTTCAAGACCTGGCTGGGCTACAAAGTGAGCTCAAGGCCAGCCTGAAATGCATAGTGAGACCCTGTCTCAAAAAGACCAAAAAAACTCGCCCAAAAACTGTGTTGCTGTAAACATGGGTCCTTGCTGTCCCTTGCGGCGGGATTTCAGCACTGACTGTTCCCCAAGCTCCACCACCTCCACCTGCAGAGCGTAAAGAAGAGTGACAGGGACCTGTGTCCTTGGACGCAGGAACCTCAGGTGCGGCCTGTGGAGGCCCTCGGCCGGCGCCTGTCCCTGGGTGGCCGGCTGTCAGCGGTGACGCCTCCTGTCCTGGTCCTCGAGTCCCCCCAAAGCCGGGCTTGCGTGTTCTTCGGGGGCCATGTGCAGCTGAGGAAGCCTGGCCTGAGGCTCCGCTGTTCCTTCTGAGACTTGGGGCGCTTCTGTCTCGGGCTGAGTCCCTTCAGCAAAGAGGTGTCGTGGGCTTGTGGACCCCCAGGTTTGGGGTGCGCCCAGCACAGGTTGTGCTGAGAGCTGGAAGGTGGAGACACCGCCTCGGGCCCCTGTGCGAATCACAGTGTCTTTTGCCCCATTTCCCGTCACTGGTTCCGGCCTCCTCCCTGCCCCACCCACTTCTGTCTGAATTGGGTCCTGCGGCTGCTGCAGTCCTCTATCCCTTTCCCTGTCACCTTTGCCCAAAGCCTATGAACTGAGGGTTTGTTTATTTTCCCCTGTTGAAAATTTTCTTGGTTCAGGGCCTGGTGGTGCACACCTGTCATCCCAGCACTTGGGAGGCTGAGGCAGGAGGATTGCGAAGTTCCAGGCCAGCCTGGTCTCCACAGCGAGACCCTGTCTCAGCTGCACCATCCCCTAAGAAAAAAAGAAAAATTTTTTGGCCTTTGTCTTTTACATTTTGTTGTTAGCAAAGCACTGTTCCTGGTTGACTTTTACTTGGCCACCTTTATCCAGGAATCTGTGGTGAGCATTAAAACAATAAAAGAAACACAAGCATCCCTGAGGCCCGCCCTGGACCTTGTGTCTGGGTCTGGGCGGGGCCCAGGGTCTCGTTTTGTAAACTTTCCCGCTACGGGTCACCGGGTCTGCACCCAGCATTCCTAGCGAAGGGAGGGCACTTTCCTCTTCCTTTCAGTCTGCTGGACAGCGAGTCAAGTAAACACTTCCAGTTCCTCAGACAGATCACAAAACTTTAATTATTTATGCTTATTTATCTTTTTTCTGTTTTATTTTTGTTTTTTTGAGACAAGGTCTCACTATGTAGTTCAGGTTGGCCTCAAACTCACAGGTGTCAGTCCTGCCTCAGCCTCCTGAGTACCTGGGTCACAGCCCACATGCAACCGGGCCCCACCCCATAAAATTAAAGTTTGGTTTTTTTTGAGACAGGGTCTGGCTGTGTAGTATACTGTTAAGACTGGCCTCGAACTCACTGTGTAGCCCAGGCTGGCCTTGAGCTCACTTTGTAGCCCAGGCTGGCCTCAAACTCACAGTGATCCTCCTGCCTCAGCCTCCCAAGTGCTGAGATTACAGGTGTGTGCCACCACGCCTGGCTCTCATGTGTATCTTTTAAAGGGTGGTTGTGGGAAACCAGCCAAAGAAAGGCATTGTGTTTTCAACATAAAATGGATCTGCTTTTTGCCTTATGTTTTCTCTAAGGCTCTGAGCTATAACCATGAATGAAATTTTGCCCTTTTTGTATTCTTTGTCCTTTGTTTTTTTGTTTTGTTTTTTGCAATGCTGAGGATGGAACCCAAGCCCTGTCACATGCTGAGCACATGCAAATGCTCCCCGCTGAGCTGCACCCCCAAATTTTGTATTCCTTTGGATTTAGAATGATTAGATAAATCCTGTCATCCTAGCACTCGGGAGGCTGAGGCAGGAGGATCATGGTGAATTCAAGGCCAGCTTGAGCTACATAGTGAGACCTTGTCTCAAAAAAACAAACAAAGCTACATAGTAAATTGAGACCAACCAGAACTACACAGTGAGACCCTGTCTCAAAAAACCAGAAGGAAGGAAGGGAGGGAGGGAGGGAGGGAGTGGGGAAGGACCAACCCAGCCTGGGAGGGCTGTAGAGCTGGTGTTGAAAGCATTTCAGTGTCCCTCCGAGGAGGAGAACTGGACATTTCCCTGGGTCCTGGTGGAAGCATGGACATCCGGGGCAGCACAGCCGTGGTCATGGCAGGCACGCTGACGGCCTGGGGACCGTAAGAGACAGTCGCTCGCGATGCTGCTGTCCCCACTGACCCGGTGTTCTCTGCGTCCTAAGAAAGCCAAGCGCTTGCGCAGGAGCCTGCTTGGTCCTCATAGCCAACAGAAGACGGGAGCCGCGTTCGCGGACACACAGCCCTGTGCAGACTGACCAGCCAGCGCAGGCGGGCTCCACCTGCAAGCGTCCTCAGCTTTTTTTTCGTGGTGCCAGGGGTTGGACCCAGGGCCTCTCCCGTGTGAATGAGGCGAGTGCTCTGTGGCCGAGCCGCGTCCCCGGCCCTTCTGTGAATGTTTTTGTGTATTTTGTTGGGGGGGGTGGCGGGAATCGAACTCAGGCCCTGGCGCTGGCTAGGTGGGCGCTGCACCGCTGAGCCACATCCCCGGCCCGCAGACGGTGCTGAGCGCGAGTGGGCCGCAGAGAACAGCGGTCCTTCTTTGACTCTGACTACAGTCTGAGGACGAGGGAGTCCCGCTTACCCCGTTTGCGCAGAGCGGGGCTCACACTTAGGTGTGAGGACCTGACATATTTTTGCAGTCAGGTAAGAGACCAGTGACCGAGACAGAATCCCAGGGAAGACTGCGGAGGCCGCACGGGCGCGGCTCTGGCTGTGGACCATGAGTCTACGGGAAAGCAGGGGCCATGTGTATGGTCCGGCCCGTAGGAGCGAAAGTACATCTTTTTTTTGTACCGGGACTCGAACTCAGGACTTTGCACTTGCCAGGCAGGCATTTGTGCCGCTGAGCTTCATCCCCGGCCCGAAAGTAATCTTAATGAGGCCGAAATAGCATTTCCCTGACTGCTGCAGCCGCGTACAACAACTGAAAATTAAGACAGAATCCAGAAAATTCGATAAAGATGTGGTAGGGTATTTCCTGTGACAGTGAAGTTAAACGCTAAGATGAAAACAAACGCAGGGGTTGGCTTTCGGCCTGGAGAGGATGTGCGCGGGGCCAGGGCCGGGCTCTGGCTAAGCCGAGCTGGGGCCGCGCGCCCCAGGCAGGTGAGAAGCTTCCCGGTGGCCCGGCCTCCATGCCGGCCAGCCAGCACGGCGGCCTTTAACCTGACATCCGGCAGTCTGGCCTGGGTTTGGGGCGGCGATGGCCAGCAAAGAGTGACCACGAGGAGGCGGACAGCCCCTCCGGCCCAGATGAGAACCCCTGTGCGGTCCAAATGCGCTGATAAAACCCAGTTGGGCCCAGCCGCGCCCCGGGAATGACCGCAGGTCACTATTTCCGCGTCTGGTTTGCTCTGCCCAGGAGGTCAAAGGTCACACTGTGGGAGTCCCGCCTGAGGCACACATGGGAGGAGATGGATTCCAGCTGTGCTTGCCTGTGTGTGTGTGTGTGTGTGTGTGTGTGTGTGTGTGTGTGTGTGTGTGTGAGAGAGAGAGAGAGAGAGAGAGAGAGAGAGAATCTTGTCAACAAAGCACCACTGCCATCTTTCATTCCTGATCTCTCGATCGGCTTTCTAAATGAGGTGCTGTGTCTGCGTTCTTGTTTTAGGAATCTTTCGAAGAAGTACCAACCAAAAAAGAGCTCCAAGGAGGAGGAAGAGTACAGGTATGTAGGTCAGGGGGTCGGTGGGGACGGTGTCATGCCCCGGGGGAGCCGTGGGGGGACCAGAGGAATCCAGATGTGTAGAAACAGGCTGCCGGGCCTGGTGGTGTGGCCTATACCCCCAGCACTTGGGAGACTGAGGCGGGAGGATCACCAGGAGTTCAAGGCCAGCCTGAACTAAGTCCCTCGAGACCCCGCCTCAGAAAACCAAAACCAAAAGCAAAAAGGTTGCATTCTACACTGAAGGAGAAAAGTACATTTAACTAGCTTTCCTTATACTGAGCCGCTGCTCCTGTTCCTGATTATTTCCATTAAAGTGTGAGGAAAAGTTGCAAAGTAGAATCTAAACACACGCAGGAAGTGTGGATTACACACTTTTTTTTTTTTGTCTTTTTGAGACAGGGTCTCCCTATGCAGTTCAGGCTGGCCTTGAGCTCACTCTGTAGCCCAGGCTGGCCTGAACTCACAACGATCCCCCTGCCTCAGCCTCCCGAGTGCTGGGATTACAGGCATGTGCCACCACGTCCCGCTGGATTACACACTCTTGCTATTGCTTCTGTAATATCAAGTGTCTTTGTTGTACTGCTCGTTTGGCCAAAAAATATATCTGTTTCAGTCTGCAATGAAGGCATCTTAATGATGCACAGACAGCCCAAAAGTATTATGTCTGTGATAGATTGATTGATTGCTTTGCTTTTGTTTTTTCAGACAGGGTCTCACTATCTGAGGTTGAGGCTGGCCTTGAACTCACTGTGTAGCTCAGGCTGGTATCAAGCTCATGGCAACCCTCCTGCCTCAGCCTCCCAGTGCTGGGGTGCCAGGGGGGCTCCACCAGGCCTGGTTTATGTCCCTCATCTATGTCTCTGATTCAGATCTGAGCGTCTAAGATGTCAGGGTGCAGCAAGTGTAGGTATTTGGGCGACACCTACCCGAAGCGTCACCGAAGCTAACTAGGATGAGAAGTGCTGGGTTGTAATGAATTCTGAGCCGCTCTGCAGAGACCTGGCTCTGTGTAATGAACCGTGCGGCCCCGCGGGAGTCGGGAGGAACGAGCCTGGCCGTAATTACTGTTCCCCGCCGGGCCGGAGGGGCCCGGGGCCTCGTGGTGAAGGAGCCGCGCTCTGTCCCCAGGTACACGTCGTGCCGAGCCTTCTTGTCCACCCTGCACGAGACCGGCGACTACGCTGGGCAGCACGAGGTCATCTCGGAGAACATGACGGCGCAGATCCTGGCCGACCTGGCCCGCTACGTCCAGGAGCTGAAGCAGGAGCGGAAAGCGGTAAGGCACTTGGTTTCTCTAAGAGACTGCGCCCCGGTGATGGGGACAGCGGGCAGCACTGACATGCAAGGTGACACCTCTGCCGGCCGTGGAAATGTTACGGACCCCGCTTCAAAACGAAAAAAGTCTCTTTCCGTGTGGCTTGGTGGCACACGACAGTCATTCCAGCACTTGGGAGGCTGAGGCAGGAGGATCACTGCAAATCTGAGGGCAGCCCAGGCTACATAGTGAGTTCAAAGCCTGCCTGAACCTGTCTCTAATAACAGAGTAACTTGTAGGTCTCTACATACAATTTTGAGGGTCTCCCAGGCCCTGTGAAACGTCACCTGGGAATATTGCCAGCATTCTGGGAGGCTGGAGCAGGAGGACTGCAAGTTCCAGCCTAGCCTGGGCAGTTCAGTGATTTAGCAGTGGTAAATGATAGTGAACCGAGTATCACCGAGCCCAGCGCTGGCTTCCGGTTGCTGACCCACTTCCGGTTGCGAGGGCCCTCAAGCGGTCTGGCCTCTTTGCGCCTGTCATCCTGTCCACACGTCCTGCATCTCTCCCTGCCACGCCCCCACCCGGGGAGCGCAGCATTTGGCCAAGTCCCTCATGGAACCATGCGCTTGCACAGTAGGAAATCCCAGCTGTGTCCTGTGTAAGTCCTGAAATGGAAGCCCACAGCCCAGCCTCCTCCTCCCTTCCTTCCCGTGGCCCCAGGCCCTTTGCAGGGCTTCTCTCCTTGTGTTCCTTTCTACTGCTCTTTGGGGGACGCTTCTGACCATTTTTTCAGGTGTTTCCTGCCCTGTCCCTCCATCTGCCTCACCTTTTCCACTCCATTCACACACCTGCCCCCCCTCCCGTGTCTACCTTTTTTCCCTAGTGCCTATGGGCAGCTAACTCTTTCCTCCCTGGAGAGAGGTTGCTAGGGATCGAACCCAGGGCCCTGTGCACGCTCAGCACATACTTTCCCCCTGCAACAGCTACCTGAGACAGCTCCTAGCAGCCAGCGTTTGTTGGTTTTGAGATGGGTTCTAACTATGTAGCTCAGGTTGGCCTCAAATGCCAAGATCCTCCTGCCTCAGCCTCCTGAGTGCTGGAACGACAGGTGTGCACCACCACACCCGGCTTCCCAGCTGGCATTTTGATGTATTTACCTGCAAAGCTTATTTTTCTCCAACCTCGTGCTCCCCAAGGACAGGGTTTTCATGCCACCCCGTGCCAGGTATGGTGGGTAACAGGGCCGGGCCAGGTGCTTAGTAAGTACCTTGCGGGGCAGAGTTCGGAGAAGCGGAGGCAGCGGTGGGCAGGGTGTGGCATGAGGCCCCTGCAACTCGGCTTAGCTCTCGGGCTGCACAGGATTCGGGCTTCCTCAGCTTCCCTTGCCGTCCTGCGACGGAATTGTTTATCTTCTTACACTCTGCTAATTGCATGCTTTTTTTTATAGTCGTGCCTTTTGCAGTTTGTTCCTTTTTTAAAATCAAAAATGATAGTAATTTGTGGAGGAAATTATCAGTAGTCCTGAGCTACATTAAATATCTGGTAATTTATAGCGCCCTTTTATTTGAAGAAGAATTACAAAGCCGGGCCTCTGAGTCAGATGTTTTGCTGGGAGGCTCCGCGGGCCCTCAGCTGGGAAGCTTCTCTAATTACATTAAAGTGGCATTTTAGGAAATGGTGAGTCTCTGGGAGCACACGAAGAAAGGCAGTAAACGAATGCGTATTCGTGGTTTTCTCACACACAGCCGCGTTAGCAGTTTTCCTTTTTTCTGTAACAGTTACCGTTCTTTTGAAGGGAGCCCATAGCTGGGCAGGGAGGCCCAGGCCTATAATCCCAGATACCTGGGAGGCTGAGGCAGGAGGATCACAAGGTCAAGGCCAGCTCTGTCTCTAAAAATAAAAATAAATACATTGAAGGATCACATAATGTGGCAATTAAAGCACTATCATTTTTGTTGTTTTCTTTTTTTTTTTTTTTTTTGTCTTTTTGAGACAGGGTCACTTTGTAGCCCAGGCTGGCCTTAAACTCACAACGGTCCTCCCAACCTCCCGCCTCAGCCTCCCTAGTTCTGATATTACAGGTATGCGCCACCATGCCGGGCTTCTGGCCTTGAATTTGTGATGACTCCTCTGCCCCGCCCTCCCCAGTGCTTTTGGTTTTTTCTTCTTTCAACACCGGGGATCGAACCCAGGGCTTTTTACCTTGAGCTACATCCCCAGCATTTTTAAACTTTTTAAAATTTTGAGACAGGGTCTCAATACTTTGCCTTGCCCTGGCTGGGCCTGAACTTGCAATCCTCCTGCCTCAGCCTCCCAAGAGTGCTGAGATTACAGATGTGAACACTGTACTATTTAAATGACCCTGGACTGTTCACCTGGCCCCCAAGGGTGTCCCTCGTGTAGGCCTGAGTAGCACCTGTCATTAATCCCACCTGTGGCCCTTGGGTGGGAATTGTGTCTCCTTTGCTATGCAGAGGCTGTTGGAAGGAGGGGTGGTCGGGCCTGTTTTGTGGGCTGGGGTGTCACACCCAGGTGCCCTTCCCCAGGGCGGTGCACATTTTTGTTTGCACTGAGTTTCTGTCCCAAGCGGTGACGTCTGGCCACCCTGACCTCATCCAGTGACTGAGCCGGCTGCTGAGCTGCTTCCCTTGCTTCCAGCTTTCTGGATAGGCCGTAAAGTTTCTCAGCTTACTGTGAGGGAGAAAGTGTTACAAAGTGTTCCATCCGGGGAGTTGAAGGCGCCCAGCTCACAGGGTGGGCGGGAGAAACGGCCTCATGTGAAGTCCCCATCCACAGAGAGATCCCACCTGGGGCAAGGACTCATGGGATCCCACTGAGCTCAGATGATGACAGGATCTCAGTAGACTGGTTTCAAACTTCTGGCATCCTCCTGCCTCAGCCTCCCAAGAGCTGGGAACCCAGGCTTGTGCTACCACACTTGGCTGTTGGGAAACTTTCAAACATACTCGCGGAGGTGTTTCATTCTGAACGCATCTGGAAAAGTCGGCCTCAGTGAAGGCAGCAGGGCGCTGCTCCCAGTGGGAATGTTTCAGGCTCCAGTTGGGGACTTATGCGTGAGTGACACAGAGGGTCCCAGGAGCCCCTGTACGGCGCATCCCGCTTCCATCGCAGCAGGGGTCAGCGCAGGCTCTGCGGACGTCCTGGCTTCGGCCACAGCCAGGTTCTGGCGCTCCTCCCGCTTTGCCCTCTCGCAGCCTGTGTGTTCCTTTGTTTTCCTCTGAGGCATCCAGGTGGATTTAAAATTCCAGATGGTCGCCTGCTCTGGCCTGAATTTTCACTGTTTCTTTCCCAGTCATTCCTCTCCCATCCGTGCTGTACCTTTTATTTTATTATTCTTTTTTGTTGGTTTGTTTTTGAGACAGGATCTTGCTGTGTAGTTCAGGCTGGCCTCAAACTTGCAGTGATCTTCCTGCCTCAGCCTCCCGGGTGCTGGGATTTCAGGTGTCTGCCACCACACCCAGCTGTGTGCTGTGTCTTCCTTTGATAACCTTTACGGTGTCCTATCTCCAGACAGCAAGGGGAGCCTGCGCCCGCCTCCCGCAGGCGTGAAGAGTGCATCTTTGCCGCTTCCCTCTCCAGCCTCCGCCTGATTTCTTGCTGCACAGTGAAATCTTCTTCAAAGCTGTCTCTGGAGCTGGGTGTGGTGGCGCACGCCTGTCACCCCAGCACATGGGAAGCTGAGTTAGGAGGACTACAAGTTTGAGTCCAGCCTGGGCAGGGTAGCCAGATTCTGTCTGAAAATAAAAAGGGCTGGGGAGGTAGCTCAGTGTGAAGGCCCTGGGTTCAATTTCCAGTACAAAGAACAAACACAAACAGAAAGGCTGACATCGTCATTTAAGTTATTTAGTTGGTTAGTTTGGAGTCTCTTGATTTTTCTTTTAATCTCATCTGTTTGCTAAAAATTTTTTTAAATGATTTTATCTGTAGAGAATAAAGTACAACCAACTATAGAAATGAAAATAAGCAACTGAGGTGGTCATGGTGACGCACACCTGTAATCCCAGCACTGGGAGGCTGAGGCAGGAGGACCGGCTGAGTTGAAGGCCAACCTGAACTGCATAGCGAGACTCTTATCTCAAAAGAACAGAACAGAAAAAAGAAGAGAAAAGAAGCATTTGTAGCTGTCACCCCTGGATAGCATCAGGCTTTTTTTAGATGGTTCTTGTGCTTTAAAGAAAACCCCCAACATCTCATTACGGGAGAGGAAGGGGCAGTCTCCGGTCCCAGCCTGGCGTCTCCTGTCTGCTCTGAGGGGAGACAGGAGCTGTGATGACCTCAGCCGTCCCCCACAGAGGCCCTGATTGTCCCCGGCCCGGCGCAGCGCAGGGCAGAGCAGAGCCAAGCAAGGCCGCCGTCTGAGGCAGGTGCTGCGGACGCGGAGCCCCCGTGAGGGAGCCGGGTCACTTGTTTGACTTTGTCGTGGCCGCTTCCCTGCCAGGGTCGAAGAGCTGTCACCGTCCCTCCTCGAGCTCCGGCGCCCCTTGCTGCCTCCCTGTCCGGTCTCTGTGTCCCGGCCGCCCTCCTCCCCGCCCCATTCATTCCTCTGGAAGGTGACCCCGGCTTGCAGAAAGCCCGGCCGGTGTCCGCGTCCTCCTCCCAGGCGCCCGTCCCTGGCCCTGCCCCCTCTGTGTCTCCTGTCGGCCTGGATCCTCGCTCCATTCCGCTCCTCGCCTGTCTGCTTTCTCCCGGCTCCATTGTAAGAGCTGAAAGACGACGCCCCGCAGGCTCCCAAGTGGGGCAGGTCCGCCCGGTGCTGCACACCCTGAAACTCAAACGGACAGCCGGCCGAACGCGGGAATAAAGGCGCTCTATGCTGGGACACCTGATCCCCACTCCTCATCCCTTCCCTGGCCAGCACAGTCCTGGGGCCGCCGGGGAAAGGTTCCGGCCCCAGGGATGGAACCCAGGGCCTTCGCACTGAACTGCATCACCAGCCTTTTTAATTCTGAGACAAGGGCTCATGTGTCCACGTTGCCCTGTGTGGGACTCGAACCTGCAGTTCCTCTGCCTCCACCTCTCGGCGTCCTGGTGGAAGGTCATTCATTAAAAGGAACCTTTCTGGGCTGGAGATGGACCTCAATGGTAGAGCACTCGCCTAGCGTGCACCAGCCCTGGGTTCCATCCCCAGGACTGAAAAAAAGAAAAAAGAAAAGAAAGATAAAAGGAGCCTTTCTGTGGCGCACGCCTGTAATCCCAGTACTCAGGAGGCTGAGGCAGGAGGATCGCTGTGATTTTCAGGCCAGCTGGGGCTACATAGTGAGTGGAGTACCTCAACTATAGAGTGAAACCCTGACTCAAAAAAGAAGCGCGTTTTGGGTGACGCGCACGGGTTCAGGGGTGTGGACAGCAGTGACCGTGGTGCAGTTCCCAGGGCTGGCCACATGGCCACAGGGGAACTTCCATGGCCCCTGGAGTCCCCAAAAGGCAAGGGGCCTGCCTTCCAGGAAGTCATGGAATGTGCTGTATGGCCCGGTGGCCTTTGGTCCAGAGACCAGCTGCCCTGGGACACATTCCTGCCCTCCCAGGGCCCAGCATCCCTGCCCCTGCGGCGGATCTGATGAGAACAGAGGGCGGGGCGGCCCTGGGCCCTGGAAGGTGCAGCAGGTCGTTTGTGTCAGGAAGGAAAGGAGCGCAGTTTGGGGGCCCAGGGAGGTTAAGACCTTGGGCTCCCGCTGTGGTGCCAGGCGGCCTGTACCACTGGCTCAAGCCGGTCCTAGTACTGTCCTCTCCTCGCTCGGGGTCATAGCGCCCGGTCCTTAACTGAGGCTAAAGCCTGCCCCTCCCCTTCCTCCTTTGCCCTCGGGCCCCCCAGAGGCACACCAGGAAACACTGGTCACATGACTGAGCAAAAGACCGGGGAAGCCAGGTGTGATGGAGCACACCTGGGAGCGGTGTCCTGGGAGGCTGAGGCAGGAGGATCACAAGTATGAGCCCAGCCTGGGCAACTGAGTGATTTAGGGATATCTTGTCTGAAGATACAAAATAAAAAGAGGCTGGGGATGTAGCTCATGGTGAAGGCCCTGGTTCCAACACTCAGCACCCCTCCCCCAAAGCGGGGTACCAGGAAAAAATATATTTGGGGATTTTTTTTTTTTTTGAGACAGGATCTCGCTATGCAGTTCGGGATGACCTTGAGCTCATTTTGTAGACCAGGCTGGTCTTGAACTCATAACGATCCTCCTGCCTCAGCTTCCCGAGTGCTGGGATTACAGGCATGTGCCACCACGCGCGGCGATTTTTTTATTTTTCTTTCTCTTTTAGGCAGGTCCTTACCACATAGCATAGACTGATCCTGAACTCACTGTATAGCGCAGGCTGACTTGAACTCAGCAATCCCCCTGCTTCAGCCTCCCAAGTGCTAGGATGGCAGGCATGTGCCACCACATCTAACTAGGGGTAAAATATACCTCAGCAGTAGAATGCTGGTTTGGCATGTTCAGACCCTGGGCTTGATCTCAGCACCAAGATAGAGAGGGACAGAGAGAGAGAGAGAAAGAGAGAGAAAGAGACAAACAGAGACAGAGACACCCCCCAGAATCAGACCCTCGAGTTGCCCCCACCTGGTCTAAGTCTGTGTCTCTTGGCTTGGTCTGCCCTCCCCTGCTGAGTTGTAAACTGAGTGAGCTAAGCTCAGCAGCCCCGAAGGCCCGGCCCTCAGGCTCCACCTGCCCTTCCTGGACCCACACGCCTGCCTCGCTGCTGCTGCCCACGGAGGGGAATTTAGCCCTCCGTTCAGAGGGCTCCTGGGCGCCAACCCTGGGCACACAGGGCTCCCAGCACTCATGGCGGCTGCGCTCAGCAGAGCCCGGCCTGGGCACTGACCGAGCACCTGTCACTGGGGCTCGGGCGGGGGAGCCTGACCCTCGGGGGAGAAGGGAGAAGGCGTGGAAGCACAGAGCCTGTGTGTGGTCCCCACTTCAGGACCCGTCCTGGAGGGCAGCCTCACGGACACAGATCCTGTAACGGGACTGGAGGGTGACAGCCGGAGACGGGATTGTTTCTTTCAGGGATGAGGAACATGTTCTAGGGCTGGTTATAGTGAGGGCTGCACAGTAGTTTTTTGTTTTGTATTGTTTTTGTTTTGAGACAGAGTCTCACTATGTAGTTCAGGGTGGTCTTGAACATGTGGCAATCCTCCTGCCTCAGCCTTCTGAGTGCTGAGATTACAGGTGTGCACCAACAACACCCTGCCTGGGTTGCACAGCTTTGTGACTCTTCAAAGATCCATCCAGTCATACCACTGAAGCAGGCAAATCCTATAGAAATGGCCCTTATAAGCTGAGCACAGTGGTGCAGGTTTGTAACCCTAGCACTTAAGAGGCTGAGGCAGGAGGATCTGAGGCCAGCCTGAGGTGCATAGTGACTTCAAGGCCACACAGCAAGACCTGCCTCACAAGCCAAAAAATAAAGAAAGAAATAAAAACTTAAAAATCAAAATGTCCTTTATGCCCCAAAGTAGCAAAAAGGTTGATCAAAATGATTGCTGTCTTCAACCAGGTCTGTTGGTTTTTCTCATGGTAAATGTGACTTCATGTTCTATATTATATTTATCTGTGGTGTCAAAAGGGAACTCTGTTCTTTCACTTCCCCTTTTGTTGGATTTTTATTTATTTTTTTCTCTTTCTTTCTTTCTTTTTTTGTCTTTTTGAGACAGGGTCTTGCTGTATGGTTCAGGCTGGCCTTGAGCTCACTTTGTAGCCAAGGCTGGTCTCAAACTCACAATGATCCTCCTGCCTCAGCCTCTTGAGTGCTGGAATTACAGGCGTGCGCCACCATGCCCAGCTACTTGTTGGATTTTTAAATTCAAATTTTTTGGGTTTTTTTTTGAGACAGGGGTCTTGCTATGTAGCCCAGGCTGGCCTTGAACTGACTATGTGTCCTCGCCTGGCTTCAAATTTGTGTTGATCCTCCTGCCTCAGCCTCCCAAATGCTGGGATTACGGTGTAGGCCACCATGCCTGGCTCTTAATTTATTTTTTTACTGACTTCCCTATTTAACAGTGCTGGTGATGGAAGCCAGGGCCTGGGACTTGCAAACGCTCTGTGCCGCCAGTATTTCCGTGTGGTTTTGATGAATCCTGACCCCTGTGTGTCTTCCCCTTCCCAGAACTTCCATGATGGGCGGAAAGCGCAGCAGCACATTGAGACTTGCTGGAAGCAGCTCGAATCCGTAAGTAGAAAACAGCTCAACTAAGTCTTTATGGATTTTCTGATTTGCATGTAATATTTGCTTGAGTAGTTCAGTAAGGAAAAAAACAAAAACACCAAAGAAACACTCGGGAGGCTGAGGCAGGAGGATCTCTGTGAGTTTGAGGCCAGTCTGGGCTACCTAGTGTTCAAGTCCAGCCTGTGCTACAGTGAGACCCTGTCTCAACACACACACACACACACACACACACACACACACACACACACTCTGAAGAGATGTTCTTACAGAATGTGGCCATCTGGGTTTCACTGAATTTATTTCTAAAGCCATTGCCATTACCACCAGTGACAATTGGAGCCAGAAGAGACCAAGCCCGTGCATTTGCTAGAAGTTGTGTGGAAAGAACAAAGATGAGACGCCTATGGATGGGGGCAGGCAGGGCCTCAGGTCTTCCGGAAATTGACTCGAGACAGATCAGAGTGCAGAGCTGTCTGCCTGGGGTCTCCTGGCTCCATCAGTACAGGGGTGGGATTTTTAAACTAAGAACGGATACTACACTTGATCTTAGCCAAAAGGCCGAGAAACAATAGGGTGGGATTTTCAAACGCATTCTCGCAGCCGGGGGTATAGCTCAGTGGATAAGCACCTGCCCTGCAAGTGCAAGGTGCTGAGTTCGATTCCTGGTGCCACAACAAACAAGCAAACGCATTCTAGGGGAAGATGCATTACCAGGAAGCCTTGTGCTCCTTGCTGTGAGCACACGCGTCCCCTCACTCAGCGGCAGCTCTGGGTCCTCTTTCTCGAGGGTCTTACGAGGTGTGATCAAAACTACGGTGAACGCTGCTGCCGAGCACCCCCAAGGGAAGTGCAGGCTCGCGCTACCCGACTCCCTGTCCTCCACCTGAATGGGCTCTGGCGCCCTGTGACTCCTGGCTCCTTTTCACAGTCAAAGTGACTGTGAAAGAGAAACGTTTTGAGTCGATTCAGGACGTGGGGCAGCCATGGCCCTGCAGCTAGCGACCCTCAGGAAAGGGCACTCCAGAGCTGCTGCCGAAAGCAGCGAGGACTGCGGGATCAGTGTGCTCGAATTCGGTGACGGGAGGATGTCGAGGGGGCCCCTGGCCGGCTCTCGCGGTAACGCACGTGTTGTTATTTACGCATGCGCGCTCCTTCTGCGGACCCCTGCTCCCCGCCCCCGGCGCCCCCGGCAGAGCAAGCGGCGGTTCGAGCGGGACTGCAAGGAGGCGGAGCGGGCGCAGCAGTACTTCGAGAAGATGGACGCGGACATCAACGTCACCAAGGCCGACGTGGAGAAGGTCAGTCTCGCTCTGAGCGTGCGACCGCGGGCGGGGCCAGCTTCCCTTTCTGCCGCGGCCGCAGAGGGCCTCGGGCCGCGGCGCGCTTTCGTTCCGGGTCGCCCAGCCTTTTCCTGCGGCCCCGCGGCGTGCAGGCGGAGCGGTGTGGAAGCCGGTGCCCGGGACGGTGACGCGGAGCCGGGGCCCGGCGGGGCGGCTCCTCAGGAGGAAGCGGGGACCACGAGGACGTGGGCCAGGCGCTGGGTCTCTCTCCTGCGCCAGGGGGCATTTTCCCTAGCAGCCAGATTTTCTCCGTACAAAAGCATGAATGCAGCCGGGCGTGGTGGTGCTCGCCTGTCATCCCGGTGTGCTGTGAGTTCCCGCCAGCCCGGGCTACTGTATAGCAAGACCCTGCCTCAAAAACCCAAAAATAAACACTGCGTTTCATAATTTCAAAATGTATAGCATACTTACACTTATTTTTAATTTAACTGCGTTGTGGTCCTAGGAAGTCTCCCTGAATTTGCATTTTCTGTCTATTGAGATTTGTTTCCGGACCTAGCACCCAGGTAATTTTTTTTTTCCTCAGTGCTAGGGATTGAACCCAAGGCTTTCACCCTAAACTTTATTCTCAGGCCCTTCTTATGTTTTTTGTTTTTTTGTTTTTTTTTTTTTGAGACAGGGTCTTGCTAAGTCACTAAGTTTTCTAGGCTGGACTCATACTTGTGATCCTCCAGCCTCAACCTCCCAGGGTGCTGGGATTACAGGTGTGCACCACCATGCCTAGCAATTGGGCAGTTTTTCTAAATGTTCTGTAAACAATTTAAAAGAATATGTATCCTCCAGTTCTTAGTTACAGAGTTACAGTATTCATTTGGAGACATAGTCTCACTATGTAGTCCAGGCTGGCCTTGAACTTACAGCGATCCTCCTGCCTCAGCCTCCCAAGTGTTAGGATTACAGGTATGTGCTACCACACCCAACTACTACTTATTTTTGAAACAGGCTTTCACTGTGTTGCCCAGGCTAATCTTGAACTTCTGGGTTTAAGTAATCCTCCTGCCTCAGCCTCTGACCCACATATACTTTTATTTCCAGGTCAAGCTTGTTGGTTGGTCTATCTAAAGTCTCCTATCATTAAGATTTTTTTCTCCTTGCTCTAGCATTTTCTTTCTTTCCCCCCAGCTTTCTACTTTACATTTTTGTTACAATTTTAATTGTCTATTCATAGGGTACGGTGTGGTCGTGTGACACGTGTTGTGAGTGTCGTGGGCAGGGCGGGGCAGTCAGCATTTCCCTTTCCCAACTCTCTGGGTGAGAGACAGCCTCTCAGGACTGACTTTAAAAGAAATGCAGGGCTGGGAGTGTAGCTCAGCAGCATAAGCGCTTGCCTGGCAAGCCTGAGATCACAAGTTCGATTCCTGGTACCAAAAAAAAAAAAAAAGAAAATGGAAAAAGAAATGCAGTCCCACACTATCTGCAAAAGACTTCCCCCCAGATATGAGGGTAAAGATGACCTGGGAAAGATTGGCTAGGCAAATACTAATCTAAATAAACCTGGAACACATGGAGTAAAACGGTTCCAGGTACAAAACAGGATGAGTCTTGTCTTGGTTACTTTTTTCTTGTTGCTGGGACAAAATACCTGACGCCCAAAATGAAGGAAGGAAAGGTTTATTTCGCTTACAGTCTGTGGAGGTTTCAGTCCGTACTTGGCAGATTATAAGGCAGAGTGGCACACTGCAGAGGGCTACAGCTCATGGCGGCAGAACACAGCAAAAGCAAAAAACACACACCAGGGCGAATGGCCTCAAGCACCCTTTGCAGCTCTCACACCCATAATCAATCAAACTCTAAAAGCCTGCCCCATGGCCGCATGAGGCTTTGGGGGGACACCCAGACACAAACCATAACAAGTCTGAGGCCCAGGAATTTGCATTTCTCTATTCTGCATCATTTTGTATGTTTTATTGTTCTCAAGTATTCTGTTTTCTTCCTTTTTTTTTTTTCTTTGTTCTGTTTTGTTTTGAGGCAGGATCTTGCTTTGTAGTTCAGGCTGGCTGTGAACTCACTATGTAGCCCAAGCTGCCCTCTAATTCATAGCGATCCTCTTGCCTCAGCCTCCCATGTGCTGGAATGACAGGCATGCACCACCACATTGAGCTACAAGTTCTCAATTTTAATGACGTCCAATTTACTAAGTAGTTATTTTATGCTAAGTGCTTTTTGTCTTACTTAAAGAGTTTTTACTTAACTCTATAACTTTTTTTTAGGTGCTTTTAGTTGGTATGTGGATGGTCTTTCTTTAACTGCTAGGGATTTCACCCTGGGCTTTTGTACTGAGCTACATTTCCCAGCCCTTTTGATTTTTTTAAATTTTGAGACAGGGTCTCTCCAAATTGCCCATTGTGAGCCTGAACTGGTGATCCTCCCGCCTTGGCCTCTGAGTGGTGGGATGACAGCCATGGGCTACCACACCAGCTGTTAGTGATAGTAGCCATAGTATCTCACAGTGCTGGGCATCAGACTCGGGCTTGTGTATGCTAGGCAGCAGTCTACCGCTGAGCTACTCCTGGCCTTTTTTCCTTTTTATTTTGAAACAAGGCCTAGCTAAGTTGCTGAGACTGGGCTCGAACTTGTGACCCTCCTGCCTCAGCCTCCTGAGCCATTGGTATTACAAGGGGTGTGAAACTCGGCCCTCCGGGGTTTTTATTTAAGGAAATTCTAATGAAATCATGAATTTATGGCTGAGTTTCCCCCCACATCCCTCCATCTCTGTGTGCTAGGGATTGACCCTAGGGCCTTGCACATACTAAACAGGTTCTCTACTGCTGAGCTGTCCTCAGCTCTAATTCTCAATCTTTGGGGTTTTGTTTGTTTTGTTTTGTTTTTTGAGACAGGCTCTCGCTGTATAGTTCAGGCTGGCCTTCAGCTTATGGAGAGCCACCTGACTCTGCCTCCTGAGTGCTGGGATTACAGGCGTGCCCACCTTGCCCGGCTTCTCGGTTGTGTTTTTTTGTGTGTGTGTCTTTTTTGAGACAGGGTCTAACTGTGCAGTTCAGACTGGCCTTCAGCTCACTTTGTAGCCCAGGCTGGTCTCAAACTCTCAATGATCCTCCTGTCTCAGCCTCCCCAAGTGCTGGGATTACTGTGCGCCACCACGCCTGGCTTCTCGGCTTTTAAAGACTGTAACTGGCTGTGGAATTCCTGCGCTGTGCAGCCTTCCCCTCGCCCATCCTTTCCTCCCCCGCCCAGCGTTCCCTGCCCGCTGGCCACGCCTGGGGTGGCTCAGACCCCAGCTCAGACCCACGCCGACCTGGGCCGGAGGATTTGCTTTCCTCCTCCGGCTGTGCTTGGTGCCTGCCCTGAGCAGCTCCTGAGCGGCGTCGGGGTGACAGACTCACTGGGGTGTAGCTGCCGCCCCGCTTAGGGACCGCGCCGCGCCGGGCCGCGTGGAGGAGCGGCTGCGCCCTTGGCCGTGCGCCAGGCCCGCGGCGGCCGCAGCGTGGCCCCGGCAGAAAGGACAGGGTTATCAAAATGAGCGGAATGTGGACGCACGTCCCCAACAGAGCGCGCAGTGTCCCGGCCGTCCCCGTGAATGACCCCCTTTCTCCGGCCGCCGCCGTGTGACTGTGGGCGCTGACATCATTCCAAGCGGGTGGGGTTGGCCCCACAGCTGCTCGCTGAGCCCCAGCTGTGCTTTCCAGACTCCAGCGGCGCCTTCCTGTTCTCACAAACGGGTCTCGCTTGACGCGCGCGTCCTCTGCACTGCGTTTCCGGGCGGGCGAGCCCGCGTGCAGCCCCTTCGCGCAGACTGACTTGAACCCCGAACCCCGAGGCTCGGCAGCCCCAGCGAGCGCTGCCCGCTTTCTGAAGCCTTCATCGTCCCTTTCGGTGTGGCTCAACATGAGGAAACGTTCCAAAGCTTAAATGAAGGCTCTGACCACGAGGGGCTGTGCATTTCCTTGGGAGTTTGCATTTTGTTTCTATAGAATATGAATTTTTAAAGTATTTGGCTTTGGACATAATTAGTTATTTTTTATTTATTCTATTTATTTTATTTTGGGGTTTTGTTTTGTTTTTTGAGACAGGGTCTCACTGTGTAGTCCAGGGTGGCCTTGAATTTACTGCGACCCTCCTGCCTCAGCCTCTGTAGTGCTGGGTTTATAGACGTGTGCCACTATGCCCAGCTGTTAGATGTTTTTTGTGTATTTTGTACTTATTTTTTACTTTTGGGGTTATTTTTTGAGACAGGGTTTCACTCTGCACCCCAGGCTGGTCTCAAACTCACAGTGATCCTCCTGCCTCAGCCTCCTGACTGCTGGGATTTCAGGCGTGTACCATCATGCCTGGTTTAGGTTTTTAATCTTTTTGTTGTTGTGGTTGTTACTGGGAATTGAACTGGGACCTTGCACTTGGTAGGAAGGCGCTCATGCTGCTGAGCTACATCCCCAGCCCTTAGGTTTTTAATCACAATAATAAGTATGTGTACTTTTTCCTGAGGTGTAGGTTATGTAATAGAATGTTTTACAGGTCAAATGAGATTACAGTGGGGAATCCATGGCAGTGTTCAGGAGGCAGACAGCGTTTACTCAGAGTGACCCTCGTTTAGGTATCAGTGCCCTGGGGCAGCAGGTGAAGCCCCGCAGTTCCAGCAGCTCCTCGGTGGGGACCAGCGTCGTGTACTTGGTGGAACAGGCGGGCAGGGAGGGCCGAAGGCCGCCGGGCGCGGCATGAGATTCTTTGCCCATGTCAGGAGACGGCTCTGCCGCCCGCCGAGCTCGTGGACGTATATGGAGCTGGGCCGTTCGCTTGCGCTGCTGTGAGCGCGCCTGACAGTTTTATTGACCATGTGGCTCTCCTCAGCCTCTCCCCACTGCTGGTTTGTATGAAAGCTCCGACTGCTGGGAGGAAGCACTCCCAGTGATGATTTAGAAAGCCAAAAAAGGAACAAGAGGAAGTGGTTAATAGCAACGCAGGAAGTAGATTTTGCACCTGAAGGGTAATCTTTGCAAGTTAAAAGGTTGAAGATGCATTTCTTTTTGAACAAGAGGAAAATATATAGAACAAAGAAAGAGAAGATCCAAACAGGATGCCTGTGCTATTCTTTTTTTTTTTTTTTTTTTTTTTTGTCTTTTTGAGACAGGGTCTCACTAAGCAGTTCAAGCTGGACTTGAGCTCACTTTATAGCCCAGGCTGGTCTCAAACTCACAACGATCCTCCTGCCTCAGCCTCCCGAGTGCTGGGATTACAGGTGTACGCCACCATGCCTGGCTGTGCTGTTCTTTTACAAGTGATCAATGGTCACGTAAATAGCAAGAGAAACCGGGCATGGTGGCTCATGCCTGTAATCTCTGCACTGGAGAGGCTGAGGCGGGAGGATTGCTCAGAGTTCAAGGCCAGCCTGGACTGCACATAGAGACTGTCTCAGAGAGAGAGACAGAGACAGAAATTTCACTGATTGTTTATCAGATATTCCTGACCTTTTTTATTGCAACTTAGTACTTTCTTGTGGTTTTTCTGTTACTTACTTATTTAATCCATTTCATTTAGTGTAGTTTTTGAGAGGGGATCTCATTATGTGATTAAGGTTGGCCTTGAACTCATTATGCAGCCCATGCTATCCTTCGACTTTCGATTCTCCTACCTCAGCCTTCTGAGTGCTGGGAATACAGGCATGTGCCTCCATGCCTTACCTAGTCCTTTAAATGTTCATATTTCATTTCCTTTCAGGTTGTTACTTCAAGTTCTTTTTTTGTTTTGTTTCGTTTTGTTTTTGTTTTTTTGAGACAGGGTCTCACTATGCAGTTCAGGCTGGCCTCGAGCTCTCAGCGATCCTCCTGCCTCAGCCTCCCGAGTGCTGGGATTACAGGTGTGTTCCACCACACCCTGCTTCAACTCGAGTTCTTGTGGCAGTAGTTTTCCTCCCTACTCTATGCTCAGTGGTTCGTTTTCCCATGCACACATTATCTTTCATAAACGAGCAGACCAGGGCTGGGGATTTAGCTCAGCAGCACAGCGCCTGCCCGGCAAGCGCAAGGTTTGATCCCCGGTACCAGAAAAAAAAACCAAAAAAACCCAAAAAATAAAATGAGAAATAAAAAAATAAATGAGCAGACCTCCGACGGAGCTGGTATTTCCTCTGGGAATCCCGTAACGGAAGGATTGCAGAAACATCACCCCAGCACGGGCTTATATCTTTCCAGCCGGGCAGCTTGGGACTCATTTGTGTGTTAGCTTCTTGGCGTGGACACGATTGGGCCATCTGTAGAGCGCACACTGTTCAGGACTTTGTTTGTTTGTGCCTTTTGTTTTGGGCAGTGCTAGGGATGGAACCCAGGGTCCTGTGCAGGCTGGCCTCGAGCTTGTCATCCTCCTGCCTCAGCCTCCCCAGCAGGAAGGATTAAAAGTGTGCACTGCTGGCCCCAGAAGTACTGAGCATTCTTGTCTAAGCAGCTGCTGCAACTCGGGGACCAAGGGTGGACAGTGCCTGACCTGCCACCGAGCTCGTCCCCCGAAGGAAGCACGGCTGAAATTCGAGTCCATTTCTGCGCGGTGTGTGCCGCGTGACTCACCTTGGACTTTAGTAAGGAGCGTGTCTTTTCTAGAGCTGCATTTACAAAGTGAGTTGAGGATTTCTCTTCTCTGTATAGTAAAGTCAAACTGTCTCCACACACGTGTGTGCACATGCATATTCTGGTTTTTTTTTGAGACAGGGTCTCACTATGTAGCCAGGCTGGCTTCTAACTCACCAGTGATCCTCCTGCCTCAGCCTCCTGAGTACTGGGGTTCTAGCCTTGTGCACCACCATTCCTGGCCCCTAGCTTTTTAAAATATTTTTATTTGAGATAGTCTTGCTTAAGTGGTTTTATTGCCAAGGCTGGACTCCTCAAAGGTACCATCCTCCTGCCTCAGCTTCCAGCAAGAGCTGAGACCACAGGCATGCGCCACCACACATCACTGTTGTATCCTTTAACAAAGGAGGGAAAGTGACTTCTTAAACAAAGCTCGGAACACTGCTCCAGTGCATACTTTATCATCTAAGGAACGGCAGTGGGTAAAAATTCTGAGAGGTCCACAGCCTTGTTCACAAAACGAATACATCTCATTAAGTATTCAGTTGATGTGTACAGGGAACCAGTTCATAGTTCCTCATTTTATTAAAAGCCAAAAGCCACAAGCAGGACATGGTGCCACATAGGCCTATAGTCCCAGCACTCGGGAGGCTGAGGCAGGAGGATTGCCATGAGTATGAGGCCAGCCTGGGCTACATAGCGAGACCCTGTCTCAAAAAACAAAAAGATCAAACTAACCAAAGCCACAGATAGCTTTGAAGACAGAGGCAAGTGTTTTCCAGCCCTAGTGAGCAGGCTCCTTAGTGAGCTGTTATTCTGTCCTTAATATTTGAAATACTAAGGGAGAAGTCATATTGAATTAGACAGGAAATAGCGTCACATTTTGGCCATGCAAGAAACATCTAAAATTAGCAAACTAAGTAGATTATAGATTACAGTACTTTTGTCTTTAAACTCTTTAGGATTTTAAAATCTCAGGCTGTAGTTCAGTTTTGGTTTAGAAAGGGTAGCTCTGCACCCCTGTGACCCCAGCCTTGGGAGGCTGAGGCAGGAGGATCTCTGAGTTTGAGGCCAGCCTTGGCTATCCAGTGAGACCCTGTCTCAAAAAACCACCACTCCCCTGCAAAAAAGAAGTGGCAACTCTGACTTTTTGGGCAGTGTAGGGACCGAGGCTAGCCTAGCAGGAAAGGGTCACTGAGCCTGTGCACTCCAAGCCGCCTGGGTTTATCTAGGGAGACCCTGAGGGTTTGTCAGGAAATTCCAAAGTTCACAATGGCTGTTTCTGTGGATGCTGCGTGGTCTGCCTTGCAGTCAGAGCTGTCTGTGACTCACGGCCTCGGGCAGCTGGGGCACTTTGGGGCTTTGAGAATGCCGGCTCTGGGACTCATTTTCAAAAAGCAAAACCAACCCACCCCGCATCATCTCCGCTCTGGTGCTGCTTCTCCTTATTTTTAGAGTGGGAAACTCAGGTTAGAGAATTAGCATGCAATGTGGTTTGGGGTGGAGGTGAGGTGCTGTTTTCACACTGACTCCCGCAGAGGTGGGAGGAGGTGATGAAGTCTCCCTTTTGCCTCAGACAGCAGAAGATCAGCTCCGGCAAATGTGTTATCACCTCCTTGTGGCTCCAGGGACAGTTTTGAAAATACTTTTAAAGATTTTGGAGGCTGAGACAGGAGGATTGTTGCAAGTTCGAGACCTGCCTGGGCTACAAAGTGAGCTCACAGCCAGCCTGAACTACATAGTGAGACCCTGTCTCAAAAAGACCAAAAAAAAAAAAAAAAAAAGATTTTTGTGTTGTTGTTGTTTTTTGTTTTGTTTTGTTTTTTGAGACAGGGTCTTGCTACGCAGCTCAGGCTGGCCTTGAATTCACTATGTAGCCCAGGCTGGCCTTGAACTTGAATCGATCCTCCTGCCTCAGCCTCCTGAGTGCTAGGCTGACAGGCATGCGCCACACGCCTGGCTAAGATATTTTTTTAAATGTATCTGTAATAATGAGTAACTGCCTGCGAGAAACCAGTGACTCTTGAATTCCATTGTAAAATAAACATGAGGGCTCTCTAAACCAAAATAGATTTCCGTAGCGAATCCGTTCAGCACAAGGGAACATTCCTCCCTCTGCCGAGGGTGGACATTAATCCGAAGCAGCTGCAGCTGGCGCTGAGCGGGTTGGGTCTCCTGCCGGGCCTTGCGAGTCTGGCGCACAGCGGTACTTTGGTTCTCTCTTCCCTGTGCCTGGCGTCTGAGGGCCGAGGTTTTGCATTGGAGAGAAACCTCAGAGAGGCCCTGCAGCACTTCGCATTTCTCCCTGGCTGGCCTGGGCAGGGTCCCCACAAGTCACTTCCCCATCGCTCCTCCCTGGGGTCAGCGCTGTGTCAGGGTGCCTGCGTGGGAACTCAGTAAAGGGCATCAGGATACTCGGGTCAGCGATTACGCCGAAGAGACCTTGGAGCTAGGGGAAGGAGCTCACCGTGTTCCCGCCCTGTGGTGCTGGGGACCTGCGGACTGTTCCCAGGAGAAGGGTTTACTAGGTTGGTATGAGCAGATTTATGATCTGGAGGCTGAGGCAGGGGAATCACTGTGAATTTGAGGCCAATGTGAATTACACAGGGAGACCTTGCCTCAAAAAAAAGTAAATTAAAAAAAAAAAAAAGCAGCCGGGTGTAGTGGCGCACATCTGTAATCTGAGCACTTGGGAGGCTGAGGCAGGAGGATCATTGTGAGTTTGAGACTGCCTGGGCTACAAAGTGAGCTCAAGGCCAGCCTGAACTACATAGTGAGACCCTGTCTCAAAAAGACAAAAAAAAAAGAGGCAGAAGAACTTCCCTAAGGGAGACTCACTTGCCCAGTGTAAGCTCTTTCTCTCTTCATTTGTTCTTTGCGTTACCAAGGAGAAGGGACTTCCCCACCCACCCGTGGACTTTCGCGCCTTTCCGAGGAAGGTGTGTGGGTGAGACGGAGCATGTTAGAACCTTGAGGTCTCTGTGGGGATCCCCTGGGTTTTTCTCTTAATGTCCGTAAGGGCGATGACAGCAGAGGCAGAAGGCGGCTGAGAGAGCCAGGTGCCTGCGCTGGCAGCATGGGGACACAGATGGCGCCGCCGTGGGCAGCTTCGGCCCATCACCGTGGCCATGCAGGCTGGGGCCTAGGGGTCAGAGGGGTGAGCCCTGGTAGCCATAGTGAGAGGAGGGGGTGACCAGGCTCCTGGCAGGGAGGCACAGGTGAATCAGGAGGACACACAGAACACCGAGTGACCCGCTGTGGTGTCCCCAGCCTGTGCCCCGGGCCTGCGCATCACACCACATGCAAATCATGCAAAGCATCCAGAAGAGGGGGTGCTCGGCTGGGGCCTGGCTTCTCCTCCTCCTCAGCACAGCCTTGCTTCACAGTTTCTTGTATTTGTTTTTGTTTTGAGATAGAATCTTGCTATGTAGTTTAGGCTGGCCTCAAACTCTTGGGGATCCTCCTGCCTCAGCCTCCCAAGTGCTGGGATGACAGGCATGTGCCACAAGCTTGCATTTTTCCCCCATCAGGTCTCTGCTTTCTGTCCAGCTGGCACACAAAAACAGGCTGCCAAGCTGTGCCATCTCGGGTGTGGAGCAGCCCTCATTCCTGGGTTGCAGCATGGAGTTTACTGGCCACCTGGGGTGAGCCCTGTCCTCGGCAGGTGGCTAGGGCGGGCTCTGTACTACGGTTGGGTCAGTGTCACCAGGTGATTTTTATTTTTATTTTTATTTTTGTCTTTTTGAGACAGGATCTCACTATGCAGTTCAGGCTGACCTTGAGCTCACTTTGTAGCCCAGGCTGGTCTCGAACTTGCAACGATCCTCCTGCCTCAGCCTCCCAAGTGCTGGGATTACAGGTGTGCGCCACCATGCCCGGCCACCAGGTGATGGTTTAAAAGATCCCCTGAGGACAGCGGTTCCTGTCTTTCTGGTTCCTTGACCCCTTGGGAATTGGATTTTAAAATATCTGAGTTCTCCCTTATCCCACAACACACCGCAGGAGCAAGGTCCAGGGAGCATGGTGTGAGCTGTCCCGGGAGCAGACTGTCGGGGGCACAGGCGCTATGTCAGCCCGGGACCCATGCGTGTGAACACGACAGAGGACAGTGGGTTTGTGACAAGCTAAGACACATTCCTTCCCTAAAGAAATTTCAGATTCAGGACTTTTTTTCTTGTTTTTTAGGGGGGTGGCACAGATTCTCGTGCAGTCCAGGCTGGCCTTGAACACATGATGTAACTCACACAAGCCTCAAACTTGCAGTAATCCTCCTGCCTCAGCCTCCTAAGTGCTGTGATACTAGGGGTGTGCCATCCCAGCCAAGGCATTTTTTTAAAATAGCACCTGCAGAAAGGCGTGGTGAGTGCCTGTCATCACAGCACTCAGGAGGCTGAGGCAGGAGGATTGCTGTGAATTCTAGCACCTGAGCTAGCTAACAAGAACTTGTCTCGGATGGGTGGGTGGATGGATGGATAGGTGGGCAGGTAGGTAGATAAATACCACCCGCTCCACACAGCACTCTGCGGTGCCCCAGGCCCGGCACGCTGTTGTGTGAATGTGCGGTTTCTCATTCTGCCCTAGGCGCGGCAGCAGGCTCAGATCCGACACCAGATGGCAGAGGACAGCAGAGCCGACTACTCCTCCATCCTGCAGAAGTTCAACCAGGAGCAGCACGAGTACTACCACACCCACATCCCCAACATCTTCCAGGTGCGCCTTCCGGCCCGACCCCTCCACCCATGCGGAGAGGCGCCGTGGCGGGGTCTGTGTTCTGAGGGATTCTAGCGCCCCTTTGGAAACATGACAGTGAGCCCGGCCGGCCGTAAACGTGAAACGTGACGGAGCTGATCAGTGCGCAGCCGTGGCAGACCTCCTTGGTCTGCACCTGCAGCTTCTTGTTTTCCCTCCCAGCCTTAGAACTGTGACTCTTAGATTTGTGTCCTCTTTGCTAAAAGGGCCATTCTGGCCACAGAAATGCCAGCTTCCCCGTGGGAGACAAAGCCACATTCACCCCGCTGCACTTTGAACAATGGCTCTTCCTTTGTTCGCATTGTTTTCCTTTGGCTGCTTTGGTTTGTCAGAAATGCAGTGAGTGGGCTGGGGGTGGAGCTCGGGGGTCCGGGACTGGCTTGGTGGGGTCGAGGCCCAGAGAAAGACAGAGACCGAGCCCAGCGCGGCGGCGCACACCTGTGATCCCAGCGCTCGGGAGGCTGAGGCGGGCGAACGCTGAGTTTGAGGCTGTCTCGGAAAACCAAAGGAACAACAGAATTGGGTGTGGCGGACGCTGGGGCAGTCAGCAGGGCGAGAGGGTGTGCAGGACCTGCGCTGCAGCTCCCAGCCTTATGATTCACCAGTGGGAACAGTGCTGCCCCAGACCCCTCCTGAAGTAGTTGTGGCCCAGGTTTTCTTACCCAAACTCTGATGCGGCAGAAAATCCAAGAGATGGAGGAGCGGCGCATCGTGAAGATCGGCGAGAGCATGAAGACCTACGCCGAGGTGGACCGGCAGGTGATCCCCATCATCGGCAAGTGCCTGGACGGCATCGTGACGGCCGCCGAGGCCATCGACCAGAAGAGTGTGAGTGGCGGCCGTGGTTCCTCGTGTCGCCCCATCGAGGGCCCCGTGGAGGGGAGTCGCCTGTTGGGGTCATAAGCACGTGTGTGCATGTGCGTGTGTGAGAGACACAGAGAGAGAGACAGAGTTTCGCACTGATCTCACCATGAACTCCCAGTGATCCTCCTGCCTCAGCCTCCTGAGTGCTGGGGTGATAGCTGTGCGCTGCAGGCTGGGTCGCGGTCTTCACTGCACTTGAGCACAGGCAGCACTGCCTTCCACCTCCCGTGGCTGGCGCGGACCCATGGCGGCCTGCGGGCCTGCTGCCTCTCCCAGGGCTACCTCACAGACGTGTGCCTCCCTCCCGCCCTCTGGGTCGGAGCTCCCGCCCTCCTGGCCACCTGCTGCCCCCCCAGGCCTCCCTGTCCCCACAGCCTCCCTCCGCACAGGCACCTGTGTCTCCGTCCTCGATGCCTCAGGTGGCAGCTGGCCCCGTTGTTGCCTCTGCCTTCAGAACACCCCCGGGACCCGGCCCCACCCACCCGATCCCGCAGGGGGACCCTGGTCACCTCCGAGCCTCAAGCTCGGCCCCCGGCCTGCGCACCTCGTCCCCAGCGGGATCTTCATGTGGAGACCAGGGGGCAGAGAGACAAGGGGACCTAGACAAAGCTAGTGCTGGGCATGGTAGTGCATGCTGGAGGCTGAGGCAGGAGGGTCACTGCAAGTTTCAGGCCAGCTCCATATCTCAACCCTGCCTCAAAACAAAACAAAAAACTTCTAGTGAAAGCCAGATGTATGCATTAGGATGAATTTCAAAGGAGGTGCCTCATCATGGTTCACTGATTTGTTTTCTTTTTTCCTGCTTTTTAACTAAGTTCTTATTATTTGTTATTCTTGGTTTTTTGAGACAGGGTCTCCGCTATGTAGTGCAGGCTGCTTTTGAACTCACTATGTAGTCCTTGCTGACCTTGAACTTGCAGCGATCTTCCTGCCTCAGCCTCCTGAGTACTGAGATAATAGGCATGCACCACCACACCAAACTTTTAAATAAAGACTTGTTTCTCCAAAAGTAGAAAAATGACTAATGAAAATACCTTCAGATCTCAACTAGAGATAGGCTTTTATGAATTCTATTCATTCATTCTAGTGATAACGGCAAAATATCAGTCAGTATAATTTTCTTCAAGTAGCATCTATATAAGAGCACCATAATTTCGTGTAAAAAGTATTTGCATAAATAGGGGGCGGTGGTGTACATCTGTCATCCCAGCTCCTTGGGAGGCTGCAGCAGGAGGAATGCAGGTTTGAGGCCGGCCTGGGCATTTTAGCAAAACTGTGTCTGAAAACTAATCAGTAGAAAGGGGTGAGGTTGTGGCTCGGGGCTCCCTGAGTTCCTTGTGTGCCGCAAGGGAGGAAGAAAAGGCCCTTGCACCCACTGACTGCACCTCCGCGTTTGTGGGTGTCCCTTCAGGACTCACAGCTGGTGATCGAAGCTTACAAGTCAGGCTTCGAGCCTCCCGGGGACATCGAGTTTGAGGATTACACGCAGCCCATGAAGCGCACGGTGTCGGACAACAGCCTGTCCAACCCCCGCGGGGACGGCAAGCCCGAGCTCAAGTTCGGCGGCAAATCCAAGGGGAAGCTGTGGCCGTTCATCAAGAAAAACAAGGTACTGAGGGTTTGAACCAGGCGCGAGTCGGGTTGGATGAAGTGCGGAGACTGTAACTGTATCTTTTAGTCTTAAAAAAACACCTGAGCTCTTAAACCTGTAGTTTCGGAATGGGTGAGCGCACAGCTAGCGCGCGGCTTGATGTCTCGGTGGCAGCGGTGGCGGCAGCTCTGCCACGGCCTTGTCTTACGTCAGGCCCGTCCTCTCAGCTCGAGTCACCCCACTAACAGAGCACTGACTGTGCGGCCCTGTCGCGTGTCCCCTTTGGCCCCAGGCCCCCCGAGATGGCCACAGGCCCCGGCTGGGAGAGGGGACAATGCCTTGTCGCTGTAACAACCCATCAGCTCTTTGCCACGGCTGACAGCTCGGTCTTGAACTCACGTTAACACGCGTGTCCCGGGACGGTGCGCACTTTCCTTGCATAGCGTGGTACGGGGTGCATGGCGGCCCTAACCTGGCGACGTAAAGTAGGGTCAAGGTGACGCTATGCTCTAACTGTAGAGGGTGGTTCAGCGGTTCACGTAAAGACTGCCTTAGCATCTAAGGTCTCTGTTTTCTTCCATTCGCTCCGGTAGCGTAGGAGGTGGAGCCCCCGACCCTCCTGGCTTAGAGCGGGTGTAGAATGACTAACGGAGCGGTAGTTGGCTTGTGGACGTCGCATGAGCTCCTCCTCTGTCGCGAAACTCGCTAACCCCCCCCCTCGTCCCTTCCTCCATGGCAAGGCGCGCGCTTGCTTTCCTTCGGACCATGGCCCGAATATGTAATGGTTTGTGTTTTACTTGCTTTGGATTTCCAATATGATTTGATGCTTATTTTTGTTTTGTGTCTTCCTGTTTCTGGTTTACTCTCTCACCGCTCATCTCACACGTAGCTTGTGTCCCTTTTAACGTCCCCCCATCAGCCCCCCCCTCCGCCCCCCACCTCCGCCTCACCCTCTGCTGTTCCCAACGGCCCTCAGTCTCCCAAGCAGCCAAAGGAGCCCCTCTCCCATCGCTTCAACGAGTTCATGACCTCCAAACCCAAAATGCACTGCTTCAGGAGTCTAAAGCGAGGGGTAAGTGCTGCCGGAGTCTGTCTCTGCGCACGCGTCGCTCCTGTCTCGTTCTGCATAACTTGCTTTGCTTGTGAATGAATCCCGTGTTTCCTGTGACATAAAAAAAAAAACCTAAGATTCATTATAGCTGGAGAGAAGATAGAGGAAGAAGGAAGGAAGGGGCTGGGTGTGGTGGCGCAGGCCTGTAACCCCAGCACTGGGGAGGCTGAAGCAGGGGGATCACTGTGAGTTCACGGCCTGCCTGAGCTGCACAGCAGGACCCTGCCTCAAAAACTAAAAAAGGAAGAAGGCACGGGTGGGCCGATGGAAGGAAAGTGACAGCCAGCCGCGTTTCTTTTGTCTCTGGCTCATTTTGAAAGGACTGTTCTCTACTTCCCCTTTAAAGCATCTCAGCTTTCACCTTGACTTCACCAAAAAAGGAAATGCAGATTCAGTTTCTGGAACGGAGAATGAGGAACTGGGAGGGACTGCACAGTCAGAAAATATTTGCTTACTAATTCCTGAAGCCATGCGAGCATCATGTCAGTGCCTTGTGGAGCTGTACCCCAGCCCCAGGGGGGACCTGCCGTTCGGCAGCTATTTAGTGGGGCCCTAGGGCGCTGCTGATAAAGAATCTCTTGCCTGGAAGAGCCCTTGCCCAGTGCAGGGTGAGCAGCCCTGGTACGGAGATCAGAAATCTGAAGTGTCCCAGAATCTGTAACCCGGTGAGGGCCCGCACACCCCGCAAGGGGAAAACTGCACACCTGAGCTCGGGAGGCAGGCCACAGGCAAAACCCAAACACAGCCGGGCTCAGAGAGGCAGGCCCGTCACACCAGCACTCTCGAGGCTGAGGCAGGAGAATCACTGTGAGTTCCAGGCCAGCCTGAACCACATAGCAAGACCCTGTCTCAAAAATCCAAACCAAAACAAAGCCACAGACTCAGGGGCTAGGGATGGAGCTCAGTAGTGACACACCGGCCTGGCATGCACAAAGCCCGGGGCTCTAAATCTCGCAAGTCTCAAGGCCAGCCTGAAGTGCATAGCGAGACCTTGTCTCAAAAAAAGACAAAAAAAAGGGGCTGGGGATTTAGCTCGGCGGCACAGCGCCTGCCTGGGAAGCCTAAGGTCGTCAGTTTGATCCCGGTACCGGAAAACAACCAAAAAAAACCAAAAAACCTCACAAGCAAGCACACCGCAGACACTGTGCACAGTTAACTTTAGACTGCGTATGACGCATATGAAATGGAAATGAACTTCCGGTCTAGGCTGGGGCCCCTCCCCCAGGTGGCTTAGCACGGGGATGCGCACATTCTAGAATCGGAAGTCCAAGTGCTTGTAGCCCCAAGCACTTCCGGTCAGGGCTGCGCTTTCGGTCGGGGCTGCACTACCTGTAATCCTCCAAGGGTGACATGGCAGTCGCACTGCCGTTTGTCCAGGCCTTCGCAGGGCTAAGTTCTGCAGCTTTTGACGGTCGCTCACGAAGCCCCTTGTGGACTGAGCCATATTTTACCGCTAAAGAAGCCGGGGCGCGAGAAGGTGAAGTGTGGCGGCGGTGGCCCAGGATGTCCGCACGGAGTCAGCCTGCGGGGTCCGAGGAACCGCAGCCTCCGTTCGGGGAGATCTCTCGGGGTCCGAATCCAAATCCGAATCCGAATCCGAATCCGATAGAGCTGAGTCAGAGCAGCTGTCCTGGAGGCACAGGACGGCCTCTGTAATTAAGGGACCATCCTGCAGTGCAGACGCCAGTGCAGCTTAGAGAGAAGATTGAGAAAAGGAGTTTGTTGAGAGTTCGTTGAGGAATTTGCTGAGCTCTGTTATGAGAGCCGGCTGAGGAGTCTGCAGCTTCCTGGCTCGTCTATGCCGGCTTTTAGAGGTCCACTCATTCATCGGGGAATTTCCAACTCAAGGCCAGGGTGAGCTGGGCTATATAGTGTCTTATTAGCTGTGAGCCAGCAACCTTGTCCCTGCCAGCACCTTCTCCACGTTTTCTTCTGTCACATCTATACGAAATGGATCTGCGTTGTCTTCAGGACTTGCATGATGGGATCTGTTGGACACTTGTGATCGCTGGCATCTGTCTACCTATCTGGTCCCCGCTTCTGTCTGGATCTCAGTCTGTTGTTCGCAAATGATTTCTGAATCTGTGTTTCATGGAATTCTCTAAATGTTTAGGAAAAGAGCAAAGACTCTCAGCATTCAATAAATGTAAGAAAAGGATGTTGAGAGAAAATATAATACTTAAAGACAATGAAACAGGAAATGGGTTATTTTGATGACTTTAAAGGAAAATCCTCTTTTACCATCATCAGCAAAACGAATTTTAGTTTTTATTCCTCAAATCTGTGCTCAGAAAATTTCTGTTTCAAAGAAAATGTCCTGAATGTAAGTGTGTTTCCCTGGGGGCAGAGGAAGCTTAGTAATGAATAGAAAAATAGTTTTGCTTCTCTTGTTTTTGGTCAGTCTCTTTGTAGGGCTAGATGTTCCTTCCCCTAGGAACAGTGCAGTGCAAAAAGAAGCAATGCAGGGGCTGGGGATTTAGCTCAGCAGCACAGCACCTGCCTGGCAAGCACAAGGTCATGAGTTTGATTCCCGGTACCAGAACGGAAAAAAAAAACAAAAAAAAGAAGAAGCACTGCAAAAAGAAAAAAGGAAACAAAACAAAAGAAAAGAATTTAAAGGCCTGTGATTCCAACACCTGGAGGCTGAGGCAGGAAGATTCCCCAGTTCAAGGCCAACCTGGACTCCATAGTGAGTTCAAGGTCAGCCTGGATTACACAGCAAGACTCTATCTCAAGAAAAAATAAATAAATGAAGGAAATACTAAAAAAATTGTTTTAAAAACTGATCTAAAATTTGAGGGAAAATATTTTATTTTAGTCTCAGCAAGAAGGTGCTTGGCTACATGGCTGAAGTGATACAGCCTTTGCTATCATTTCATATTTTCCTTTTCACTTGAGACTGTTATGCCAAAGATCATTCAGTTAGAAAAATTGTCCTAGGAGAATAACAGCTCTGTGACTCTAATACGTTTTTTAATTTATCATGTTTTGAAGCTTTCAGGTTCCCATTTCATTTAGTTCAGTTATCTGAGTGGAAATCCTATCAAACATCTTGTAGTACAACTAACTGATTTTGTTTGTAAATAAACAGGAGAGCCAGGTGTGGTGGCACAGGCCTGTAACCCCAGTACTCAGGAGGCTGAGGCAGGAGGATCTCAAAAATTCAAGGCCAGCCTGAGCTGCATGGGGAGACCCTGTCTCAAAAAAAAAAAAAAATCAAAGAAAAATGAAACTGAACAGCATGTCCTCAATTTCATTCCCAAAGTGAGCCGCTGTTGTCTGACATGAGTGTTCTTTTCCGGAGTGGGCAGGAGCTGGGACTCCATGCCAGGTGCCTGTCAGCTGTTATAGGCTTATGGTGACTTTCATCATGTTTATTTTACCTTGTTCTCTCGTGATTATTGGCAGACTCAGTCTTACTGTTTTCACAAAGAGCTCATGAAGAGGACCCTAGGGAGGCCCACCCAGGCCTTTGAGGCTAGGGCGTATGTTGTAAGTGTTCCTGTGTCGCAGCTCGCACAGTCACGGCCGAGCCACTAACCCCAACGCCCGCGCCAAGACTGGGGACCTCACGCGGCCGTGGCACCTCCATGCCGCCAGGTGGCGCACGCAATTGAGAGCCCCGGATCCAGGGGAGATCTCACCATATGCATGGTTGTGCACGCCTGTAATCCCAGCACTCGGGAGGCTGAGACAGGAGGATCGTTGAGAGTTCGAGACCAGCACAAAGTGAGCTCAAGGCCAGCCTGAACTGCATAGCGAGACCCTGTCTCAAAAAGACAAAAACAAAAAAACAAAACACAATTCAGTGGCCTGTAATGCCCACATACGAGAGGCTGAGGCAGGAGGACAGCCACAAGTTCGAGGCCAGCCTGCACAGCTGGGCAATATAATGAGACCCTGTCTCAAAAAACAAAAACAAAACTAATTTAGTGGTCACTTCATGTGAAAACCTTGCATGGCAAAGGAGACCAGGCTGCACAACAGTCCTCCCATATCCTAACACTGTGGGAGGCTGAGGTCGCTCTCACCGGTCCTCTCCTCACTCCGGTTCTGGGGACTCTTTAAAGAGGATGTGCCCTCGCTGAGATGTCCCTGGGTGTCCTCTTAGAGCAGAGTTTCACCAGCAAACACAGGGCGTGGTCATGGGACACGGTGCTCTTGCGGGCCACAGTTGTCCACGCAGTGACCCACGTTGGTGACAAGTGGATTGGGAGGGTTGTGCTATGGATCCTGAGACCGAGACAAACCTGGCTGTGGGGGGATAGAGTAGCAAAGTGACTTCAGCCCCCACGGGAAGCCGGGCCGGTGTCCCCTTTCTCTGCACGTGAGGTTAGTCCCTGTGACTGTCCAATAACACATGTCCCGCTGGCCGCATCCCGCATGTGTTATTGACGCTTCCAGCCAAGGCTCTTGTCACGTGAAACTGGCAGCTTCCGGTGTTGAGCGTCCAGCAATGCATGTGATGAAGCTTTCTGATTATTCGCCTAGCTGATGAGGAGCTTTCTAATCTCAAATTATCTAATTGGCTGGCTTATGGGATCAGAGCAAGAACCAGTTTATAAACTTTAAAAAGAATTCCACAAACCAGACGTGACACACACTTGTCCTCTCAGCAGGAGGCTGAGGGAGGCTGAGGCAGGAGGATTGCTGCAAGTTCGAGGCCAGCCTGGGCTACCTACCCAGACCATGTCTCAACACAAAAAAGAGAACTCCACACTCCACACACCAAATGATGCTTTTCCACATGGTCCTCCCTGTCTCCTCCAGAAAATGCAATTTCACCTTCCAGTGTTTCTTGTTTCTGTGGGGTTGATGTTTGGCCCTAAGGACTCACTTTTACTATGACCTGGGCATCTTCCCATGCTGTAGTTTGGATGCTAGAAATTAGTTTCTTGGAGCACTCTAGAAAAAGTCTGTAATTACAGTGACGAAGGGGCCCATGTCGAGTTCAGTGACCATGTGGGGGGGGGGGCATCTGCAGGCTGCTTGGGGGGGAAACTCGGGGGACGTGTCCTGCTGCCTCTGTCATCTGTGCCTGTGATCGGCGGATCTGTGCCCAGGTGCCCAGGAGGCTCAGGCCGGGTGGGACAGCCTGTATCTGAACCGGCACCCTGGGGCCTCTCCACACCTTTTCCCAGGCAGCTGTTTAGCTGCTACTGTCTTTAAAAATATTTTTTTGCCCTCATAAGGACAAGTTCTTCAAAAAGTGATAGGACTGAAACATGCACCAAAACAAACTCCTCCTTAAAAAGAAGAGACTGGCATGGGGGCACTCACCTGTCATCCCAGCACTCAGGAGGCTGAGGCAGGAGGATCGCCATGAGTTCAAGGCCAGCCTGGGCTACATAGTGAGTTTGAGGCCAGCCTGGACTACGTAGCTACTATTACTACCATGTCTCAAAAAAATAAAATAAGCCATAGACACTTTCTTTGCTATGTGGATCCTGGGTGCCAGCCCGGGACTGGCCGCAGCTGGGTGAACGCCAGGCGCTGCGTTCTTGGGCGCTGCTGCTGCGGTGCAGATCGTGGTGCTTCCTCCTGTGAGCTGCTGTCCCTGTCCGCAAGTCCCCTCTCAGCCTGGGGTCACCGAGCACTCTGATTGCGGGCACAGCAGAACTGAGCCTGTGACACGATAAGGTCAGGTGCTGTGACCTGGACGCTGCAGTGAGTGACAGCTAGGTTCCCGTTCCCCAAAGGTGACTTTGCAGAGCAGCCGCCCCAATGGTTCTCCAGATCTGTGCGCCCCCAGAGATGCCACTGCTCCGGCTGGAGGTGTCCAGGGCAGGACTGGGCGGGACCGGTGAACAGGTACTGAATGGCACCCAGTGCTTGCATTTTTTCATTTTGAGGCAGGGTTTCACTATGGGTCTCACGTCACTATGTTGGCCAGGCTGGGCTCAAACTTGAGATCTTCCTGCCTCAGCCTCTCAGTGTGCCTGGATTCTAGGTGTGCAGCACCACACCTGGCTGGGTCAATTCTTAGAGTGACTTCTAGTCCTTCCTTACCCTCTCAGCAACTTTGGAGGCCTCAGTGCCTTTACTAAAGTGCCTGGATTCTAGAGCCCTTTAAGATGAAAATAGTGCTTGCGGGTCATAGAGGTAAATACCTGGTGTCCACTTAGAAACACACGTGTGAAACGTTCTGGGAGAAGCCCGGTGACCCAGAGACCACATGGGTATTTTTCTCGTGTCACTGACTGCAAGCATCCCCTGGTGGCCGAGACCCGCGGGCCCCTGCCGAACCCCCATCTAGAAAGCTGGCCGTGGCGCTGGCCCGCGGAGGCCTGAGCGCTGCCGTAGGGCCGCCCTCGTGGGGACTTCCGCACAGATCCGCTCCAGGTCGCCCACGTCCAGATGAGCTGTGTGTGGCGCGCGCGGCCAAGCTGCGTTCCTTTTCATCTGATGTGTTTTTTATCTTTCTTTCCCGCCTCTGGCGCCCTCTGTCCCGTTACCGCTTGCGTTTTTACCGAAGCTCTCTCTCAAGCTGGTAAGCACGACGCCCATGCATGTCCCAAATCTAATCGGCTCCGGGTTGCGGGTCTTGTGGGTGCTGTGCACGGCCACGCATGACCTGTCCTCCCGATTAACCGCGCGTGCGCGAGTCTCCTGGGGCTTGTGTTGGTGGCCGCTAGACCGAGGGGTGTAAACGGCCTGCAGCTAAAGAGATGTCCTAATCCTTTCACATTAACACTTAACCGGGGTCTGGTTGTCTTTCTTTGGGGGCCTTAAAAGGATGACAGCTGGGCATGGTGGCACATGCCCCTAATCCCAGCACTCAGGAGGCTGATGCAGGAGGATCGCTGGGAGTTCAAGGCCAGCCTGGGCTACACAGCGAGACCCTGTCTCAAAGAAAGAAAAAAAGAAAGAAAGAAAGAAAAGCGGATGACAGATGGTGCTCAGCTCTCTATAAACTGGAATGTACCTGTCAAAAATGGGGGTGGTACTCACGGATCATTTTGAATAAAAGTAAAGGGAGTCGTTGGAAAACGCTCCCCTGAGACCCACAGAAACTAAGAGAAAAGGTAGAGACAAGTGTGTCACAGCAGGCTTGGGAGCGCGGAGCCCCTGGAATGCTCCCGACCCGGACCAGCTGGCTGGTGGTCGAGCTGCAGTCACAGGGACGATGAGGCCCCTCCCAGGCCTTAGCATGAGCAACTCCTGTCTTCTCTTGGTCCTGCTTTATTGTACAGCGCTAAATGGCCAAATTAACAGTTAAATTTATTAAAAGAAACCGTTAACCACCGTAACCCCTAACAACGTCACCTTGCCTACTGCAGCCACCAGTGTCCTAAAGTGACAGACAGCGGTGGCTGGAGGCTGTGTCGGAAGTAAGAGCAGTGTGTGTGCTGTCATCAGTGGTCAGCACGGTACACTCGGGAGGCTGAGGCAGGAGGATGCATCTGCCTGGTACTGACTGCTTACTTTTTTTGTTTTTTTGAGCCAAGGTCTCGCTATGTGATTCAGGCTGGCCTTGAACTCTCTGTGTGGCCCAGGCTGGCCTCAAACTCATGGCGATCCTCCTGCCTCAGCCTCCTGAGTCCTGGATAACAGGTGTGCGTCACTACACCCAGCATGTTGCAGCTTTTGAAAAATCAAAAACCCCAGTTCTGGAAAACATGGTGATCTGCGTTTAAGTCATTTCCAGTGTGAATACAAAGCCTTTTCTTCTCAGCGCAGTGTTTATATCAAACAAATTGAAAGACAAATAATTACAATTATTAATAATAATAAAATAATAATTAAGGTTGCAGATATTCCAAACATCAGGCTCACTCTCACACACACACACACACATGCACACGCGTGTCACTGCCGGCCCCTCGGTGCGCCCTGAGAGCAGGAGCACCACGGTCTCCGAGTGGCCTTTCTGACGACGTTGCCGCCTCACACATTCCAGGCCCCCATAAGCCATAAGCTGCTTGGCCGGCGCAGCCCCTTCCGGAAGCCCATTGTCCGGGGCCTGCCTGCCGCCCACCCCGAGCCTGTCTTGCCCTTGTTTCAGAAGAATGGAAGTTTTCAAAGAAAATCTCTTCTAAATTCCCTGGCTTGTCCTCGGCTGTGTGAATACGTTTCCTTCACAAAGGCCACTGGCTTAGTAAAAGCACTGTGTTCCCCGCCCCTCCGCCCGCTTTCCAAGCAGCCCCGGACCGCAAGCCTAAGGCTCCTGGTGGACTCCTGGGGCCGGAAACCCGTCACAGTTGGAAGTCCAGCTCCTTCCAGGGCGCATGGCCCTCGAGAAGGATCATGTCATGAAAGGAAGTCCAGCAGTTGGATTTGAGAAGGCATTTAATATGAAAATATACTGGTTTGGTTTTGTTTTTTTGAGACAGGGTCTCACCATGCAGTTTAGGTTGATCTTGAACTTACTATGTAGCCCAGGCTGGCCCCAAACTCATGACAGTCCTCCTGCCTCAGCCCCCTGAGTGCTAGGATTACAGGTGTGCACCACGACGCATTTTGTTTTTTGAGACTGGGTCTCCCTATGCAGTTCAGGCTGGCCTGGAACCAGGCTGGTGTGGAACTTGCAGAGATCCTCCTGCCTCAGCCTCCTGAGTGCTGGGATGACAGCTGTGCACCACCACACTTTACCTATAATATACTTTTTGTGGCAGATTCAGAACAGCGAGGTCTATGTCCTCTGCTATGAGGAGCTGACGATGAGGTCAAGGTGGACATTCTGTGCAACTGCTCTAAGAAGGGAAGGAGTGATTTTCTTTTTTTTTTGATGTCCTCCTCACCCCCGGTCCCTGAAGAATACCATGTCCCAGTCTGTCACTGCCCAGGGATGGAAACTTCTGGCCCGACTTTGTGCGAAGAAATGGAAAGGAATACTCAGACTAGAAATGAAATCAGCAGTTTCAGCGGGTGTGGTGGCGCACGCCTGTGATCCCAGCACTCATCAGGCTGAGGCAGGAGGATCGCCCGTGAGTTCAAGGCCAGCCTGGGCTACATAGCAAGGCCCTGTCTCAAAAAAACAAAAGAAAAGAAAACAATTGGATGCAGAGTAGTTGGGGGAGGACGCATCTCCCTTTTCATTAAGGAGACACAGACTGGGGATCGAATCCGCCTGGGGGTGCTGCCGGGCTCCCTGGGGGTCAGGAGTGCCCCTTTCTCTCTCTCCTTCCCTTCCCGGGGCGGTGTTGGCAGCGCTGGGCTCCGCATGCGTTGATCGAGCCTGCCCCGCGGTGGTGGCCCTCTGTCCCTGCTGCTCACGCCTGATTGTGCCCGCAGGGGGCAGCACCCGAGGACTTCAGCAACCTCCCGCCCGAGCAGAGGAGGAAGAAGCTGCAGCAGAAAGTGGACGAGCTGAACAAGGAGATTCAGAAGGAGATGGATCAGAGGTAGGGTGGGTGGCGGCGCCTTCCAGGGCCTTCGCGCCCCGCTCCCTGCTGCCCGGGGAGGACCTGCCAGGTCCTCAGGCCCGGGAGGCTTTGTTCAGAGTTTGGCAGCAAATTCTGCACAGCTGTCTGCCTCTCACGCACTGTCTCCGTGGGGCAGATGGAACCCAGGGCCACCCGCACTCAGACTCACGCGAGGCAAGTGCTCCGCCCTGAGCCTCTGTCCTCAGCCTCTCTTAGCATGAATGGTTATTTTGCGCAAATGAGGAAAACTTGTTTGGTGTGGGTTTTGGCTTTTGATGTAGAATCTTGCTGTGCAATTCCAGCTGGCCTTGAACTCACTATGTAGCCCAGGCTGGCCTTGAACTCTCTGGGATCCTCCTGCTTCAGCCTCCCAAGTGCTAGGATGACCATACCTGGCTACATGAGAGAAGCCGGCATAACTCTCACCCTTGCCCATAATCCTTGCTGTGGATCATCCTGCTGGGCTGGGTGGGTGGCAAATGCCTGTCATCTCATCACTTATGAGGCTGAGGCAGGAGGATCGCTGTAAGCCCAAGGCCACCCTGGACTACATAGTCCCTGTTTCAAAGAAGTCTAAATAAGTAAAAATGTTTTAAAAGAGAAAGGCAGCAAAATGTAAAAACCAGCCGAGGCTATGAGGGATGTTGGCACACAGCTCCCATCGAGGGGTCTGGGAAGCAGCCACCTGCCGCCCGTCCCAGCCCACACTCGGTGTGCTCCCGCTCTGGCCTCGTCACCGTCAGAGTGGCGGGGAACCTGGCACTGTGACAGCCGCTCCTGTGTTCTGCTCGTTCTCATTCAGAGACGCCATCACCAAGATGAAGGGCGTCTACCTGAAGAACCCGCAGATGGGGGACCCGGCCAGCCTGGACCACAAGCTCGCGGAGGTCACACAGACCGCAGAGCGGCTGCGGCTCGAGGCGCAGAAATTTGAGGTGGGGCAGCAGCGGCTCGGGGAACAAGGACAGCAGGGCATGGGTGCCATTCCCGGAGCGCAGCCCGGGGGAGCACACCCGTCATCCCAGCACTCTGGAGGCTGAGGCAGGAGGATCACAGATTCAAGCCCAGCCTCAGCAACTGAGTGACTTAGACCCGGCCTCAAAATTTTACAAAGTTAGAAAAGGTGGCTGGGGATGAGGCTTAGTGCAAAGGCACTGGCTCCACCCCCACCCCGGTGCCTCCGAGGAGGGGGACAGGAACAGGGCCCTTGGGTCTCCCAGGGTGACTTCCTGGTCATGGAGGCTGGGGACCGGCAATGACTCACCCAAGGCCAGTGAGCCGCCTGCAGCCCAGGTTCAACACAGCGCAGGGCTCCTGCCTCCTCGTGGGCCGGGGGTGAATTGGGCCTTGTGACTGTCCAGCGTGGGAAGAACGAGGTGGCCTCGTCCCCCTGGGCTGTCCAACGTTGACCCGGGTCTTTGTCCTGGGTCCCCTCACCTCATTCTCTGTGATGACCACCGAGTGCCCTGGGTAGCTGGACAGACCAGCCTCCGGCACTGGTATGAGTCTCGCTTCTGTCCCCAGGCCTGGCTGGCGGAGGTCGAGGGCCGCCTCCCCGGGAGAGGTGACCCGGGTCGCAGGCAGAGCGGGATGTACGAGGGCCAGCAGCCGCCGGCCGGGCACAACTGCGCCCAGGACCGAGAGAGGTACGGTTTCTGCCCAGGCGCCGCCCCGTCCTCTGTCCCGTCCAGGCCCCACCCCCGAGGGCGGGGCCGGGTGATCTTCCAGGGAGCCTGCGCTCCAGGAGGGTTACATCGTGAAAGTGCTGGTGAGGGGAAACGGACCGTGTGCACCAGCGGTGGGGATGCAAACTAGGGCAGCCACCGTGGAAATCAGCATGGGGATTCCTCAAAATCTAAAACTAGAAATTCCATCTGACCCAGCTATTCCCCTTCTAGGAACCTTCCCAAAAGAGTTAAAGATTGTGATCTTTGCACACAGTGGAGTACTACTCTGCCCCAAAAAAGAACACACGAGTCATCCATAGAAATGCATGCATCTTGAGGCCATAATGTTAAGTGAAATAAATCAGACACAGATTAAATACGGCCAGGTTGCTGTTCTGTGGGAAGCCCGAAGTATGAGTAGATGACAGCTGACAGGAGATGGGAAGATCTTCTGCAGGTGGGATGGGAGCGAGGGGTGGGGGCGGCGGTCGCTATAGTGGCCGTGTGTCTTCCTGTCTTGAGCAGCCCGGATGGCAGCTACACGGAGGAGCAGAGCCAGGAGAGCGAGGTGAAGGTGCTGGCCGCGGACTTTGACGACGAGTTTGATGACGAGGAGCCGCTGCCTGCCATTGGGACCTGCAAGGCCCTCTACATGTTTGAAGGTGGCGCAGCCCCTGCCGCCGGTTCTCCCGTGGCCTTCCGAGCTCGAGTGTCCACGCTGTCTGCCCCTGGAGCTGTGCCTTCCCCCTGCCCCGCGTCCACGCAGTGCCTGCTCTGGGGGTTGGGCTGCGGCGGTGAGGGTGTGACCGAGGGCCCCTGAGTGCTGCCAGGCCTGGGGCACATGACACATCCTCCTCCGGGGAGTTTGTCAAACTCGCAGGCTGCTCAGAGGGGAGGCGGGCATGGCCGGGCAGCAGGGCTCCTGGGCAGGCGCTTGGGGTCTTAGGTCACCTTGGGTCTGCCACAGGAAGTGGGAGGTGCCCGTGGGGCAAGAAGGAACCTTTGGATTGTATTTTTTTGTTGTTGTTGTTTTGTTTTTTGTCTTTTTTGAGACAGGGTCTTGTTGTGCAGTTCAGGCTGGCCTTGAGCTCGCTTTGTAGCCCAGGCTGGTCTGGAACTCGCAGCAGTCCTCCTGCCTCAGCCTTCTGAGTGCTGGGATTACAGGTGTGCGCCACCACACCCAGCTTGATTTTTTATTTTGAGACAGGTTCTCACTATGTAACCCAGGCTGGCCTGGAACTTGCAGCAATCCTCCTGCCTCAGCCTCCCGAGTCCGGGGATGACAGTGTGCACCCCCATGTCTGGCTATCACTGAGAAGCTCAAATATTGTGCTGTTGCTCCTGCAGGTCAGAACGAAGGGACCATCTCGGTGGCTGAGGGAGAAACGCTGTACGTCATCGAGGAAGACAAAGGGGACGGGTGGACGCGCATCCGGAGAAAGGAGGACGAGGAGGGCTACGTCCCCACCTCGTACGTCGAAGTCTATTTGGACAAAAACGCCAAAGGTGCTAAGACTTATATTTAATATCACTTACAACACATTCCCTAAAATACTGGCGCTGTCTCTTCCCACGTCCGTGACTGTTCCAGGCAGTCCCTCGACAGAGGCGCGGAGGACGCGGCTGGGTGGCCGTCAGGTGGCCCTGCCTGGCGAGACGCATGCGGAGAGCCGCCCGGTGCTGTGACAGCTGTGACACCCGCAGCGCGACACACAGCAGCACCTGTAGCTAACAGCCGAGCTGCCTTCCGGCTCCTGACAAGGTTTCTCAGAGAAACGCCTGCTCGCCCGGGGCCGCAGTGTCCCGCCCCGTCCCCTTGCAAATCCAAACGCTAGAGTGCTGAGCTCCTAGTCCCTGGCCGGGAGGAAGTCCTGGCCAGAGCAGCCTCCCGCTCCCTGGGGAAGGAAGGACGGAGCCTCCTCCGTGGGCGCAGGGTGTTCTCACTGCAGTGTGCATCCCGCTGTGCAGCCCACGTGGCATCGCCCTCCTGTGTCCCTGTGGTCCCAACAACCCAGGGAGCCTGGGAGAGTGTGGTCGAGGAGTGAGGGAAATCATGCTTGGTAGTGCCGCCTCCAGCCCCAGCGGTTTAGGAGGCTAAGGCAGGAGGATCGCACACTGAAGGATGGTCTGGGGCTGGGGATGTAGCTCAGCAGCACAACGCCTACCTAGCAAGTACAAGGTCCTGAGTTCGAATTCTGGCACCAAAAAAAAAAAAAAAAAAAAAAACAGCCTGGGCAACTTAGCGAGACCCATCCTCAGAAAAACGGAGTAACTAAAAAACAAGGCAGTTGGTGTGGATGTGCATGTCCCTGACCCTCCGGCTCCCCAAGGAGATTAGCTCTGAGGAAAGCAGTTCTGTCCTCGGCTGCTGTCAACCTCACTTTCCCAGGCTCGGCTCATGTCTCGGGCTTGTCCCAGGTGGAGCCATAATAGGACCCCACCCCCAAAAATATTAGGACCCAGGAAGCTGGGAGTGATGGCGCATGCTTGAAATCCCAGCACTCGGGAGGCTGAGGCAGTAGGATCATTTCGAGTTTGAGACCCACCTGGCCTACAAAGTGAGCTCAAGGCCAGCCTGAACTGCATAGGGAGACCCTGTCTCAAAAAAGGAAAAAAAAATAGGACCCAGGGCCACCACAGCTTCAACAGGAGCACTTGGGCGTGCCCTTCCTTGGAGAAGGTTTTTCTTTGTTTCTTTTTTCTTTTTTTAATCATCAGCATCTTTCAGCCCCAAAGGTTAAAGTTAATGGAAGTTGTAGGATTTCTGGCGTTCTTATGTGATTACCCAAAGCTGGAATAAAACCCCACCTCTCACCACTTTGAAGGAATCTGGGTGGGTCAGGGTTTGCATTTGTAAGTTGGTGCTGAGCAGGGACGGATGTTAGGTGGTGACACGGGCTACATGATGAGGGGGTCACAAGCCCATCTTCACCGTCCCTGTCCCCGCGCGGGGCCCCTCCCTGCACTGACCGAGAGCCGGCCCTCAGCGGATGGGAGTGACCGTGTCATATAAGGTCCTCTTTTTATTTGGCTTTTTGAAGTGATTTTGTCCTGCTTCTACGTAGGACATCAGCCTCTTACATCTACATTGCCGCTCACTTTATGAGCTGAATCAATCGAAAGCTGATTTTTCTTCGTTTTTTATGTGGTGCTGAGGGCAGAACCCAGGGCCTCATAGATGCTAAGCAGACACTGCCACTGGGCCACATCCCCAGCCCTGAAATGAAATCTAAGAACAAGAGCTTAATCCCAGCACTCAGGAGGCTGAGGCAGGAGGATCGCCGTGAGTTCAAGGCCAGCCTGAACTACATAGTGAAACCCTGTCTCAGAAGAGAGAGAGAGAGAAAGAAAGAAAGAAAGAAAAAAAAAGAAGGAAAGAAAGAGAGGTGAGAGCTGTTTATCCAGATTCTTTGAACCGGGCAGGGTCACAGGCACGTGCTGCTCTGTGTCAAGACTCCAGTTGTGGGGCTGGGGATTTAGCTCAGCGGCACAGCGCCTGCCTGGCAAGCACAAGGTCGTGAGTTCGGTTCCTGGTACCAGCGGGGGCGGGGGAGACTCCAGTTGTGATGGTTTGTACGCTTCCCAAGGGCCACCACGATGGGACTGAGTAACCTCTGCTAACGACAACCTGAGTCTTTAAAGACATTTTATTTTGAAAGGTAACCAACGCCCCAGCAGTTACCAGGATGGCAGGGTGAGCTGCAGGACCCTCTCCCCGGGCTGCCCAGGGCAAGCTCAGGGCCCCAGCAGGAGCTGGCTGGCGCGGCGGGGTACACTTGTGGCCCAAGCTGTTCAGGAGCCGAGGCTGCCACTCCAGGCAGCTTAGTGTGAGACTTTGATTCCAGACGAAGTGGCGGCTGACGCTAGCCAACCTGACTGTTTAAATGTATATGTCGACCGTGTACACTTTTTTTTCTTTTTCTTTTTCTTTTCTTTTTGGCAGTACTGGGGATTGAACCCAGGGCCTTTGCACTGAGCTCCATCCCCAGCTCTTTCTATTTTCAGAGAGGGTCTCAATAAGTTACTAAGTGGCCAAGTCACCAGAGCTGGGCTCAAATTTGCAGTCCTCCCGCCGCCTCAGTCCCCCATGGCTGGGCTCCCAGGATACACGAGCAGGCCGGGCTCGCACGTTCCCGTCGGACGCCTGTGCGGATGGGGTGTTGGTGAAGCCGCTGCCCCCAGGCCTGCTCCCGGGAGCTGTTGCGGTGTCCTTTCTAGGTCTGCGCTACAGCGGCCGTGGCTGGGCCGCTCAGTGGCGGGCGCTCCCCTCGAATGCGTGGAGCCCTGGGACTCATCCCCGGAACCCCAAGGGGCAAAAAAGAGGTTTCTCAGTCTGGCAGCACAGAAGTCAGCTGAGCCTGTCACTGCAGGGGTCTGTCGGGGCAGGTGGGAGACCGCAGACCCAAAGAGGGAATCCGCCCTTTCTGTCCTGTGCTGGGTCCGTGGTCAGACCGCGAGCGCTGGAGAAAGCAAAGCCTCCCTGAGTAAGTCTGAGGTAGGGTCAGGGGCCTTCGCCTTTTAAAAGCCTGTTCTGCAGCTTGGTGTTTTCTTTGCTCCCCTTAGAGCTGGGCAAATTCCCTTTGGAAATAGCTGGCGTGGCTTGCTGGGCAAAGGGTGCAGGTGGCGCGGGTGGAAATCTGAGATCATGATTTTAAACGGGTCTGAAGCGGCGCCCCAGGACCTATACAGGCTCCTCGCCCATCCCGATGCCCCGCCCCCCCACCCGGAAAGCTCCCTTGGGCTTTAGTTCCCTCTGAGCAAGGGGAAGCACGGAGAATGTGGGGACCCTCGCCAAACAGTCAGGAATCCCCCTCCTCACCAAAGTGTGCTTTATTTTCTCCCAGCGTTTGCTATTAAAATACAAGAAGCAAAGTTAGCCAAGCTCACGGGAGGCTGAGGCAGGAGGATCACTGTAAGTTTAAGACCAGCCTGGGCTACATAGTGAGTTCACGGCCAGCCTAAACTACAGAGGGAGACCCTGTCTCAAAAAAAAGCAAAATCCCAGCTGTTCCTGAAGTCTTCTCCTTCTATTTGAAAGCTACACCAGAGGTTAATTCTGAGGACCTAGGAGCGCTTCCCCTGTCTCATGTATAAACCTACCCCTCCGGCCTGGGCAGGGTTGTTGGTTTTGGATTCAGTTGTTTTATTTTTAATACTGCCAGTGCACTTTGTGTGTGTGTGTGTGTCGTCCACGATATGCTTATTTAATAATTGCCAAAATATTTAGACTGAGTAATGTCTGATTGGTCACCTGCATTGTGACTTTTGTGGGTTTTGTTTGTGTTTTTTTAAGTTGCTTCCTGTTAAACACGTCTGTAACTCTCTCCACAGAATATATTTGTATATACTGCAGTTTAAAAACTAAAAGGATGACTTGAAGCAGTTGTTTTAACGTTTTCCTCTTTCATCTGTTTGTTTTATGGATGATTCGCTGCCTAACGACCTTTTTGTTTTTGTAATTCTGGGGCAGCCCCAGGACTCTTGCGCTGCAGCTAGAACCCCAGCTGGCCGCTCCGCCCTGGGGTTTGTTATAGACACTGGGTTCTGAGTAAGTTTTCTTTGCATACAGCTGATGTGAGTGTTCCTTTCTATTCTCCTAAAAGAAAAGACTCTGTCTGGTATCTTCTAGTTGTACCCTTCTATCTGCCTCTCTAATAAACGTTATATTTTTCTCAATGTTGTGTATTTTAAGTGATTTTTCTCTTTTCCAAGAAAATTATTCTATGTAATACGATTATTTAACTCTTTCTTTTGTGGTGGGGAATGTTCTAGCCAAATGCTTTTTTAAAACCCTGCCTTCTCCTCCTCTTCCTCCTCCTCCGCCCTGGAACCCCGGCTGCCGTCCCATCCCTCCCTGAGGAAGAACTTTCACTGTTGGCCGCAGGCTCCTTCTCACCAAAGACTTCATAAGGAGCCAAGAGTTTCCGTGCTGGGAAACGCATCTTTCTAAGTTAAGAGGATCGTGATTTTGAGCCCAGCCTGGGCAACTTAGACTTAATGAGATTGTCTCAAATTTTTAAAAACAATAAATAAACAAGAGCTGGGGATGTAGCGAAATACAAAAGCCTGAAGTTCATTCCCAGTACCACCAAATAACAATAATCGTAATACAGTCAGGCCCGGGCTGAAGCTCAGTGGTGAAGCCCTACCCCGCCGGCCTACCACGTGCCAGGAGGCCCTTGGTTCCATCCCCAGGGCCAAGTAAAAAGAAAGAAAATAAGCTGGAGTATCTGACTGGGTCTTCTATTTGAATTTCTCGTAAAGATCAAAGGTACAAAGCAAAGCCAGGCATGGTGACACCTGCCTGTGACTCCAGCACTCAGGAGGCTGAGGCAGGAGGATCACTGTAAATTGGAGGCCAGCCTGGGCTAGTGAGTTCAAGGCCAGCTTGAAGTGCATAGCGAGACTCTGTCTCAACACCCCCCACGAGAAGTCAGAGATAAAACGGTGAAAGTTTCTTCTCTCAGACCTACCCCATTATAAGCAATTTCTATTTAAAAAAGAAAGCAAGCCTCCCCCCCTCCCTCCCTCTGCTGCCCCCCGCCCGCGGGCACCGATTGCAGGGCCCCCCCACCCTCTCTAACACCCTCTCTCTCTCTCCTTCTATGTTGTAGATCCCTAAAGCGGGGACCTAGATGGGACCGGGAGCCGTCCCAGGAGCCTCTGCCGGCCGCCAGCGCCCGGATTGCCCGTCCGGCTGAGGGCGCCCTCGACGCCGCTCGCAGCCGCGTCCCCTCCTTTCCCAGCATGCACCTTGGGCCCCTCGAGGGACCGGCCTTGCTGTCCCCGCGGCTGGGCCCCCGGCTGCCGCACCCTGCCCGCCCCGCCCGCCTCACACTGTGCCTTCCGAGGACGTGGCGCACAAGGAGCCCCGCCCCGGCGTGACGGCCGCGTGTCTGCCGAGGACCTGGTGGCCCTCCCGTCCTCTGCCTCCGGCCGACGCTGACCTTGCCGCACTTTCGGGGCCCAGGGCGCCCCGCCCCACTGAGGTGCCGCGTGCCGGCCTCGCCCGGCCTCGGGGAGCCGCAGGTGCGGTGACAGCCGCCGCGGTGACGGCGGCCCCGGACAGTAAACCACGTCCGCGTCCGAGGGAAGCGCGGTCTCGGGGCCCCCCTCCCCGCAGGGACAGAACCACTCGGCCCCCAGGCCCGGGCTGGGGCGAGCTTCGGCCTGGAGTGTCCCCCCCGTGAATCTGAGCCGGGCGGTGGGCACCGCGGGGGCAGGTCCTGAGGTCAGGCCGCCCGGCCGGGCAGTTAGGAGGCTGTAGCAGCCGGGCAATGCCAAGGGGCGTGGTGGGCACGGAGCAGCCCGGGGCGACACTGGCCCGCACCTCCCCCACGAGCCAAGGTTCCGGCCCCACCGCGGCGCTCACAGCCACCGTGCGTCCCCAGGGCTCCTCTGTCGTGGGCGACCAGGGGGGTCGGCTGTGCGTGTGCCTGGCGTCGCTCCCCGACGGGTCGCCCCTCCCTGCGGGGCTCCGTCCCTCTCCTGCCTGTCCCACCCGTGGGGCTCGCTCCTGCCCTCCTGGGGCCCTCCCGCGCTCCTGTTTCCTTTTCAAGCCTTTGTACTGTGTCCGAAAATGAAGGAAGAGGCCTTTCCCAGCCCGATCACGTGGTGATGTGGGAGCAACCTCTGCAGCACCCTGCCGCGGGGTCCTCCTTCCCACGCTCCGCCTGCCCTCTCCACCCCTGCTGAGATGCTGTGAGAAGGACTCATCAGAGCCCGGCTTGACGCTCGCCTGTAATCCCAGCACGCAGGAGGCTGAGGCAGGAGGAGCGACAAGAGTTCGAGGCCAGCCTGGGCTACATAGGAGACCTTAAGGAATGACTCCTTCCAAACGCTCCTGCCTGAACAGGACTTACAGCCCCCCTGCAGAAGAGGAATGTGTCCTCCCCCTGGGCTTCCTCTGCAGGATGAGGGGAGGACACCGAGGCACGGGAGCTGTCCCGGGCTTCTCCCCACAGGCTGGTGTGCTGTGTGGCCAGCGTGGCACCGGGCTCTTCGCGCCTGCCCTAACCCTGTCCTTGTGGCGGGGAGTTCACGCGACCAGCTGATGCCAGTGCCAGGAATCGTGGTCTTGGTTTCTCACGGGCTCTGTCTCCAGTGTTTCTAACACCAAAAAATGTCCAGATCCAAAACGCTGTCTTCACCTGGCGTGGGACACCATGCGTGCGTGCGTGCGTGCGTGCGTGTGTGCGTGTGTGCGTGAGTGTTGCACTAACCCGAGCTTTGGGGCCCGGCAGTGTCGTGCTGGCCCGTCGCCTTGTACAGGTCCTGGATCTGCCCGTTTGTCTCGAGATGGAACTAAAACCAAATCAGTGCTTCCCTCAGAGGCTTGCACTGACCTTGTAACTCTATGTTCATCTCAAAATGGTAAATAAAACACGACTTCCCTGTAGCGTCCGGGTCCTGGAAGCTAGCGGGTGGCACTGGGATTTCTGGGGCTGGGAGTGGCCCCTGGTGCACATGGGGCCACTGACCGGAAGCTCAGGGACAGGCTTGGGACCTCAGAGAGCTGTGAACACCACTTCTCCCCACCGGAAGGTTGATTCAGACTAAGGATTTGAAGAGACTGCTGGATTTTTTGTTCTTGTTTTATTTCTAATACTAAGGATTGAAGCAGGACCTTTGCGCAGAGCTACAGCCCCAGGCTTTTTTGTTTTGTTTTGTTTTGTTTTGTCTTTTTGAGACAGGGTCTCCCTATGCAGTTCAGGCTGGCCTTGAGCTCACTTCGTAGTCCAGGCTGGCCTCGAACTTGCACAGATCCTCCTGCCTCAGCCTCCCGAGTGCTGGGACTACAGGTGTGCGCCACCACGCCCGGCTCCTGTTTTGTTTTTCTGAGACAGGGTCTTGCTAAGTTTTCCAAGCTGGGCTGGAATTTCAGATCCTCCTGCCTCAGCCTCCCAAAGTGCTGGGAATTTAGGTGAGTGCCACAGTGTTGTTCATAAGTAGGAATTTTTTTTTCATCCAAATTCAGTTAGCAACTGACCCTGTTGCAACGGGGAGCTAGAGCAATGGGCGCTTGCTTCCACTTCCTCAGTGCGCGCGTCTCACCAGGGCCCCAGCACCTCCTGGTGACCTGGCTGGCATCGCTGATTCCCATGCCACCAGTTTTGAGGAAATCCAGTGCCCGCCCGGCTTCCTGGGACAAAGGGACAGTGTCAGTTTGTGCCTGTCACCAAAGGTCTCTGGCACTGTTTCAGGAAACCAGCCCTCCAGGAAGTGAGATTGGGGCCACTGCTCAGTTGACAGTTGAGGCAGGGCAGGCCAGCGCTGCGGGCCCAAGGGGAGGTCCTCAGCGAGAGGCACCCGCAGCCTCTTCTCCCCAGGGGCTGCACCTGGCTTCTAAAGGGACACAGCCAGATGTGGTGGCTC
>NW_004955513.1:76915-78111 GCF_000276665.1 Chinchilla lanigera | reverse complement strand
ATGTGTTAAGTATTGAGATTATTTTCATGGGTTATCAAAAATTTGTTAAGATAATTTTTTTTTTTGGTGGTACCGGGGATCAAACTCACAACCTTGTGCTTGACAGGCAGGCGCTTATGCCACTGATCTATATCCCCAGCCCCTTGTTAAGATAATTAAACAAAAGTCCCTTAGGGTGGGGAGAGATTGTTGGACAAGACTCCAGTTCATGAATAAAAAAGCAACTTCCTAGAATAACACTGACCAGTTTTTATTCATTAATAAGGAGCCCCAATAATCTCCATAGCCTTCTGGGAGACATCCCAATAAATATTGTCAAACTATATTATTGTGGTATGTTTATACTGGCCATTGTCAGGTTAAGTTTTTGTTCTTTTTTTTCTTATTGAGACAAGGTCTCACTATGCAGTTCAGACTGGCCTTGAGCTCACTTTGTAACCCAGGATGGCCTCAAACTCGCAAGGATCCTCCTGCCTCAGCCTCCCTAGTACTGGAATTGCAGGCATGTGCCATCACACCCGGCTCAACAGGTTAAGTTTTAAAGAAATAAGACAATAAGGTTTTCTGATTAGAAGATGCTATTGGTACAAAACTACACTAAGAAACAAAATAATGACAATTTGTTATTGTTAATTTCATGGTGTATTAAATATATTCATGCCTTCCAAATGTATAGTATTCCAAAATATAAAACTGGATTGTCTATAGGGATAGACATTTTCTTTGAGATTCAGACATCTGCCTTTCTCTTGTGCTCCAGACATTTGTAGTAAGAGGTTCATGTCAAGCCAACATGAGGTCATCATTCAAATGATAATTTTTTTAACAAAAACTTAGGTAGTGTATATGCTATGTTTGTGCCACTACATTTAGAGATGCTGAGATATTGAACAGCCCAGACAATGTTACAAATTTCTTCAATGACATCCTATTTAAGGACAAATTAGGTAAAACTCCTTATGTATTAGGTAGAGATGACTGACTAAAAGGGCTATTCTATTCCAAAATGGAGATTTAAATGTGCTACAAAAATGTCATCATGACTGTAATGTTACAATACTATGTATGGCTGTTGATTTCAAATTTTCTTTATAAAACTATAATACCTGTTGTCTGTTAACATTCTACAGGGATTCAACTACTAGAACATCCATGATTGGTAAGAAGTAACAGTTCCCTGGCTATACTTTATATTT
>NW_004955513.1:54359-70963 GCF_000276665.1 Chinchilla lanigera | reverse complement strand
AGCTACTCTGTCCTGTTTCCTAAGACATTGTCAAAACAAAAAAAAAAAAAAAAAGAGCTGGAATACAACTTAGCATAAAGGCCCTGAGTTCAACCCCCAGTACTGCAAAAAGAAAAAAACGCCCCAACTTTACAAAACTCACCTTGCCCCGCTACTGCCAGCAGCAGCAGCCTCAGGGTCAGCGGAGCCCTCCCCCGTTCACAGAGCACCCCACCCCCACACGGGCTCCGGCGCCCCGGGCACCTTGACGAAGGTGTCGATCTCCACCTTCCTGCGCTTGGCCAGCGCCTCGATCTCCACCTGGCACACGGGGCACACGTAGAGGTGGTTCACGGCAGGGCCACCGCCGAACCTACGCCGAGGGAGGCATGGGCCTGAGCGGCCAGGGCCGGGGCACCGCCACGGCGGCCGTGGAGGAGTCTGGGTCCCCAGCAGGTGCCCCTCCCCGAGGGCTCCTCCCCCACCCCGCAGCCACTCCGGCCTGGGCCCTTCCCGGCCTGCCCTGTCCCGGCTGCAGAGCCGCCGGCCTGGCCGCAGGTCCCCACGCAGGGAACCCGGGCAGCGCCCGCCCTCACCTGTTGTACAGGTGCTCCCAGACGGTCTGCGGCAGGATGACCACCAGGTCGTCGATGTAGTGGTACTTGTTGGGCGGGATGCCTGCGGCGACAGCGAGGGAATGGGCTCGGGCCGCCCGCTGCCCGCCCGCGGCCCCCAGGAGGGCGCCTTACCTCCGTGCACGCAGAGGAAGGTGTGGTTGGTGATGGGCCCCGGCTCGGCGAAGGTGTTGAACTTGTTCAGCCATTCCCGGGACACGTAGAAGCGCAGCAGGCTGGGCTCCCGCATGGCGGCCAGCGACACCACCTGCTGCCGCTCGCGCACGGCCTCCTCGCTGCTCTTCCTGGCACGGGAAGGGATGGCAGGAGCCACGGGGACGGAGTGAGAGAGCCTGTCCTCGCGGGCGCCCGCCCCCTCTCCGCGGCCCGGCCGCGCACCTGTAGAAGAGCACGTAGGCCTCGGCATGCTGCACGGCGGTCTCGTGCACCTCGGTGACGTACTGGTCATCGAACTCGTACCACTGCCCGTTGATGACGTTCTGGCAGTAGGCGACGTAGTGGCCGCCTGGCGGGTGTGACAGCGGGGGTCACGGGGTGCGGGGGGCAGAGGGCGGGGCCGGGCCGGGCCCAGGGCCACTCACTGCCTGCTGTGCCATGGTGGCAGATGACGGACAGGAGGTCGTAGGTGGTGATCTGGGACGTGCACTCCTTGGCCAGGAAGGGGCGCAGGTCGAGGCCCTCGAGGGGGAAGGACACGTGGCTGCTGACCTTGAAGGAGTACGTCACCTCGTGTCGGAAGCGCTTCAGGTGGATGCACAGGATCTGGGATGACACGGGGTCACGGCAGGCAGGCCCAGGCTGCCAGGGGACAGGTGTGGGCCCTCTGCGACATGGTGACCACGGCCCTGCTGCCGCCAGGGCCAAGGGCCCCCTGCAAGCTGTGCTGGGCCACCACGCCCCCTGCACTGGTACCCAACCCCAGAACCCCTCCGTGCAGCCCCAGACCTCACTGCAGCCCCTCAGGGCTCGGCCATCTGCCGCCCGTCCTGCCCCGGGCTGAGGACGCCACACCCTCAGGTCTCGCTGACGGCCTGTGGGTGCGGGGTGCAGACACAGAAGTGGCTCCTGCAGCCTCCCAGGGCACCCCGAGTCCGCGTGGGGCGCTGTGGGGCGCTCACCTCGGGCAGCCGCAGGACCTTGCAGTACTTCACACCGTTCCGCAGCCTGGGGAGAGAGCCAGCGTGAGCGTCTCCCGGGGAGCAGGCATGCTGCATGCCCCAGGGGCCCCTTGGGGACCACCGGGCAGCTCAGGGGTGTGGGGAGGGCCCCCAGGGCGCACTCACTTCTTGCACCGCTCGCAGCTGTACATGTTGTCACCTGGGCGCAGGACAGGGCCAGGGCCAGCAGGGGTGGGAATGGGAGAAAGAGAGCAAGTGAGGGTCGGTGCCGGAGGAAATCCCGGTGAGCAGGCCGCGGCGCGCACTCCTGTCACCCAGCACTCGGGAGGCCGAGGCAGGAAGATCCGGAGTTCAGGGAGCTGAGCCTGGGCAACTTAGCGAAACCCCATCTTAAGATAAAAACTAGGAAGAGGGACAGGGATGTGGCTCCGTGTGAAGGCCCTGGGTCCAAGCGCTAGCGCTGTTAAGAATAAATAAAAGCCTCACGGTGCAAAAGCACCTCACACCCATTAGGCCTGCTACTCTCCCCAGGCCAGCAAAGAATGCTGAGGAGCCACAGACCGGAAGCCCGTGCGCTCCCGGAGGGGACAGGACATGCGCAGCCTGGGTGTCGGAGCGTGGCGGCTCCTCAGTCAGGACCAGAATCCCTGACCTGGAGATTCTCTCGCTGGGTGTGAGCAAAGAGATGAAAGAAGAGCTTTCTATCCCGAGCTTGTAGCGCCCATCCTCTCCTCCCAATACCTCAGCACAGACGCAGCCACAGGCCCACCGAGGGGTGAAGGGACAAAGTGTGCACAACCCAGAGTAGAATACTACTCAGCTTTCAAAAAGGGAGGCGCATCTGAAACAGGCTACAGCCTGGATGAGCCGAGGATGTTGCGCTCAGAACACATGCCGTTGCTAAAGGCAGGAACCAGAGGGCTGTGGACTTTCATTTATCTAAGGCAGGGTCTCTCTCTGCAGTTCAGGCTGGCCTTGAACTCACTTTGTAGCCCAGGCTGGCCTCTCAGAGATCCTCCTGCCTCAGCCTCCTGAGTGCTGGGATCATAGGCGTGCATCACCACGCCAGGCCTCAGTGAAACTGAATGCATAAAGCGTTTCAGTTTTGGGGCTGGGGATTTAGCTAGGCGGCACAGCGCCTGCCTGGCAAGCACAAGGCCGTAAGTTCAATTCAAACAGTACCAAAAAAAAAAAAAAAAGTTTCAGTTCTACAGGGTGACAATGTTCTGGAGTAGGTAGTGGTGACGGCTGTACAATAACGTGAATGTACTTAATATGACTGAACAGCATATTTATGTTAAAAGTAACATCAATAATGGCCATGACAGGAAACTTTCTTTTTGGGGGAGGTGGGATTTTGAGATAGGGTCTCGCTATGTAGTCCAGGGTGGCCTCAAACTCATGGCGACCCTCCTGCCTCAGCTTCCTTAGTCACACCTGGCTTTATGACAGTAAATTTTTTTGTTATAGTTTGATACAACTAAAAATTGGAGAGAGACAGAGAGAGAGAAAGAGAGAGACAGGTTTATTTCTCAAAGGTAAATAAAATGCTGAACAGTTAACAAAAAAATAAGGAAAGGAAAGAGATGGAGAATTTTGAGGAAATGCAGTCAACACGTTCAACAAACGCTGTTCCAGCTCATCAGTACTGCAGGGAAACTGAAGCCAGGTCCTCCCGGTTCTTCCTGCCAGCCCAGCCTCACCCTTCAGCTCATCAGCAGCAAAAAAGGCAGCCAGGCAGTCTTCCAGGGTGACCACGGGCCCCCAAAACCAGCTGGGGGTGCAGGAGATCACAAACCTGCAGAGAAGGTGCGGGCTGCGGAGCCTGGGCAGGAGGGCGTCCGGGGGGCTTGGCTGGAGCCCAGAGGCGCAGCGCGGTCAGCCCCAGGGGACCTCGGGCAAGGACTGTCCCCTCCCCAGCCCTGCCAGCCTCGTCCATCCATCTGGCAAGGTCCCTCTGGGTGTCACCTGCCCTCCACCCTCATTGACCACGCGTCCCCGCTGTCTCCAAATGGCCAGGGCAGCTCCCTCCCCACCGGCGACCGGGGCTCCCTCTGCCGCCTCCCTGTGGACAGTGGGGACACGCGGACCCCGCGTACCGCCGGATGTACTCCACGACGAAGGCCAGCCAGCCCTGGGCTGCGTAGCTGTCCCCGCAGGTGCCCGGCTTGGCCGGCACGTTCTGGTAGATGGCCGAGTGCAGCTTGGCCAGGTCCTCCTTGCCAGGAATGGGCAGCGACAGGTCCTGGAACGTCTCCACTGTGGTGGACACCTGTGGGGGCGGAGGTCAGCATCCCAAGTCCAAGTCCAGCCCCGGCTGGCAGGCGCCCCGGGCAGGGCAGGCCCACCCACCCGGTCACAGGTGAGACACTGCACAAGGCTGAGGATGGAGCCGTCGAAGATGTCCGAGATGACGCTGCGGTAGTGCTGCTCCTTCCGCCTCCGGCTGCCGGAGACCTGGGCTGGGGGCAGAGCGAGGGACACGTGGCGCCCCACCCTCACCCGCCTGCAACGGCACAGGCGCCGGGAACCCTGCCGGGCCCAGGGGTCGCTCTGTATGATTAACACACGGTCCTGCTCACTCCCCCCGCATCCGGGGCCCACTGCGCCCGCACCCGCGCACCTTTCCGGAGCACATAGGACGGCCCGGTCCGCGCGGGGCTCGTGCGTCGGGGGCTGCTGGCCAGCTTGGCGTGGCCCTCGCGGAGGTGGACGGGGCTGCAGGGGTGAGAGGGGCTGCGGAGGTGGGCGTCGTTATCGGGCTCTGAGGGCAGAGAAGGCACGGTGCTGAGCCAGGTGGCTAGCCGGAGTCCCTGTGCCAGCTCCGCAGCAGGGTTCCCTCTGCCCTGCGCCCTGCGCCCACTGGGCCCGGGCACGCGAGACAGCACCCTCCCGAGGGGCAGCTGCGGCGGGGCACCAGCGTCCCTCTCCCCTGGCCACGGCTGGGGGCAGAATTGGCCCCAGGGCGGTGGCGCCGCAGAGGGGCTGGGTCCCTGCGCTCTGTACCTGGCGTCCAGCAGGGGCTGCTGGGCCGCGGCGACGGCGGCTGGGCCTCGGGGGGCTGCTCAGCCAGGCCGGCCAGGGCGGTGTCCACGTCGGCGTCCTCATCCACCTGCTCCGAGCTGCTGCGCTGCTGGCCCCAGGTGCCCTTGCGGTCCTTCAGGCGCTCCTTCTCCGAGATGGCCCGGCCCGCCTCCTCCGCGGCCAGCAGCTCCGCCTCGGCCTGCGCACCGCCCCCGCCAAGGCCCTGCCCGTCGCCCTCGCCCCGGTCACTGCTGGAGTCGCAGGACAGGAACTCGTCCTCCGAGGGGCTGCGGTCGCCTTCCCGCTTCTCATCCGTGTCGCTCGAGTCCGAGTCCCGGGCCTCCGTTAGCGCTGCAGCCGCCGCCACCGCGGGCTCCTTGAGTTCCTCGTGCAGCTGGTCCATGAGGCAGCGCAGGAACTCCTGGGTGTCCTGCAAGGGGCCTGCGTCAGGGGACACTTGGGGACACGCGCCTGCAGCCTCTGCCTGCGGGGACATGGCTGAGTGGGCTGCGTTCAAGGCAGGTGCGGGGAAAGGGCACCAGGGGGTGAAGGCAGCTGACTGACAGCCAAGGGCACTGGAGGTGGCCCTGACAGTTCCACTGAGGCAGGGGTCTCTGGGCACCACCGCAGAGAGGGAACTGGGGCAGACGGCCAGGTCAGGGCCACCAGCCAGTGTCACAGAGTTAGGCAGGCAGGTGTCCTGAGACAGGCACGAAGAACGGTCCCCTTAACAAACAGAGGCCTGCTGGGCGTGGTGGCACATGCCTGTAATCCCAGCACTTGGGAGGCCGAGGCAGGAGGATTGTTGTGAGTTCAAGGCCAGCCTAGGCTACAAAGTAAGCTCAACGCTAGCCTGAACTGTATAGGAAGACCGTCTCAAAAAGCAAAAAAAATAAATAAATAAATAAAGAAACAGCAGCCCACCAGGTGTAGTGGCACACACCTGTAATCCCAGCACTCAGGAGGCTGAGGCAAGGGGATTGTTGCAAGTTCAAGACCAGCCTGGGCTACAAAGTGAGCTCAAGGCCAGCCTGAACTGCATAGCAGAGACCCTATCCCAAAAAGCCAGAAAAAAGAAAAGAAACAGCAGCCAACCAGCTTCTTCTGGTCCCACCTTTAACAGGGGCACCCTGGCCAGGTGTGGTGGCACACAAGTGTGATCCCCGCACTCTGGGAGGCTGAGGCCGGAGGGCCTCAAGTTTGAGCCCAGCCTGGGCAAGTTAGCAAGATCCTGTCTCAAAATTTTTAAAAAGGACTAGATATGTAGTTCAGTGTAAAGGCCCAGGGTGTGAGGCCCAATACCACACACACACTCTCTCTCTCACATACACACACACACACTCTCTCTCTCACACACACACACACAGCACTGTGCTCCTTCACCAAGGAGCATGGACATGATGGACATGATGGACGTGTTCTTTGCCGCAGCCTGGTCGCACCACAGGCCCAGACTTGTCCCCGTGTGAGTCCACGAACCACAGAGAAGGAGGCTTCTCCTGCAGCCGGACGACGCCACACAGGTCCTCGCAGCCCCTCAGCGGTGTCCTCCCCAGGGCCACCAGGGTGCCCGCTCCAGAGCCAGGCGGCCCCATGTGAAGGGGAGCCCCGTGCTGCCTGATCCCGCCCCCACCCCAGGCGCTGGGTGACCTGAGCCTGGGTGCTGTACTGCGCCACGGGGGACAGCGGAGCCCCCTCACGTGCACAGTGGGAGCCGTCACTCCTCCGGAAGGCGCTGTCCAGGCCGGGCCTGGCACCTGCTCCAAGCGTGAGCGGAGGTGCGGCAGCGGCCGATGCCCTGGCACAGGCAACCCCCCACCCCCGTGCTACGGCCAGGGACCTGTGCTCAGCAGCAGAGGGTGCGCAGCCAGGTTCAGCTCTGGCCACGGGCTCCGCCGACACCCGGCCAAGGGGCCACCTGGGCCACTGGGGACGTGGACTCCAGGAGCTGGCGCCTCAGCCTGGGGCTGGCTGACCTGCACATAGCTGCCGCTGCCACGGCCTCCTCTTGGCCTCGTGATGTGCCTGCGTGCACAGGGTGCTGGCGTTGATCCCAGGGCCACTGCGCTGCACTACATCCCCCGGGCTTTTTTATTTTTCATTTTGAGACAGGGTTTTGCTAAGTCACCAGGCTGCCCAGGTTAAACTCAAACTCAGCCTCCTAGAGTGCTAGGATGACAGGCACAGACCAGCATGCCCAACCAGGTCTCATGATTTTAGAAACTAGGAAGATACGGCTTTTTTTTTTTTTTTGGTCATTTTGAGACAGGGTCTTGCTACACAGTTCAGGCTGGCCTTGAGCTCACTTTGCAGCCCAGGCTGGCCTCGAATTTGCAATGATCCTCCTGCCTCAGCCTCCTGAGTACTGGGATTACAACCAACCCTGTCATATGGCTTTTTTGTTTGTTTTTGGGCAGGCTGAGCTTGAACTCATTATGTAGCCCAGGTTGGCCTCAAAGTTGTCCTGATTCTCCTGCTTCAGCCTCCTGAGTGCTGGGATGACCGGCGTGCACCACTACACCTGTCCTGTATGGCTACTTCTAAGTTCTCCCAGATTAAAAAAATTGCAATTCACATTTTCATTTACTAGAGCTGGGATTCTGCTCATGGGCTGGTGCCACTATGGGCAGGAACTGAGTCCCAGCTGGACCCCACTACCTGCACGGCTTGCCACAAGCTATGGGGCCGGGACAGGTTGGCTGCGCTGGGGCGCACAGCTGGCCCCACTCGGCCTCAGCCGGCAGCCCCCGCCTGGCCACAGGCCTCCTGCCCCTGCCACGGCAGCTCCACTCTGCGGCAGCTCAGTGCCGGCGGCTCACGGCCTACCTGCTGGGCGTAGCCTCGGAACATCGGGTTCACCAACTTGATCCCATGAGACAGGCTGGTGGGGATCACGTAGCTCGGCCTGTGGGGAGACCCAGCCCGTCACTCCCAGTGCTCCACCGTGAGAGGTAATGCTGGAGTGCAGGTGGCCAGTGAGGCCAGATCAGATCAGCTGTGGGGACTGCCCCAGCCTGGAGACCGGCAGGTCCCACGGCCACACAAGCCAGAGGGAGAACGTGGAGCCCCAGCTGCTGCCTCAACCCTCCCTGTACAATGTTTACCGTGGTTCTCATTTCCAGAGTAATACATGCTCATTACTTAAAATCTAAAAGTCTGCCGGGCGTGGTGGCACATGCCTGCAATTACAGCACGCAGAAGGCTGAGGCAGGAGGATCACTGTGAGTTCAAGGCCAGCTTGGGCTCCATAGCAAGGCCCTGTCTCAAAAAACAAAACAAAAAATCTGAAAGTCCATAAAATCCAGAATTTTCTGCACAAGTAAAGTGCAGGTGCCAGCAGTTCACTGCTTGGCATCACGTCTGTGGCGCTGGGGACGGAGCCCAGGGCCTCACACATTCGAGGCGAGCACTACCCACTGAGCGACGCCCTGGGCCTGGCTTTTACTTTAACTTGAGAGTGGGTCTCCCTGAGTGGCCCAGGGTGGCCTCGAGTTTGCGACTGTCCTGTCTCAGCCCCCGTGCAGCTGGAGTTACGGGCGGGCACCCCTGTGATTTGCACGTGCTCATCTTCTCCTCCGCCGGTCGTGTTCCCTGGAAGAAGGTCCGGCTGAGCTTGTGGTCTTCAACCCATCTTGCCCTGAGCCACAGCCAAGCCTGGTGTCGCCCACCTGCTGAGGGACCTCAGCTGCAGCTGAGGATGAGCCCAGGCCTGGCCTGGCTTTCTGAAAATTGGCTGCCAGCTGGGCTCAACCCAGGGCCAAATTCTAGCTCCATCTTGAGGGTGGCTGCAAGCTGCATGATTGTGAGCAAGATACTTTCTTTCTTTCTTTCTTTGTTTTTTTTGTTTGTTTGTTTGTTTGTCTTTTTGAGACAGGGTCTTGCTATGCAGTTCAGGCTGGCTTTGAGCTCACTTTGTAGCCAAGGCTGGACTCAAACTCACAACGATCTTCCTGCCTCAGCCTCCCGAGTGCTGGGATTACAGACGTGCGCCACTACGCCCAGCCTTTTCTTTCTTTAACATTTTATTTATTCATTTATTTTTTTGTAACAGGGTCTCACTTTGCATTCTAGACTGGTCCTGAGCTCACAGGCTGGCCTCAAAGGCATGGTCATCCTCCTGCCTCGGCCTCCTGAGTGCTAGGATTACAGATGTGCTCCACACACCTGGCTATGAACAAGGCACTTAGAGCCCCCTGCACCTCAGCTCCCCCTCAACCCAGGGGCTGAGAAGGCCCGGCCCCCACACCCCAGGCGCTCACCGCTTCTTGTGCCAGACCTCGGAGACCAGCTTCTGGTAGCTCTTGCACAGGGCCGGCTTCTTGTCTGTGCGCACCAGGCCGCCACACTCCAGGAAGAACTGGGTCAGCGGGGGGCTGGGCAAGAGGAAGGGGCACCCAGCGGTCAGGAGGAGCCATGGAAGCCCGGGCACAGCAGCAGAGGCCACTGCACCCGGAACGGCCTGCAGCTGCTGTAGGGGCCCCTTGTGGACCGCAGCCACTGCCCACGGCGCATGTCCTCATCCTGACGCTGTCCCTGGACGAGCCTGGGACAGAGGTCCTCAGAGGCACTGCGGCGGCTCCGGGGCAATAACCCATCTGCCTGGCACCCTGGACAGAGGAACCTGAACGCCCAGAGACACCAGGCCTATGTGCACACAGGGACAGTGTGTGGGGGACAGGGTGAGAGGACGGCTGCCATCTGCAAGCCAAGGACAGAAACGCCGGCGGCCATGACGCCTTGGCCTTGGCCTCAGGACCGCGCCAGGGCTCATCCTGCGGGCTCTCCTGGGCCACACACACGCCCCGTCTCCCTCTTCCACGCCCAGATCTGGAGCCCAGCCCTGGGGCCTCTCCGGTCACCTCTGCAGATGTGTCCCTGCGGGAGGGGCTGTGTCTCCCACCCTGGCCTCGGCCCGAGGGCACCTACCAATTGGACAGGGCCTGCAGAGCGGCGTTCATATAGCACGAGTTGCCGAGGTTCTTCATGCCCGTGAGGCCTGGGGAGGGACAGCAGGGAGGTGAGGGCCCCCTTGGGGAGGGGACCTCACACGCCTGGCTCGGCTGGGCTGGGCTCTGCCCTCCAGGGTTCCGTCCTCCCGCGAGGGCCACATGGGGGCCGCGGGCAGAAGGCCGGGCCTCTGGGACCCTGGGTGGGGCCCCGCCCAGTGGGGCCATCTGCAGCGCGGGCACAAGCAGAGACCCAGCTGCCAGCCCCCCACTTGGCGCTGTCACCTCGAGGTTTCAGGTCATCGTCCTCTGACTCTGACTCCCCTTCATCAGCCACAGCGACGGGCACGGCTTTCAGGGGGTGGGAGGGCAGTGGGGAGCCCTGCAATGGAGACCCGGGGTGAGGAATGGGGCACCTGCCCGGCCCTTGGCCCTCGGTAGAGCCCGGGAGGCGCGGTGGGGCAGGCTTATCCCGGCAACCCCGCTTCATCCATCTTATTTGTAAGAATGAATGACCTCTGTCACTTGGAAACACCTGCGAAAACACAGGCTCAGGACAACACAGCGTCTCCTGGAAGCGCGATTAATCCTGCACGTCTCCGTGCGTCCGCTGGCCTCAGACGGCTGGAACGCAACTGAAACTGCTCGCTGTGTGCACTGACAGCTGTTCTAGGCCGGCCGTGCTCCCGAGCGAGCTGGCCGCAGGCCGACCAGGCGCATCTCACGTGGGGGCGCATCCACCCGCCCAGGGCAGCCCCCGCCACACTGGCTCAGAGAAGCCACTGGCGCCACATGGCCCCGGGGGACCCGGGCAGTCTCCCCGAGAGGGGCACTGCAGTGACCGCTCGGGACGCCTTCAGATCTGGAGCTGCCATCGGCCACCTGGGCCCTGCCCTGCGCTTTCACACTCTGATCCCCAGACCCCGGACCTCTGCGGCCCCCTGTGTCCCCGCCACACTGATGCGCGGCACAGTGGCCTTGCGCCCCGCCCCGTCGGGTACCTGCTCGGGGAACTTGAGCGGGGCGCTGGGCGGGGCCGCCCGCCGCTGGTCCAGGAAGACCTCTCGTTCGCACGCATAGCACCACACCCGGAAGGTGGTCAGGTTCACCGTCAGGTTGTGCTTCTTCGCCTGCGGCGGGGTGCGGGGTGAGGGCCAAGGAGCCCCCACCGGCCCCGCTCCCCACCGGGCTGTCACCGGGGCCCCCGCACCACACCGACGGGCTCCTGCTGGGACTGTCCCCATGCTCTGCCCCCAGCCTCCCAGCCACAGAGCCCGCAGCTGGCGCAGGCCGCAGCCGGGCCCCACCCACCTGCGCGTGGAGGGTGCTGTGGTCAGCGAAGGACTCTCCGCAGCCGACGTAGGGACAGGCCGCCTGCGGGGGAGGTGCGGGCTGGGACCAGCAGGGACGAGCTGCGCGGCAGCTCCTGACTGCGTCCTGACTGCCCCCACGCCCAGCGGGAGGGGTGCCTCTGCCAGCCAGGGAACGCAGGCTCACGCCAGGCGAGATGGACGGGCGGCGTGGCCTGGGCTTCGCTCTTCTGGGGCCACTTGGGGCCCACGCTCTGTCCCTCCCTCCACGGAGCCCTGCTTCCTGCTGGGGCTGCTGAAATCCAAGCCCTAGCACCCTGGGCCTCAAAATCTTTTTCTCCCCGTGGACACTGACTGGGTGCAGGCGGAAGCCAGGTAGCCAGGTGGCCTGAGCCCGGGGGTGGGGCCCTCAGGTGCCCTAGCCCGTCTCTAGTCCAGCGCTGCCCCTGCAGGCATGGTGGGTTGGGGGGGCCCTCCCCATGGTGGCGAGCACCAGGCTGAGGGCACGCCGTCTCCTAATGTCCTCGGCTGTCTCTCCTGACCGTGGGCGGCCCTGGGTGGAAGCACAGCCGCCTGTCCTCCGCTCCCCCTCCGCTGAGTGGCAGCCCTAGTGCCTGGGGCCCAGGTCCTCTGAAAGCCTGTCTTGGTCTTCACTTGTACCCATAATGCTGTGTTTTGTTTTGTTTTGTTTCTTTTAAGAATTTTTTTTCTCCTTTGGTTTTCTGAGGCAAGGTCTCACTATGTAGCCCAGGCTGGCTTCAAACTCACAGTGATCCTCCTGCCTCAGCCTCCCTAGTGCTGAGGGGAGCCAGTGCTGGGTTTGGGGCAGGGCCCCTGAGGGACAGGCACTCCCAGTCCCATTCCCACACCCACACCCTGCCCCATGCCCTCTCCTCACCTGCAGACAGGCCCACAGGTTGGGTCCCACGACGCCGCATGACTGGCAGGTGCCCTGCAAGGGAGGGGAGGGCGAGCAGCTGCAGCTGGCTCACCACCGGTGCTTTGGGGACTCACGGGGACAGGCCCTGCCCAGCACCCGAAAGCAGGCTCCCAGCCCCCTTCCTGGCACCGTCAGATTTCTTGTCATGTGCTTATAAAACGTTCTCAAATAAAATCACTGGGGCTGAGCCAGACAGAGCCTTCCTCTCCTGTCATCCTCTCTTCTATCTGCACTCCGTGCTTTACCCCAATCATTCCACCCCAGACAGTGAGGTAACAGCGGAGGAGGTGTGGGCTTCTTCTGAGCTATGTCTCTGCTCTCATCATAGTGTGCAATGCAGATGTAATGGCAGGAGCCAAAGCAACTACTTTGGACTCAGAGAAAAAAGTCACGTATCAAGAATGGCAGAGCCACCTTCCCGGGCCTATCTACCTTTAGTATGTTCTGAGAGAGAAGCAGGAGCTCTCTCATGCAAGCTATTGTATTTCAGGGTCTCTCTGTAACAACTTAAACTGTGCTCTGAAGCATTTTGTCTATACATGTCTAGAACAGTGGTTCCAAAACAAAATCCTGTAACTGCTGTGCTCCAAGGAGTTGAGAGAGAAATTCCAAGTGACCCGGGAGGGCACTTACACCCTGGGGCGGTGAGAGGGCGCTGGTGCCCGGCCAGCGAATGAGCACATCCAGCACCCTGCGCGTGGGGCCTGGTGACTGTGTCGCAGCTCCCAGCCCCTTTCACAGACCGGCAGAGGTCACCAAAACAGGCGTCTTGGAGACAGGAGATGTGTCCCTGGGAGAGGGACTGTGGCCACATGTCTCAAAGCAGCGGCTGGCAACTGCCATGGTTTACAGAACAAGAGTGAAATGGAGACCAGCTCTACCCACCTGCTGTCTCGGCTTTTGTAAAGAAAACATACAAAAGCAACTAAAGAAGTGTTGACCTGAGCGGGGTGGGGCAGGGAGAGGGCTTACCGAGGTGTCATGGCGGGGGACACCAGATGCCTCTCTTTGGTAGGGGCGACACTGGGGATTGAACCCAGGACCCTTGCACTGAGCTACTTCAACAGCCTTTTGCTTTTTATTTTGAGACTGGGTCTCAGTCACCGAACTATACAGGCTAAGCATGAATTTGAGATCCTGCTGCCTCCGCTTCTCGGAGTGCTGGGATCACAGGCGTGCACCACCACGCCAGGCCATGCCACTGCATTCCTGAACCACGTTCCCCTGCCGGGAAGATCCAGCTTAACCACAGCACACACAGGCCTCGGCACCTTCCTGCAGCACGCAAGGCTGGGGGCAACGGGTGCAGGCCACGCACGCGTGCGCCTGGTTCCACCCCCAGCACCGAGCCTCTCCCGGCCTCAGTGACTCAGATGGCCCGGGCGGGCCGTAATTAAGGCGTGGGAAGAGGCTGCGGGGCAGACGCCAGCGTCCTGCCTTCCCAGAGGGGCCCCAGCCGCACCCAGGAACCGCGCCCCGGGCCTGGCCCATCGCCACCGCCCCTCACCTTCGACTTGAGCAGCAGGTCCTCTTTGGTCACCTCCCCCACGGAGTCCAAGTGAGGGCAGAGGTCCCGGGGGTCCGCCATCGCGGCCTGGCTCACCTGGGCGGAAACACGGCCACTGGGTGAGCGGCCACCAGCCAGAGGTCGTGGAGTCACTCTGGCCAGGGACGGAGGGCAGCCCCCCAACTCCTCCAGCCTTCTGCTCCTCCTCTGAGAGGACAGCTGTCCCCACGGTCACTGGGCCACACGCAGACAGCGTGCCTGGCAGGCAGGCGCAGGGCGTGAGGCTTCGAGCCTCGGAAAGGGACTCGGGCCCGCCTGAATGTGGAGCAGCCAACCGAGTGTCTCTCTGTACAGTTTAGGCTGGCCTTGAACTCGCTGCGTACCCCGGGCTGGCCTCAAACTAGCGACGATCTTCCTGCCTCAGCCTCCCTAGTGCTGGGAAGACAGGACTGTGCTACTATGCCCAGCACTTTTTAGGAGAACAAATGCCTCCCTTGGGGAGTGTCTTGACGGTGGTGAACAGGCCCAGAATGTTAAAACTGCTCATCGTACACACACACACACACACACACACACACACACACACCCCCCACACACACAGGAGAGCCTGCAGAACCAAGGAAATCTCCTGAGCTCGGGGGCTGCGCTGGCGTCATCCGACAATCACACTATATCCCCTGCAAGCCTCACCACTGTGGTGGGCGGCAGGGCGGGGGTCTGCGGGGCTCCCCCTAAGCACTGCACAACTTCCTACGGATCTGTGCTTTCCTAGGAAAACACCTCAAAATAAGTCAATGCTCCAGTTCCCTGGTATTTTAGCAGAAACCCAGCCAGGAGACTGACAGCTGGCCGCAGGATGAGGACTGGAAGTGGAGCCAGGAGTGCGTCCCTCACAGGAGCGAGGTGGAGCAGCTCCCGACGGCCCTCTCCAGCCTCAGTACCAGCAAGGCAGAGGCCCAGACTCCGCCCAAGCAGCAGACACTGTGCCGAGGAGGCACAGCCGCCAGGCCGAGCGCAGACCCTGCACTGCTCCGTGAAAATTCTTGAGCCGGGTGTGGCGGTGCACACCTGTCATCCCGGCACTCGGGAGGCTGAGGCGGGGCAGGAGGATCGCTGTCAGTTAGAGGTCAGCCTGGGCTACCCAGTGAGTTCAAGGCCAGCCTGTGCTTACATGTGGAGCCCTTGTCTCAAAACACCAAAAAAATAGACAGAAAAGTTCTCCTGGTGGCCCCAAGTGGCTGCAACCAGCCCCACTCCCAGGCAGGGGTGGGGGCCTTTCCTGCCGGAGTCACAGACAGCAGCGCAGGCCTGACGCTCGGGGCCCACACCCTGTGCTCAGCGCACCTCCGCCACCCACCCTCCCGCTTGGTGCCAAACATGCCCTCTGGGTGCCAGGCCCACCTCTGAGTCCACCGGCGCGCGCAGGCAGCCGGCTCGTTCATGCTCTGTGGGCAGCTGTGGTGGCGACAGGGACAGTGACGCAGGGCACACTGTGAGGAGAGGGCCCGGCAGGAGCCTGTGGGAAGAACCGGAGTATTTCCTGCTGTTTAAGACTGCGTCTCCCTATGTCATCCAGGCTGGCTTCGAACTGTGTGTAGCCCAGGCTGGCCGCAAACTCCCAGCAATCCTCCTGCCTCAGCCTCGGAGTGCTGGGATTACAGGAGTGCTAGGAGTACCACCGTGCGCCCCCACGCAGACAGCTGTTATTTTAAAATGATTCTTTGTGCCAACTAGAGGCCGCAACGGCCCAGCACCCTCCTAGGCAGGCAAGTGCATTTTTAGGTATTTGGGACCTCCCCAGGCTACACACCCCACAGGGACAGTAAAACACAGGGCCAAGGGGGTGTGGTTGGGGCAGGGCACCTTTGTGCTCCCCAGAAAGGACCCTCTGGGCCCCCAGGAGGGGGTCACAGGCTGCCCCACCACTGTCCCTCGTGTGCCCCTCGTGTGCCCCTCAGAGCACCCTGGGAGCCTAGCACACCAGCCCACATCCTCAGGGCTTAGCAAGCCCAGGGCTCGTCCGTGTCCCACATCCCCCCCACCGCCCACCACCGCCGCAGGGCTGGACGGCTGCCCAGACGGGGCGGACGGGGAAGGGAGCGTTTAAATGTGCAGTTATAGGACAGTCGCAGGTCTGCGGTTCTCAGTCCCTGAGTTCCCACTGAGGTGGCAGGCTTTTGCTTCCACCCCGTGCTGGCCCTGGTCCTCTGCTATTTTTGGGTTTTAGTGTTTCTAGTCTGCTCTGTCTCTCCGGCTGGACAGCGCGTAGGGTGGGAGCTGGACTGTGATCCTGGCGACAGTGACACGGCCACTCTTTCTTATTTCTCTTTCTTGAAGATAGGGTCTGCATAGTCCGGGCTGGTCTGGAGCTCACTATTCTGCGGCGATAATCCCGCCTCAGCCTCCGGAGTGCGGGGATCACAGGCGTGCGCCACCAGGCCCAAAGGCCCACTCTGAACCCACAAGGGCAGTCAGACTCCAGCTCCTGCAGCCTTGGGGAGCCGCCCCCATGCCCTCCCACACCCCCACTGCACAGATGAATAGAGGCACAGCTGAGTGGCAACCAGTTCAGCCAAGGCCAGTCGGCAGCTAGTAACCAGCTCGGGACCGCCTCGGTCCAGCAGAGCCTCCGTCTAAGTCCACGCTTGAAGTGGGGCAGACATGGTGATGCATCCTGTATTCTCAGTATCTAGGAGGCTGAGGCAGGATGACTGGGAGTTTGAGGTCAGTTTGGGCTACATAGTGAGATCCTGTCTGGAAAAAGCTAAAAAATAAACAGGTAGATAAGTACACAAGAAAGATGACTGGGGATTGGCAACATCTCAAAGGACCAGAAAGAAAATACTTCAGGCTTTAGGGGCCACACCAACTTCCGTCAACCTTTTCTCCCCTCCTCCCAACCCTGTAACAGATGTCCTCTGCTCAAGGCCGCACACACAATGGTCCGCAGCACCTGTCCCAGCACCACGCTGAATGGCCTCCTAAAGCAAACCCATTGGCATTGGCATTGGCATTTCACATCCAGCTGCACACGCAGCACCAGCACGTTCAGTAAGGCAGAGAGTAAAGATTGGCGGGCACGGCTCCACGCTCAGTCTATTTTTTTTTTTTTTTTTTGGTCTTTTTGAGACAGGGTCTCGCTATG
>NW_004955513.1:46293-54259 GCF_000276665.1 Chinchilla lanigera | reverse complement strand
TCAGCCTCCCGAGTGCTGGGACCACAGGCATAGTTGCTAAGCAAGGGCAAATGCAAAAGGAGCACACCGATTCCCTTGGTATCACTGATAATGGGAACCCAGGTGAAATCACTGAGAACACCTACGGGAAGGTGGGTAAATGACGCCGTACAGTCTTTTAGAATTGCCAGGCATGGTGGCACATGCCCATAATCCCAGCACTCAGGAGGCTGAGGCAGAAGGATTGTTGTGAGTTGGAGGCCAGCCTGCATAAGTAAGTGCAAAGCCATCCTGAACTGCATAGTTGAGACCCTGTTCAAAAAGACCAAGAAAAAAAAAAGCACATGGAAACACAAAAGGCCCAGGACAGCCAAAACAATTTTGACAAAGAACAAAGTTGGTGAACTTATCCTCCCTGATTTTATTTTTTTTCCCTCTAGCTGAGGAAAGACATTGTATTATACAGCATCTATATTTTCTTGATTATTCTTGGAAATTTTATTTTTTTTATTTATTTTTTGGGGGGCGTTCCAGGAATCAAACTCATGACTTCAGGCTTGCCAGGCAAGTGCTTATGCCACTGAGCTATATCTCCAGGCCCCCTCCCTGATTTTAAAGCTTTGTATAAAGCTACCATAATCAAGACTGGGCTCAAACAGCTGTACAGCTCAGTGGAAAGAAGAGAGTGCAGAATTAGGCGTGCACACAACCAGTGCAAATTGCAGCGGAACAAGACACATTTGGTTAGAAAAAACCCAACAACTTCAACCCCTATCTCCTATCATGCATAAAAATTAATTAGAAATGGACCACAACTTTAAAAATGTAAAACTCCACACGGGGCACAGCGGTGAAAATATTCAAATTGGGAGGGGAAAAAGGGAGATGAAAGGGGGAAAGGAAAGAAGGGGAAAAAAAGAAAAAATAGAAATAAAGCTTGTAAACAGGGATGGGAGGAAGGGTTGAAGGAAGGGAGGGGAGGGAAATGGGGGAAACCCAGTTCTATCCGGTACAGGTACAAATTCTCTGGGATGAATGTGATTGTTATGTATATCTAAAATGTATCAATAAAGGCCAATTTTAAAAAAAGTAAAACTCCAAACCTGTAGAGGAAAATGTAGTGAAGGAAAAAAGCTTTTTGAAACCTTATAGTAGGTGAAGGGCACAAAAGATATTAATTTTTTTTATAAAAAACATTGATTTTAAAAAGGAGCTGGGCGTGGGGGTGCATGCCTATAATCCCAGCACTCAGGAGGCTGAGCCAGGAAGATCATTGCAAGTTTGAGACCAGCCTGGGCTACAAAGTGAGCTCAAGGCCAGCTTGAACTGTATAGCGAGACTTTGCTCAAAAAGACAAAAACAAAACAAAACAAAGTAATTTTAAAAAGGAAATGCTGATAAACTGGGCTTTGTCAAAATTAAAACTTTTTTCAAAAGATGCTGCTGAAACAATGAAAAGGCAAGTCACAAAGCGTGAGAAAATATTTACAATACTTTCGTTTATCAGTAGGCTAACATCTACAATTTTATTTCTCTAAAACCTCCTATAACCCAAAAGGAAACAGCCCTAACCACTTCAAAGACAGCAAAGGAAAGCAGCACATCACCGGACACCTGTACCCCATGTTCTCCACAGCACTGTCCACAACTGCGAAGACCCAGAACCAACCCAGGGTCCACTGCAGACAAAGAGATGGTGTCGTTTGCCTGGTGTGGGGGCGCACACCTGGAGTACTTGGGAGGCTGAGGCAGGAGGATTCCAAATTGGAGCCCAACCTGGACAACTTAGAGAGACCTTGCCTCTACATAAAAACCAAACAAGGGTTGGGAATGTTACTCAGTGTGAAGGCCACGGGTTCAACAAGAAAAGAAGGAAAAAGAAAACATGCTGAGCATCCCTGGTCATTAGAGAAACACAAATTAAAACTATGAGATAACCTCTTCCCTTCTAGAAGATGTCGAAGTAAAAAGACTTACAATACCAAGTGCTGCTGGAGATAGGACAGAAATCTTTTCTATCCAGATGGGAATGTAAATGGTACTAAAAAGCTTTGGAAACGTGGATAGCAGTCTCCCACACAGCAAGCGTCTCCCACACAGCAAGCATCTCCCACACAGGAAGCATACACCTGCTGTACAACCTTGTCATTCCACACTTAGATATTCAACCAGGAGGAATGAAAACATTTGTATGCACAACCCTGCATGCATTAACGCCACTTCTATACCCAAGAGCTGAAGGGAACCAGAATACATCACCCCAAATATGTGTCTCTGATGTAAAGAGAGGCAGGTGCAAAGGCTCTCTGCCCTCCCCAGTTGGCCTAAAGCCAGGGCACACTTTTTTTTTTTTTTTTTTTTTTTGAAACAGGGTCTCGCTATGCAGTTCAGGCTGGCCTTGAGCTCACTTTGTAGCCCAGGCTGGTCTCAAACTTGCAACAATCCTCCTGCCTCAGCCTCCCAAGTGCTGGGATTATAGGCGTGTACCACCACGCCTGGCTGGGACACACATTTTGAAAGGTGTCCCTGTTTCCGCCCCTACCAGAACAGAATCACTGGAAGCAACACTTTGCAGCTCAGAGACAGGAATCTGCAGCCACCCCACTCCTCATTTCCTCCCATAGACTTTTCTTTCCAGTTCTCCACCTCTGAAAGTTTATACCGCTTTCCTTGGTCACTTCCCTAAACGTATCAACCTGTCCGTTACAGCGGGGGTCTCAGCTAGGAACTCAGGAAGGCTGAGGAGAAGTTTACACTTCCTCCCCACCCTTTTGGCAAGCCAGCCAGGCCTTTCTGGGCACTCCACTTGCCCTGGGGCCTGCAGATGGGATCCTGAGAACTGGAGGAAGGCTGCAGAAAAAGGCAAGAGTGGGCATACTTGTGCATGCCCATAATCCTAGCACTTACGAGTTCAAGGCCAGCCTGCACTACGGAGCGAGACCCTGTCCCCTCAAAAAACCCAAATCCACACCAAAGCTGGCCTTCCCAATCCCCATGTGAAGCACTCACTCCAGGACAGTAAAGAGTCCTTCCCTTCCTTCCTTCCCGAAGTCAAGCTGGCAAGAGAAAAGCACAGAAAACTGTTCTTCGAGTACGTGACCTCGTGGGTTTGGGACACCTGTCGGCCCCTGATCTTTAGCCTCCGAAAATGGCAGTTGCTTTCCTTTGTCTTTGGTGTCCTTCGTCACAGAGGAGCACCACAGTGCAGAAATGTGGGCACAGGCGCCATTAGCCTGCCATCGCGCTGCAGTTCTCCCCAAACCGGCACCCAGAAGGGCCGTGGGGTCCCCACGCCAAGGCTGGGCGAGGCTGTCACGTTATGCCCTGCACTCTGGGCAGTGACAGGCAGAACATGCTCTCTGTCTCAGGGAGGCCAGGGCTCCTCGAAAGCGTGTGCTCTAAAGGCTGGAGAAACAGCCCGACAAAAGTCTCTTGAGGGCCAGGCATGGTGGCGCATGCCTATAACACCAGCACTCAGGAGGCTGAGGCAGGAGGATCACTGTGAGTTCGAGACCAGCCTGGGCTACAAAGTGAGCTCAAGGCCAGCCTGAACTGCATCATGAGACCCTGTCTCAAAAAGACCAAAAAAAAAAGTCTCTTGGGAAGATTACAAAAACACATCTGTCACCAGTGTCTGAGCACACCTAAGGTAGAAAGTTTAAAGTTTACCAACATTTAAAAAAAATTAAAGGTTAGGATCTTTTATTTATTTAATTTTTACTTTTTCTTTTATTTACTTTTGAGAAAGGATCACACTAGGTAGCCAAGGCTGGCCTCAAACTCAGGCAATCCTCCCGCCTCAGCCTTCCAAGTGCTGGCATCACAGGTGTGCACCACCATACCCAGCAAAATCAGCATTCACAAAAGTCGAGTGGTAGTCTTGAATACTTCCACTGCTCTATACTTGCACATGAACCTGAAACCCCAGCAGCACGAAGGTCTGCAGCCAGACATGGCTGCCTGGAAGTCACCATTTGCTTCACCTTGGCACCGAACCAACTCTGATCAAGGTTTCCCCACCCCCACCAGGGGCACGCCGGGCCCTTCCCTACCCTCAGGGAGAAGTCTCAGCACGGTGCTCCAACTCTGTACCTCAACATCAGTGACGGCAGCCACCTGTCACTCTGTGCTGATAGAAGCAGCTGCTTCAACACTCGGTCCTGGGTGGTAATTTAGCTACCATAGGCAAGGACGGGGACAACGAGCCCAGGGTGCAGCGTCTGTCATCTACAAGTTTGCGGCCTCAGATTAATCACTCGCTCCTGTTTCAACATCCACAAGATGGGAACAATGATGGCAAGCGGTTCCATGGGGAGGAAGCGAGCCAGTGCCCAGGAAGGGTTCAGCATAACGACTTCCGGTCACAGGAACGCCCCAGGTGGCTGGTTTTTATTAATCCCATGGCAGGGATGCTCTGAAAAACGTTGAGCGCTACTGTCTGTGGTACCAGCTGTGTTTTGCAGATCGGGACACATTCCGTAGGAAAGGAAGTGACAGGCCCAAGGTGACAAGGAAAGGTGACCAGCCCAGCAAGGAAGAGGTGGGGTGCTGGCTGAGCCGCACACGAGCAGGTGCTGGCCACAGATCGCAGCTCTGGTTCTGGTACCCCATGTCACCTGCTGGTGCTTCTGACATCAAAAAAAAAGCCAGGAAGGCTGCCCACACACTAGAACCAATCCCCAGACAGCTTCTGAGCCCTGATTCCCGCTCACACCCCGGCCTCCTGCCCCCGGAAGTCTCCTTTACTCTCCCAAGAAACTGCAGGTTACAGAGCTCATGGGAGACCTGTGACACATGGAGCAGGGAGGAATGGCACAAGCAACATGACTGGGACAGTCGGCGCATTTACATGTGGTCTATAAGCCAGGCAAGGTGCCACACAGCTGTAATCCCAGCACTCTGGGAGGCTGAGGCAGGAATATCACACACTGGATTCCAGCCTGGGCAATTTAGCAAGGCTATTATTGTTTCAAAATATTGTTTCAAAGTTATTATTGTTTCAAAATAAAAAATAAAAAGAGGGCCAGACTGTAGCTCAGTGGATAAGCCTGGGTTCAAAAAAATAAACAGGGACCACCCACTGGGTAACAATATTTATTACGGTTTAACACTATCCCTGTCCTCAACCCAAAATGCTTATGCTGAAACGCTAACCATCGGTTCTCCAGAAGGCCGTGCTATTTGAAGATGCAGTCTTTAGACAGGTCCTGCAGTCAGGAGATCTTTATGGCAGACCCTCATCTACTCAAAGAGAAACCAAACTCAACAACTTCCGGATCTTGGACTTCGGCATCTAAAACTGTGAGGAAAAGAATTGTCTGTTCCTTAAGCCAAGCAGTGTGTGGCACCTTGTCAGGGCAGCCCTGGGAAACCACCGCAGTAGTATTACATCAGTGTTGAAGGTTTCGCTGGGTGTGGCAGCGCACACCCATAATCCCAAGTATTCAGCAGGCTGAGGCAGGAGGGAAAGGAAAGGGAAAGGGAAGGGAAGGGAAGGGAAGGGAAAGGGAAGAAAAGAAAAGGAGCTGGGGATGGAACTTAGCAGCAGAACACTTACCCGGCCTGTGTGAGACCTGGGTTCAAACCCCAGTACCACCAAAAGCAAACTAACAAACACTGAAGGCTTCTGAAGAACGCAGGCACTGCATCATCACACAGGACACTGTCACACCGTGAGAGCGTGCTGCAGCCCTGCAGGGGAAAGGACGCTGTCGTCTGCGGCTCACTGTGACAGGGCCGAGCTTTCGCACCCAGGACAGGGAGGAGACGCGGAGTAGTTAGAGGCCGCAGGGGAAACACGAACTGGCGAATCCAGGTGAGGGACACAGGAGGCCACTGTCTGGTTTTTCCAACTCTTCTTTCAGTTTTGCCTTTTTTTGTTTGTTTGTTTTGTTTTCTGTTTTTTGTTTTTTTCCGGTACCGGGAATCAAACTCACGACCTCGCGCTTGCCAGGCAGGCGCTGTGCCGCTGAGCTACATCCCCAGCCCCTCTTCCTTCAGTTTTGTAAAAGACCTCCTCCCCAGGAGGGACTGGGACACAGAGCAGGGTGTGCCGGGTCCCAGGCATGGTCCGGGTCCCAGTCAGGCAAGGACAGCTGTTTCTCACCCTACAGATGGGAAAGGAACAGGCTGCAAGGGCCACAGGGCCGGAACTGGAACCCGCACCGGTACCGGCACCGGCACCGGGCCGGAGGCTGAGGGAAGGGGCGCCGCGCGAGCCCCGGGCAGCTTGGGGTGCGGATGGCCGCACTGGCCAGGGGACTCAGCAGCGCCCCGTGCCGTCTCTGCGAGGAGAGGAGGCCTGGCGTGCCGCCAAAGCCCATTACTCATCACCTTGCCGGAGAGAAGCCAGGCGGGCCCTCAGGCTGGGAAGGTGAGCTGCGGCCATCACCACCCCTAACTCCCCCGGGGCCCTCCCCACCCCAGCTCCCCGCTCCGCCCCACCCCGACCCACCTGGCCCTGCCCCCGAAGGCCCAGCCCCGCGCCCCTCCTACTGCTGACCTTGCTGGTCCTAGCGCACTCCATCACTAAAAACGGACAACTGAGGCTCCCAGAGGCAGAATCCACACAGCTGAGCTAGGAGCCAGGATCAAACTGCAGGATTCCTGCCCTCGGCCCAGGCTCTGGACTGCAGCCCCGGGTGCCCCACACCTGCCAGCCTGGCACGGGACCGCCTGCCCCAGCCCTGGTCCAGGCACCTGTGCTCCAGGGACAGTGTCTCCAGCCAGGGACTCTTAGACAGTGTCTCCACGCAGCCCAAAGCCTGGCATTGCCCTCAGCCTTCACACGAGAAGGTACAGGCTGGGGCTACCCAGCCGCCAGTCCCCGGGGACCGGTGGACTGGGACAGCACCTGACCCAGGGCACAAAAAGCCTCAAGCCCTCCTGGGAGCAAGGGATTAAGGAGAAATTCAGACTCCAAAGTTCCAACCTAGACACCTTAGAAATCGCTCAACTCCTAGCACATACAATGCAAACTAAGGGCCAGGAATACCCTTCATCCAGGACCCAGAAGCAGATCCTCTGTCCAGGTAGCGTGACCTGTGACCTTTGTCCTGCTTCCACCACACAATCCTGCAAAATACAGGGACTTGGGAATCTTTTGCCTTCCTTGTTTTCTTGTGTTTTGTTTTCAGCAATACAGGCCCTCAAACCCAGGGCCTTTGCACTGAGCTACATCCACAGCCCTTTTGATTGTTGTACTTGGAGACGGGGCCTTGCTAAGTTGCCCAGGCAGGACTCAAACTCACAGTCCTCCTGCCTCAGCCTCCCAAGCACTAGGATCACAAGTGTGTGCCACTTGCCTAGCTAACTGCCCCATCTTCCTCCTAGGGCGAGACTCTGCTCCTTAAAACCCCTGCTGCTTGTTTGTCTGAAACCACTCAGAGCCATGTCTCCCCAGAGAGCTGAGAGGGCTGGCTCGGGCCCCATGATTAATGGAAATTGGCTTTCCTGAAATTTCTATGTATCGATCCATCTCTGCTCACTGCAGCCAAAGACCACTGTGACTCTCCTGTGTCACTTAGTATTTGTCTTCGACTTCTAACACTTCTCCAAGTGTTCTCCTTTGGTGCTAATGTGACCCAATTGGACTTGGTTTTGTTTAGTGTTCTGCTAACCTGAAAAACTATGAAAAGCTTGGCTCCTCCATCATGGTTACACACCCCACTATCAAGTATGTTCTACCTGAGTTTAGAATATACACTCTAAACAGCCGGATGTGGTGGCGCATGCCTGTAATCCCAGCACTCAGGAGGATGAGGCAGGAGGATCGTTCCGAGTTCGAGACCAGCCTGGGCTACAAAGTGAGCTCAAGGCCAGCCTGAGCTGCATATCGAGACCCTGTCTCAAAAAGACAAAAAAAAAAAAAAAAGAATATACACTCTAGTCAGGCATGGTTGTGCACACCTGTAATGCCAGCACTGGGGAGGCTGAGGCAGGAGGATCATCAGAAATCTGAGGGCAGCCTGGGCTACATAGTGGTGAG
>NW_004955513.1:22771-45958 GCF_000276665.1 Chinchilla lanigera | reverse complement strand
TTAAACAAAATGTAAAGAAACTTCAGACCCAATAACCTCTAAACCCACCAAGCAGCTGAGTCAGAGGTCACAGGGTCAGCAATGGCAGCACGGGGACACCAGTGGAGATGGCTCAGAGCAGGGAAACCTTAGCTCACAACCAGGGCCCAGAAAGCAGGCACAGCGGGACTTGAACCTGGAGTCTAGAAATCAGATCACAAGCAGATGTACCAATGCCTCCCTCCCACAGTCCAGTCCTCTCCCCAGGTCTGTGTGTCTCTTTGCCAAAGCACTTTGCAGCTTCTGGCATATTCCACATACTTTATTTATTAAGGGGTTAGAATATCACCGCCACTAGAGATCTTTGGTCTCTTTTGCTCACTGATGTATTTTCTGCACCTGGAACAGTGCTTGACTTCTACAGTAAATGCTCAGTAAACATCTTGTGAATAAATTAGTCCTGCAAGCATTTCTGAAATGCGAACAACGGTGGGCTGTGACCTCAGTCTCTATCTCCCAAATCCAACCAGACATGAGTGCTCCCCTGAACTCTGAAACAAGGCCCGATTTCTCCCCCTCTACCAAGAAGCTGGCAGACCAGCCCAAACTCGGGCTCCCTGACCAACAGACCCCAAAGTTAAAACCTAAGACTCATGCATGAGCTGAACAGAACCTGAATTTCCTGGAGCCTCTCTCAAAAGGGCCCAAGTAATTCTCTCAGAATGACTTTTGTTCAACTAGACTGCCCTCGAGAGCTGAGGGTGCAGCTCAGTGGCAGGGCACCTGGCCTGCACGCAAGGCCCAGGGCAGGATCTCCAGCACAGCAAGCTGCACCTGCCCCGGCCCAGGAAGTGGGTATCCGCAGGCACTCTGGTTTAATGGGGAGGGTGGGATGGGGGCAGCTGACAGGCACCCAATGCTCCTCCCTGGAATCCGAGATAAGGAGGAGGGCAGTCCAGAAATGCCCTCAGCTACTGGCCTTTTTCTTGATGTCCAACACCCAAGCGAGGCAGGGAGATGTGTCAGATGGGCAACTTCAGAGCCATTTCCCAAAGTGAGAGAACTGTGAACACCATGCCCTTGTTTCCTGCAGCAATTTCCAAGGAGCCTCTGTCTCCTTTAGCCCCGGGGACATTGTGTCCAGTGAGTGCCCTATGCACCAGGTTTGGCTGAACTGGTCTGGAAGGTGTGTGGTTTTGAGACTTTCAATGCCTGGGTGGTGGCTTTCGACCAGGGCCAAAAGGTGTTCCAAGAAGTCATGCCTCTACCATTTGTCAGCCTCCAAGGACAAGAACACTCCCCTGAGAGGAGACTGTGCCAGACAGAAGCCACACGTCCCAGACACGCGGTCCAGCCTGAGAACCATCTTCCCTAACAGTCTCCAGCAGCCCCTCCCGCAGCCAGGGAGAGGCGGTAACTCGGCTCCATGCCCACGGCCAGTGCCAGCCACTGGGGGAAGCTGGGTGCCCCTTCCAGCTGTGAAACCCAGGCACGGACTGCCTGAGTCTGGGGATCCTCATTTGCAAAATGAAAAACCAATGAATCGCCTTCCTGGGATGGGAGGAGAATTCAACGAGATCGCGACATAAGTTCTCCCAAAGCACGATCGGCCCCCATGGGGAAGAGGAAAACTGCTCCCAAAGTCCCGTAAGCTATTACGGTTGACCTGAGCTGTTTCCTAAGAGTTCGCAGATACCCGATTTTCAAACACCCGTTATCCTCAGTATCTTCGGGGTGAAAAGGACGGAGAGCAAAGCGACAGTCCTCCTGGTCAAAGGAGGAAAACAAGGCCCGGGCAGGTCCTGGGAGGCGAGACACGCGCACCCGGGGGGCCCAGTCCCCAAGTCCTCCCAAGGGGCTTCACGCGCCCGCGCGCCCCCCACGGGACGACGAGGTCTGGGGTCGCCGCCGGCGGGGCAGCTGGCGCCGGGGCTGGGAGGCACCACCACCGAGGCCCGGTCATCTTTTGTCCCCCAGGAAAAAAACATGCACGGCGGGGCCCAAGGCCGGAGGAAACGCGCTCGGCGCGCGGAGACGCCACACGCACCCGCAGTGCTGGGCCAGGCCGCGACTGCGAAGGGCGACACGGCAGCCCGGGTCCGGGGGCTCAGGCGGGGCGCGGGCCGGGGCCCCTCCGCGCGGAGGGGAGAGGGGCGGCGGCCAGGGCATGCCGGTCCGCTCACCTGGCGGCTGCGTTCGGCACACCTGGCAGGGCCAGGCCCCACCGGCCCGGAGCCGGGCTGTGGTCGCTCCTGCTCGGACAGGCCCGGCCCCCCAGGGGGCCGGCGGCGACCAGAAACTCACCTGCAGTAGCCACCGCGCCGCCGCCGCCGCCTGTCAGTCAAGCACGCCCTCGGCTGCGCAGCGCCGGGTCGTCTCCCTAGGCAGCCGCGCCACGCCTCCACCCCTCGGCTGTCCAATCGGAAGAGCCCAACGCCAGGGGAGGGGGCGTGGCCGTGGGCGGTGCGCGCTGGAGGCGGGGTAGGGCGGACTAGGGGGAACAGGGCGGGGTCGGGACTCTGACGATGCTGCCGCGCGCCGGAAGTAGCTCGGCCTCTGCGTGTTGTCGCGGCGGCTGCACCGCGGGGCCTCCGAAGCTATGCCGGTCACCGGGAAGACTTTCCGCCGGCGCCGAGCCGACTCTGAGTCGGAGGAAGATGAGCAAGATTCCCAGGAGGTTAGGTGGGTCTCGGACGGGGTTTCACAGGCCAGGTACAGACAGACAGGCTTGGGGAGGCTGGCCAGCGCCGGGGTTCCTCTCCGACATAACTGCGAGCCGGGCTGCTCGTCTGTCAAAGAAATGGAGGCTCCCGGGGGTGAGGCCGCAGTCCCCAGTGAGAGGTGCCTCGAGATGGTCTCACTTCCAGGGACCCTGGGCGCGGGGTCCCCCGGACCGCGGCGGGCCAGGGAAGCCGCGAAGCTCCCTGCTCACTCTGGGTGCGGGGATCTCTCGGCCTGTGCTTTGCCGTTTTTCAGATTGAAGCTGGAGGAGACCCGAGAGGTACAGAACTTGAGGAAGAGGCCCAACGGGGTGAGGTGGGTACCGCGGGCGGAGCAGGCGGGGAGGACAGTGACGTGCCCCGCTCGGGTCATCACACGGCTCGGACCTGGCCCTTCTCTTTGGTTTTTGTTTTTTGATTTTTTTTTTTTTTTTTTTTTTTTTTTTTTTTTCTTTTTGAGGCAGGGACTCCCTATTCAGTTCACGCTGGCCTTGAGCTCACTTTGTAGCCCAGGCTGGCCTTGAACTTGCAACGATCCTCCTGCCTCAGCCTCCCGAGTGCTGGGTTCACAGGCGTGCGCCACCACGCCCGGCCTGGCCCTTCTCTTGACCCACGTACATATTCTGCTGCCCGGAGAGAACAGCGTTCGTTGCAAACGTTTAACTTCAAAGTGCCCTGAGCCTTTGCTCTAGGGGCACAGAGACAGGTCGCCAACTCGCCTTATAATCGCACCCGATTAACTGTGAAATACACGCTGTTACGAGCTGGAGAATTTAGAAAAGAGTGTACGTTTAGCGATTACTTGTGTACGTTTAGCCCCGGCTCTTTTTCAGCTTATGACATTGTGGGCATTTAATCTATGTGGAACATTTTTCAGAAAATGTTTTGTTTTGTGGTACTGGGGATTGAACCCAGGACCTTTGCACTGAGCTACATTGCCATTCCTTCTTTTTTTTTTTTTTTTAATTTTTACTTTGAGATGGAACCTTGCTCAGTCGTCCAGGGTAGATCCTGCCTCAGCCTCCCAGAGTTCTGGGATCCTTGGCATGTACCAGCACACCCACCTCAGAAAACTTTTAATAGTTGTATAATGTTCCACCAGATGTAGGCACTATACTTTGTTAGTAAACCTTTGTAGATCATTTATAAATTTTCACCATCCAAAAAGGTTTTGATGGTCTCTTACATTTGCGTTTTGCCACACTAATTTCTAGGCCACAATCATGTGCTGGGGATTTATAGGAAAGTGCACTACTCCGTTTCCTGCACCCACACACACCCTCAGCACCTCACTGCCCATCCAGCTGCCCTGTTTTATCCTCATGGTCCTCTCCAGCTGGCTTTTCTGCCGTCCCTCTGGTCTCACCCTTGCACTATGGTGCGTTTCACAAACCTGCTGCTGTTCCTCCTATCTGAATTGCACCATTTGTCTTTTTTGGTTTTGCTCAGTGCTGCTGCCCTGCTGGTGGGGGAGAAGGTACAAGAAGAGACCACTCTGGTGGTAAGTTCCAGGTCCCCCCTGTATCTGCTACTCTGTGGATAATTGTGTTTTCTTAAACACTAATGATAATCCCATCAGTGAGGTCCCACCTCTAAGCTGTGTGTGCTTTCTACAGGATGACCCCTTCCAGATGAAGACAGGGGGCATGGTGGATATGAAGAAGCTAAAGGAAAGGGGCAAAGATAAGTAAGTGCAGGACTGCTGAGATGCAGATTCTCCGCAGCCTCTGCCTGGGTCTGAGCACCCTCTGAGAGCTGGGACTGCAGCGGGACCTTTCAGAGAACATTTGGAAGTGGGCTTCATGCTTTGTAAAGGGTGTGTTTAAAAACAAAAGGACGGGTTGGGTGTGGCTCGGTGGTAAAGCACTGGGCTAGCATGTGCAAGGCCCTGGCTTTGATCCCAGCACCACAAAAAAACAAAACTCTTTAAAAGTTAACTCAGATAGCTGAGTGCAGTGGTGCGTGTTTGTAATACCAGCAACTGGGAGGCTGAGGCAGAAGGATTGCTGCAAGTACAATGCCAACCTGGTCTATATAGCAAGATCCTGTCTCAAAACAAAAGTTAGCTCAGAGCCAAGGGGCTAGATTTCTTCTTCTTTTTCTTCTTTTTCTTCCTCCTCCTCTTCTTCCTCCTCTTCTTCCTCCTCTTCTTCCTCTTCTTCTTCCTCTTCTTCTTCCTCCTCTTCTTCTTTTTGCTCCATTTGCAGTTCAGGTTGAGCTCACTTTGAAGCCCAGGCTGGTCTGAACTCACAATGATTGTCCTGCCTCACCCTCCCTAGTCCTGGGATTATAGACATGCACCATCATGCCCAGCTAGATTTCTTTTCTAAAAGTGCCTTATAGGTTTCTTTCAAACTCTTGTGGAAGTATTGTATTTATTTATTTATTTTTTAGTACTGGGAATTGAACTCAGGACCTTGTGCTTGCCAGACAGGCTCTGAGCCACTGAGCTATATCTTTGGCCCCAGAAGCTTTGTATTTAAAACTTACAAAATAATCCATCCAAATGTTACAAAAGTTTAAAAAATAAATGTATCTCCTCCTTTCCCAGGACTGTCACCAGGAGCCAGCTGTTTGCTTGCTGAAATTCCTAGAGTTTTTATGCCCTCTCCTTCCAGGATCAGTGAGGAGGAAGACCTGCACTTGGGGACGTCGTTTTCTGCAGAGACCAACCGGAGGGACGAGGACGCAGACATGTAGGTGCAGGGTACCTGGCCGTGGGTGATGGAGGCTGGGCTAGTAAGACATGTGGTCTGAGAGGTTTCATCACAGATGACATTTCTAGAACTTTCTAGATGTCACCCTACCTCTTGGGCTTGAGAATTTTGCAAACCTCCTAAGAGTTCTTTAGCCAGGGATGGTGGTACACTCCTGTAATTCTAGCTACTCGGGAGGCTGAGGCTGGAGGATCACTTGAATCAAGAGTTTGAGGCCACCCTGGGGAACACAGCAAGATCGTATGTTGAGAGAAAAAAACTGTTTAAAAGAGTGGTGGTTGGGATTTTAAAATTCCTTGACTAGTCATATTTCTCCCCTAAACGTTACAGGGATAGACATGGACTTCCTCGCTTTTTATTTGGCCAACAAAGCTTTTAAAATAATAACTACCTCCAGATACAGTGGCTCATTTCTATCCTGCCCGCACTTGGGAGGTTGAAGCAGGAGGACCGCTTTGAGTGTGAGGTCAGCCTGGGCTACGTAGTAAGGTTCTAACTCAAAAAACCGAAAAGGAAAAAGCATTCGGGTTCTCTGGGTGTTGCTGTCCTCCGTGGAGTGGCGGGCGCACCCTCGTGGGCAGCGTGGGGAGCCCCGGCCGAGCGGACGCCTGCGCCTCCACCCCAGGATGAAGTACATCGAGACGGAGCTGAAGAAGAGGAAGGGGATCGTGGAGCACGAGGAGCAGAAGGTGAAGCCCAAGAACGCGGAGGACTGTCTGTACGAGCTCCCCGAAAGCATCCGTGTGTCCTCGGCCAAGAAGACGGAGGAGATGCTGTCCAACCAGATGCTGAGCGGCATCCCCGAGGTGGACCTGGGCATCGAGTGCGTGCGGCCCCTGGGAGCCCGGGCCGGAAGTCCTGCTCCCTGTTCTGGCGGGTTGTCACCTGGGAGGTGGGGTCAGAGCTGCTGCAGCCTTGAGGTCACAAAGAGCCCCGGAAGGAAAAGCCTTCCCTTGCCTCTGTTCCTGCAGTCCCCGGAGCCCTCCGTGCTTCTGGTGTGCCCGCAGGAGCCTGCTGCGGCTCACCCCTCTCGCCGGGTCCCCGTGCACTAACCGAAGCTCCTGCTTCCAGGGGAGCATCCGGGAAGAGCGCAGTGGCTGGTGCCCTCTCTGGGTAGAGATGAGTCCTGGGACGCTGGGCCCTTGCCTCTTTTGTGGGCTCGGGAAGCTCACTTTGCTTGGTGATGCTTGATTTCCTGTCACAAAAGAGGAGCAGCTCCTGGTCTGCCCTGGCTCTGAGCACTGTTAAGAGCATGACCGAGCCGGGCATGGTGGTGCATACAGTCATCCCGGCACTCAGGAGGCTGAGGCAGGAGGATCGCCGGCCAGCCAGAGTTACATTGTGAACCCTGTCTCAAAAGAGAAAGAGTGACTGCACAGGAGCTGGGGGGAGAGCTGTGCGGGATCAGTTCCTTAGGCAGCGCAGGGCCACCAGCCTTGCCCATGCGCTCCATATGGGGCACACTTCCTTTCTGCCCGCAGTGCTAAGATAAAAAACATCATCTCCACGGAAGATGCCAAGGCCCGCCTGCTGGCAGAGCAGCAGAACAAGAAGAAGGACAGCGAGACGTCCTTCGTGCCCACCAACATGGCCGTGAACTACGTGCAGCACAACCGATGTAGGCGCCCCCCACCGCGCGGGAGAGGGCGGCGCCTCCCTTGTCTGACGCTCCCTTCTCGTCTGCTTTAGTCTATCACGAGGAGCTCAACGCCCCCATCCGGAGGAACAAAGAAGAGCCCAAGGCGCGGCCCTTGCGCGTGGGTGACACGGAGAAGCCGGAGCCCGAGCGTGAGTGCAGCCTGGGCTGCGGGTGTTCATGGGGCCCTTGCATTTGGCCCCTGCTCCTGACCCTGCCTGACCCTGAGCCCCCACCCTCTTTCTGAGCCTCAGCTTCCTGGTTTGTGGAATGGGTGTTAGAATTGCTGTGAGTTCAAGGCCAGCCTGAGCTACGTAGCAAGAGCCTATCTCAAAAAACCAGAAAGGAAGAAAGTAACTTCTGCAAATAAAAGTTACTCATAGCTGACGGCTGTTTCCCAAGGCCCTCTGCGCTGTCCTGCACCAGCCTGCTCGGGGCCCTTATGGGGGCTGAGACAGCCTGGTCCCCGCCTTTGCGTGCCAGGTCTGGAGGCGAGTTCCGGCTTGGTGACAGCCTGGCCTGTTGTGCTCCTCAGGGTCCCCGCCTAACCGCAAGCGTCCCGCTAATGAGAAAGCCACTGACGACTACCACTACGAGAAGTTCAAGAAGATGAACAGGCGGTACTGAGACTGCTCTGAGAATGTTTGTAGGGCCCTGCAGCCCATTGCTTCCTGCCAGCAGACACAGCCCCCAGAGAGAAGCAGCTGCGGCTGCTGCCACCCGCTGGGGGTGTCATACTCACTGTGGGACTTTTGTCAGCAAGACAGTGTGTAGCTTTCCCATTGGATGACAAACATTTTATGAGCACTGGTAAAGTTTGTTTGTAAATACATTGACTTTCTCTCAACGCTTGTTCTGGGTGAGGAAATAGCTATGCGTTGATGGTGCAGTGGTCCCCTTTAGATTGTGCCCGTAAGATTGCATCTGCAGCCGCACGGTGTTCATACCTTTAATCCTAGCACTCTGGGAGCCTGAGGCAGGAGAGTCTTGAGTTTTAGCCCAGCCTGGGCAACTTAGCCAGACCGTGTCTCAAACAAACAAACAAGGGCTGGGGATGGAGCTCAGTGCGAAGGCCCTGGGTTCCATCCCCAATGACTCCAAGAAAAAGAAAAAAAAAGGTTCTGTTGTTTAGAGTGGGTCCAACAGGCAGCAGAAAAGTCTAGGATGAAATCAGGGACACTAGGATTTTCTGACTTTCACAAAGTTACATTTCATTAAGAAGATAAAGGAATACTTCCTTCCACTTCAAGAACTTAATTATTAAATACAAATTGAATCCGACCTTGTTTGAATTGTCTCCTTCCAGTGGAGGACTGCGGTCCACGCCCTCGGGCCACATGGATGACAGCTGAGCCCCCCTGCGGGCCAGGTTCCCCTCCGCTGGGCTGAGGAAGGAGCACACAGCTGACCGCGGTGTGCATGCAGGGTACAGATTGCGGCCACAAACTTGAACTTGGGCCACCGGCTGGGGAGAGTGGCCAATGGCCAGCAGAGGGTAGGAGCCAGATTTCTTACCACTGGGCTAGGGATTAAGAGATGAGCAAGGGAAGAGGCTTGAATGAGCCATGGATACAAGTTGGAGATGTCAGTAGGACATCTGCCTGGCTTAACTGGGTTACAGGTGGTTACTTATGAAAATGCTCAGCTATGTGTGTACACGCTCGGCACACGCGAACCTGATGCTTTGCTGTCAGCTAACAACCTGAGATGACAGGGGCACTCTCAGCATTCCCTGTTCTCCAGTTCAGGGAAGCAGGGCTCTATGGGCAAGTGACTGATACGACAGCCAGGCCATCCTTAGTGCCAGGAAGCAAGGACATGCTCAGAACAAACCCCCATGAACAGATGTGTGTCGGTACATAGGTGTGTGTCAAAGGAGCATGGGGGACACCAGCTGACACACCCCAGGGCTAATGCAAAAACATGTTGAGCCAAAAAATAGGTGGTGTGGATTACAACCCAAAGTATAAAATAACCACTGGGTCCGTGGTGGGGGAATGACTGAACAAGCGGGAGACATGCAGAACACTTGAATAATTCTACAGCTACTCTGCCCTCCACGAGGTGCAAAGACTCCCCACTCCCTAGCGGCGCCTTGCACAGTGACTCCCAAAGAGCATAGCGGGGAGGAGGAGGGCAGGAGGAAGAGGAGGTCAAGGTCCCTATCAACCAGACCATATTGACCCATTCCTGAAGTACGATGCCAGGAAACAGCACCGTGCCTCTGTGACCCTTCCCAAACCCATAACCCTACTCTAACTGTGAGAAAAACAACTTCCAACAGAGAAGCATATTACAAAAGATTTGTGCGGCTGGGAATGTAGCAATAGTGGTTCAATCATTGTAACAAATGTAGCATACTAGTACAAGATTTTAATAATGGGGAAACTAGGAGGACGGTACATGGCTACCTTCTGTATTTTCTCAACTTCTCTGTAATCTAACACTGTGCTTTAAATATAGTCTTATTTAAAAACAAAAAAAGTGATCATCAGCAGATTGCCATAATCCTTTATAAGTGGGAAAGAGCCTTGCCCCTAACAAAGATGGCGACCTCCGGGGTCAGGAGGAGGCCTGCCCGGAACAAAGAGGGCGGCCACGGCGGGGCGGAACCGGAAGCGCGCGTCGGACGGAGCGCGGATCGCCGGCGGCGCAGGAGCGCGCGGGGCGGCGCGGGTCCGGGCATGAAGCTGGACCGGGCCGCGCTGGCCCTGCTGCTGCTGCTGCTGCTGGCCCCGTGTGTGGTGCGCGCAGTGGAGCCCATCAGCGTCGGGCTGGCGCTGGCCGGCGTGCTCACCAGCTACATCTCCTACCCGCATCTCTACTGCTTCTTCGCCGAGTGCTGCGGCCAGAGTCGGAGCCTGAGCCGGGAGGGTAAGTAGAGGCAGGGCCGGGCGAGGCCGGCGGACCCCGGAAGCGGGGCGGTCCGGCCGGGGATGGGGCCTGGCGCGGTGACACGACCACAGCCCGGCCGGACTTTGGCCCAGGCGACGAGCTGCGGGGACCGGGAGCGGCTGCGAACTCCGCGAGAGCTCCGCCTCCTTACCACCTGGGGCGTGGGGGGCCCTTCCGGTGCACCTCGGGGTGCAGAGTGGTGGCCCCGGAAGGAGCAGCATCCGGGCCGAGTTTCGCCAGCCGTGCCCCCTCCTGACCGACCCTGTCCTTCCCAGCGCTGCAGAAGGACCTGGACAACAAGCTCTTCGGACAGCATCTTGCAAAGAAGGTCATCGTGAACGCCGTGTCCGGTTTCCTGAGCAACCCGAAACCCAAGAAGCCGCTGACCCTCTCCCTGCACGGCTGGACGGGCACCGGCAAGAATTTCGTCAGCAAGATCATCGCGGAGAACATTTACGAGGCCGGGCTGAACAGTGACTATGTGCACCTGTTCGTGGCCACGCTGCACTTCCCGCACGCCTCCAACATCTCCCTCTATAAGGCAGGCGCAGGAGCCTCCCGAGGACACAGACGGGCTTGGGTTGCTTTGATGAGGGACGGGGCTTGGCAATATGGCATTGAAGGGAGTGAGCCTGACCCTGGCTCCCTGTGCCACTTCCCCTTTGCATTTTGTTTCACTTTTTTGAAGCAGGATCTTGCTACAGAGCCCAGGCTGCCCTTTAACGCATAGAGATCTTCCTGCCTCAGTCTCCCAAATGTTGGGATTACAGGCATGGACAGCTTCCTGACATTAATTCCTCTTCAAAACGTTTGCACCTTACAGATGGTTTGACATCTACAGAGCAGTGACCCCATCAAAGTTTGTGGCAGCTGGGTGTGGTGGCACATGCCTGTAATCCCAGCATTTGGGAGGCTGAGGCAGGAAGATCGATGTGAGTTTGAGAGCAGCCTGAACTGCATAGTGAGACCCTGTCTCAAAAAGTCAAAAACAAAAACAAAAACTTGTGGCAGTTTCTAAAACTAAGCCCAATAACACTTAGCTATTTATTAGTAAGTGAGGTCACAGAATTTCAGAGATGGACATGATCAAGTCCAGGTTAGAGATCATCTTGCCAGGTGTGGTGGCACATTTGGGAAGCTGAGGCAGGAGGATTGCTGCAAGTTCAAGGCAAGGCTGAGCTACATGGTGAATCAAGGCCGCAAAACTGTGTCTCAAAAAAAGCAAAAAACAAACAAAAAGATAAAATCTCGCTCATTTTGTGAAGGAGGAAACATTTTGATTTGTTTAGTTTTGTCTTTTTGAGACAGGGTCTCGCTGTGCAGTTTAGGCCGGCCGTGAGCTTACTTTGTAGCCCATGCTGGTCTCAAACTCGCAACCATCCTCCTGCCTCAGCCTCCCAAGTGCTGGGATTACAGGCATGTGCCACCCTGCCCGGCTAGGACGAAACATTTTGAGAGGCCTTGTGTGCTATAACGTAACTGTTAGTGGGGATATAGCTCAATGTCATAGGTGCTTGCCTGGCAAGGCTGAGGTCATGAGTTCCATTTCCCCTACCAAAAAAAAAAAGAGAAAAAATATAATGTGTTGCAGACTGTTTTTGCACTTAACTTGCTGATTGACAGCTCAGGCTCTGGCTGCAGACACCTAGACTTGGGTCCTGGTCCTGACTTCCCCTACCAGCTGTGCAGCCTTAGGGAAGGTACCTGACCTCTCTGAGAAGCAGGTTCCTCAGGAGGAAATGGTGCTGTAAGAGGTGGCCTGTCGGTTCTGTAACTTAGTGTCTGCTGGGAACTTCAGTTGCCAAGTGTTGCCTTTTAAAATCCCAGAAACAGATGCAAAAGGTGGGTGGAAACATCCTGGCCTGTGTGAATGAATTTTTTCCGGCTGACAACTGTCAGGAGTTCCCAGGGTGTGCCGCTTTCTTGCTGAAACTAGGAAAGTCCAGGGCAGACCAGGCTGAATAGGTCATCTAGTTAGGGAATGACGCTCCTTCACCCTAACGACTGTGATTTGGGGTGGGTTGCTTAATCTCTCTGTACCCGAACTTTCTCATCTGTGGGAAAAGGAGCACTCAGTATTACTCCCTGGATGGTTTTCTTGTTTGCTTGGTTTTCTGAGACAGGGTCTTGCTATGTAGCCCAGGCTGGCCTTAAACTTGCAGCGATCCTCCTGCCTCAGCCTCCGGGATGGTAGGGTTATAGGCGTGTGCCACCATACCTGGCTAGGAGAGCTGCAGTAGAAGTGGCATTTAGGCTGCTGTCCTGCCCTCGCTGGCCCCGAACATATGTTCTGTGTCCCTCCATGCTAGCTGCTGGCCGGTATAGCCGCGCTGGAGGAATCCCTGCCCTTGTGTACACGGTGACTCATCCAGAGCCAGCTGCTTCCACTTGCCAGGCTGCCTTAGTCCATGCACCCGAGCACCACTGCCAGTCATACTAGACCTTGGCACAGATCTCCGTAACCATGGTCACAGCGACCACGGAGCGCCCCCAAACAGAAAGGTCCACGTCGTGGCTCCAGAGTATTTTTTTTAGAAAATAGCTAACCGCTCCGCCCTGCTATGTGGGCGCAAAGTGTATTATATAGACCTCGGCCCAGTTTCCCAACGGCAAGGCTTCCGAGGGCCTCCTTCCCTCCGTTGTTCAGTGCTATAAGAACCCTGAGCCAGACCTGGCAGCACACAGCTACCATCCCAGCCTTCAAGCAGGCTGAGGCAAGAAGATCTTGAGTTTGAGCCTGGCCTGGGTACTTACTAATTTAGCAAGATTATATCTCAAAATTAAGAAAAACAATTGGAAAAGAGGCTGTGGATGTAGCTCAATGTGAAGTCCCTGGGTTCAGGGCCCAGTACTGCAGGACAGAACGGAAAAGAGGTACCGGGGCTGGGAATGTGGCCCACGGTACTGTTTCCCTAGCGTGCTGAAGGCCCGGGTTTGAGCCTCAGCAACAACAAAGTGCCCAGATCCGTTCTCACAGAATGTGCCACAGATGTGGCAGAGGGTCGGGGTGGGGCTCTGGTAGAGCTCCTATGTGACCTGCAGAGGTCCTGACTTCCACACCCAGTGCTGACAAAAAAGAAAGTCTCCGTCATGCACAGAGCTCTGACTCTTGCTTTTTGCTTCTAACTCAGGATCAGTTACAATTGTGGATCCGAGGCAACGTGAGCGCCTGCGCGAGGTCGATCTTCATCTTTGACGAGATGGACAAGATGCACGCCGGCCTCATCGACGCCATCAAGCCCTTCCTGGACTACTACGGCGTGGTAGACAAGGTCTCCTACCAGAAGGCCATCTTCATCTTCCTCAGGTGAGCAGGCTGGTCCGCTGCCTCAGCGCTCAGCCTGTCCAAGCTGGGAGTAAGCCCACCCCTCTCGCCCTGTCTTGCAGCAACGCAGGAGCCGAGCGCATCACCGACGTGGCGCTGGATTTCTGGCGTGGCGGGCGGAGCAGGGAGGACATCAAGCTGAGGGACATGGAGCAGGCCCTGTCCGTGTCGGTCTTCAACAATAGGAACAGTAAGTGGCCCCGGCCTGCAGCCCAGGCTTCCACCTTCCAGGCAGTTTTTCCCGCGGAAGTTTGAGCAGGGCTCTTTGAGACAGAGGGAAACTGTTCGTAGCCACAACCCTGAAAGCTGGGCGTGGTGGTGCATGCCTTGTCATCCCTGCACTCAGGAGGCTGAGGCAGGAGGATCGGCCTTCCTTCCAGGCCAGCCGCTACATAACCAGACGCTGTCTCAGAAAAACAGCTGAAGCTGTACTTATTGCAGGTTTACAGATGAGGAACCAGTTTTACAGAGAAGTGTATCAGCCTCCCTGGGCCACTCAGCCCGTCGGGCACCCCAGATCCCAGAAGCTGAGCCTTCCTGTGGAGCTTCCGGCCTCCCGGATGTCACACACACACACACACACACACACCTCTGCCCAGCCCTGGGAGGTGGAGCCGGGGTGGGGCTGAGGCCAGGAGGAAGCCCTCAGGGTGTGCTCTGCCCCTGGAGGCAGCAAAACCTAAGCTGTGACCTTGAGGGTCACCTGGAGAGTGACCTCAGGGCTTGTGGGTGGTGGGGGTTGGTGTATCACCTCGGGTAGAAGAACCTCTTGTAAAATGCTGGAACTTCTTGGCCAGCCCGAGAACGTGCCTGCAGCCACACGGCAGACCCTGTAGCCCAGTGCTGCGGCCGTGAGGCCAGGGTTTGAGCCGTTCTGCTGGCACTGGGGCCGGAGCCCAGGGCGCGAGGGGCAGTGCAGAGCCCCGCTCCTGGGGTGCAGCAGAGCGTGCGTTCAGCTCGTTACCCACAAGGAGTCTGGTTCTGGCCCCGATGCTCCTGGCAGGGAGGGGCCAAGGTGTCTGGGACAGAGGGGCCCTGCTGAGGCGCCTCCCGGGAATCGGCCACCGTCGTGCTCTCGGAACTGCCCGCCTGGGCGTCACTCCCTCCCCTCAGCCTCCCCCACGTCCCGGCCCCTACAGCCTGGGCCTGTGACCCCCCAGCTCCATGGCTGTCACACTCGCGGGCCTCCCTGAGGACAAAAGGAAGTGTCCCTTTCCAGTCTGTGGTGGCACCCTGGCCTTGTCCCTGCAGGGTCACAGCCTGTCACTGGGTTAGCGGCTCCCTGTGACCTTCTGCCTCATCACCATAGCAGCCCGGTGTGCGCACCCAGCGGGGCATGTCGGGTGGCCGAGCGGATGGCCGGAATGGATGGTGGACAGACGGATGAGTTGATGGACGGGTGGGTGACTGGACGGTCAGACAGACTGCCAGGTGGGTGGCGTCTGACCGGCGCCTCTTGTCTTGCAGGTGGCTTCTGGCACAGCAGCCTCATTGACCGGAACCTCATCGACTATTTCGTCCCCTTCCTCCCCCTGGAATACAAACACCTCAAGATGTGCATCCGCGTGGAGATGCAGGCCCGCGGCTATGAGATCGACGAGGACATCGTAAGCAGGGTGGCCGACGAGATGACGTTCTTCCCCAAGGAGGAGAGAGTGTTCTCCGACAAGGGCTGCAAAACTGTGTTCACCAAGTTGGATTATTACCTCGATGACTGACGGCCCCACACTCACCCAGCCGCAGCCGGGACAAGGCTCCGGGCTGTGCCCGTGGGATGCGACGGAGCTCTGCGCGCTGCTTTCATTCCATGGGGGCCGCGGGCAGCCACACTTGGGGGTCATGAGCACAGACGGAAACTTTCAGAACCTTCCAGGAGGAAGCGACCAGCTCCCAGCCCACTCCTCCCATGAATTTTTAAAAAGTATGTGTTAAGCCAGGTGCGCTGGTGCACCCGTCATCCCAGCATTCGGGAGGCTGAGGCAGGAGGATCACTGTGAGTTCGAGGCCAGCCTGGGCTACAAAGTGAGCTCAAGGCCAGCCTGAACTGCGTAACAAGACCTTGTTGCAGAAAAAAAAAAAAAATTATGTTTTAATTTCATGTGTTTTTGTTTTAAAGAAGAAAGGGTTTTACTGGAAATGTATAACTTTATTTAAGATGGCTTTTAACATCCTGAGAAACTTTTTAGATTCTAAATTACTAGTTTTGTGTACATTAAATTCCTGTCTCAGCTACCAAAACGCCCAGGCGCTGGTCCTCCTGCCTCAGCCTCCCGCATGCTGGGATGACAGGCTTGTGTCACCCGGCTGGCTCAGAAGCAAGTCCTGAAGTGACCAGCCACCGCAGCCCGGGCCCAGTAGGGGCCTCTCTGCCCTCTTGTCTAGCATGTGTGCACATTCTGAATGGCCATGCGGTGTGGTGTGTCACAGCCTTGAACAGCTGCCTGGTCTCTTACTAGTTTTCATTATGTTAGAGCAGAACTCCCCAAACTTAGGAAAGCCTAAGCGCCCCTTCCAAAGGGGCCACAAACGGGCTTCTGGTCTTATTTATGGATAGAGTGCTGGGATGGGGCCCAGGGTCTTCCCTCTGCATACCATCCCCAGCCCTTTATTAATATTTATTTAGAGACATGCTAAGTTGCCCAGGCTGATCTTAGCATTGCAATCCATCTGCCTGCCTCAGCCTCCCAGAGTACTGGGATTAGAGGTAGTGCCACCACACCTGGCTCCAAGAAGTTTTTCTTTTTTTTTTGTCTTTTTGAGACAGGGTCTCGCTATGCAGTTCAGGCTGGCCTTGAGCTTACTTTTAGCACAGGCTGGTCTCGAACTCGCCACGATCCTCCTGCCTCAGCGCCCCCCCCCCCCGAGTTTCTACCTTACCCAGCCTGAGCACAGGTTTTAAACAGCACCCACGACCGTGGCTGGAGCTCAGGCTGGCACAAAGGCAGTCCTAGTTGGAATGAGATGAGGTCTGACCCGGATTGCGGCCGTGGGCCAACTTGGGCCCCTCACCCAGCAGCACAGGGTCACTCCCCAGGGTTCTCGATGTCACTGTGGCATTCCAGAGCAGCTGAGAGGCCCAGCAGCCATGCAGACCTGGGGGAGACTAACGGTATTTTTTATTGGTCTTTGTTTCACTGTGTAGCCCAGGCTGGCCTGGAACTTGAAGATCCTCCTGCCTCAGCCTCTAGAGTGCTGGGATCACAGGCGTGCGCCACCACGCCTAGCTGGTCTGAGCTCAGATTTTGTTGCCAAATAAACTGGGAGAAAAAGGCAAGTGACACTTCATGACATAACCTTTAGGCTTTATTGCTCCCGATTCACGGGGTCGGTCCACGCTCCTGGCCCATCTCACGCGGGGCGGGGCGGGACTGACACAGCCTCGCCAAAGGTAGCCAACACGTCAGGGGTTTGTTGCGTCATCGTAAACGTCCTCCGCTCAACACTGGGCACTCCACAGGTTGTAAAAGAAAGGTAACTCAGCTCCAATGAGACTAAGCCCTAAAACGTTAAGTTTTGCAGGGTCTGGATAAGCAGTTCAGGCTGGCTTTGATCTCAGCCATCCTCCCGTCTCAGCCGCGGAGTGCTGGGATCACAGGTGGGTGCCGCCATGCCCGCTCACCTTGGCACTCTGTGAAGGCTGCGTCTGATGCGCTCTGGGGCTTTCCATGGAAACAGTCCCCTCCTGCCACGCTGCACGTGTAACAGTGCCGCACCCGGTACTAACGTCAAGTCTTGGTTGTGAAGTGCAGCCTGGCCTCGTACCACAGGGCGACATGGTAACATGACCTTGTTTGACCTATACTGTGGCCACAATATGCTGCCTTTAAGAGTGAAAATTCGCACCATGTTTCGAGTAGCTGAGAAGAGAAGCAACGGTTCCATTTTCTTCCTTCCCTGGCTATGAAACACTGCAGTGTCCGCCACTGTGTCCGTGCCTGTCATCCCAGCACCCGGAAGGCTGAGCCAGGAGGACTGCCAAGAGCTCGAGGCCAGCCTGGGCTACATAGTGAGACCCTGCCTCAAAAAAACCAAAGGGCCAGAGGTATAGCTCAGCAGTGCAGTGCCCGCCTGGTAAGTGAGAGTTTGGTTCCCAGTTCAAAAAAACAGAACCAAAAATAAAAGTAACCTCCTAAGATCAAGGAGTAGAAACTAGCTCCCCGTGGTCCTGCACGACCGAGCCTGACCAGGGGGGAGTGTAACAGGAGAGGCTGTGGACGCGGGCACCAGGCTCCCGTGCCCCTCAGGCTCTGGCAAGGACGGGCCGTGGGTCTAGTACTGCCTGTGACTAGAATGGGACGGGGACGAGGGGACCCCACGGCCAGAGCTCAGCACCACCCAAGGCCCTGTGCGTCCTGCTCCACGGGGGCCAGGAGGCCACGGGTGCCACATCCTCCCCGCAGACCCCGCTGGCCTCCACCAGTGCCACCCGAGGCTGCGAGAAACGCTTGTGTTGGCAGTTCTTCGTGCAAAGCAGTGCAGGGTGGGAGCGACCCTGGTGGGTGGCATGGGCGCCCAAGGGGTGCCAAGGACCCCTTACGTCACAGCAGTGGCTTCCCGGGCCACGCAACAGCTGTCCTAAGGCACTGGGTGAAGGCAGCGGTGGATGATGGGGACTTTAAAAACTGCTCCAGCGCAGCGGGTTCAGGTGAGGATCAGGGTCCCAGCTCACTCGGGACCCCGAGGCCCCCAACGTCCCCAGGTGCAAGTGTGCAGACCCCGGAGGGTCTTTAAAGTGCTTCCTCGAGGCCAGGCCTGCTCAGTAGAAATCCAGCCGGGACTGCACAGTCTTGCAGCCCTTGTCGGAGTAGATCTTCTCGTCTTTGGGAAAGAACGTCATTTCCTGCGCCACCTTGGTGACAACCTCCTCGTCCACCGCGGCCCCGCGGGCCCGGAGCTCCGCACGCACGCACATCTGCACGTGCTTGTACTCCAGGGGCAGGAAGGGGATGAAGTAATCGATGAGGTTTCTGTCTATCAGGCCACTGTGCCACAGGCCGCCTGCCAACGAGACGCAGAGGGTTTCCCGCCTGACCCTGCCACCCGGCCACATGCCACCTCCGGTCCCCGCCCCAGGACTCTCTGGCTGCCTGCCCCAGACTCGCTGTGGTGAGTGTGCTACAAGCATGACAGGTGTCTCCGCTGGACACTCCACTAATGCCCTAGGAACACCCGAGAAGACCGTGCCCTGCTGGGAACTGAGTGTGGTGGCCACTGCTATCATCCCAGCACTCAGGAAGCAGAGGCGGGAGGATCTCTGTGAGTTCAAGCCCAGCACTGTGAGATCCCATGAGACTCTGTCTCAAGAAACCAAAGACAGACAGGGCCCTGCTGCAGCACCGGGGGACTCACTGCGCTTGTTGTTGAAGACGCCCACGGACAGCACAGTCTCCAGGTCCTTTAACTGGATCTCCTCCCTCTGCCTCCCTGCCCGCCAGAAGTCCAGCGCCGTCCTGGTGATGAGGTCCCCGCCTGCGTTGCTAGGTCGACCGGAGAAATAAGACCCAAGTCACACACTGAGACTCCTGTGCTTCGTAGGGACGTACGCCTGTGCCCTGCTCTGAGCTTTTACAGAACGGGGACTGAACCCAGGGCCTCTGCACTGGGCTCCACCCCCAGCATTTTGTATTTTTTATTGTGTGTGTGTGGACGCCAGGAATGAAGCTCAGGACCTGCTGCTCGCCAGGCAGGTGCTGCACCGCTGAGCACTTTGTACTTTTTACTCTGAGACAGGATCTCACTAGTCACTAAACTGGCCAAGCTGGGTTCGAACTTGTGATCCTCCTGCCTTAGCCTCTCAGTGAACTGGAAAGACACGGGTGTGCCACCACACCCAACACTTTAAAAATGTTGGCCAGGTGTGGTGATGCACGCCTGTAATCCTAGCACTCTGTGGCAGCTGAGGCAGGAGGATTGCCACGAGTTCAAGGCCAGCCTGGGCTACATGGGGAGTTTAAGACCAGCCTGAACTGCATAGCAAGACCTTCTCTCAAAAAAAAAACAACAAAACAAAAAATGTTTTTGGCCAGGCATGGTGAACATGCCTGTCATCTCAGCACTTGGGAAACTGAGGCAGGAGTATACCCATGAGTTTGGAGCCAGCCTGGGCTCCATAGTGAATTCAAGACCAGTCTAGACTACATCATAAGAGCTTATCTCAAAAAAACAAAAACAAAAACAAAAAACAGCCCGGTGTGGTGGCACACGCCTATAATCCCAGCACTCAGGAGGCTGAGGCAGGAGGGTCATTGTGAGTTGGAGACCAGCCTGGCCTACAAAGTGAGCTCAAGGCCAGCCTGAGCTGCATAGCAAGACCCTGTCTCAAAAAAACAAAAAAGAAAAGAGAAACAAAACAAAGGGCAGGTGGTCACTGGGTCTTCCCTGTCCCTGCTGACCTGAGGAAGATGAAGATGGCCCTGCGGTAGGACACTCCATCCACCTGCTCGTAGTAGTCGAGAAAAGGCTTGATGGCGTCGATGATCCCGGGGTGCAGCTTATCCATCTCGTCAAATATGAACACCGAGCTGGCGCACGCGCTCACGTTCCCACGGATCCACTTCTGCAGCTGATCCTGGAGCCAGCCAGAGAGAGGGGGCTGCTCAGAGCATGCACACGGGTGGCGGGCCGGAAGAGAGCCGGGGTCCCTCAGGCTACGGGGAGCTCTCAGACCCGCACCCTCACCTCTGCCTCCACTCCCCTGCTAACAGCTGTTACAGATTTTACAAGTGGAAACTGGCAAGGTGTGGTAGCACACACCGATGGTCCCAGCATTTGGGAGGCTTAGGCAGGACTGCCAGGAGTTCAAGGCCAGCCTGGGCTACAGGGTGAGTCCAAGGCCAACCTGAACTATGCAGTGAGACTCTGTCTCTAAAGCAAAACAAAACAAACGTGCGGGAGGTACAAGACTGAAATCTCCAGTTACACTTGGCACGGATCCCGAAGAATCAGGAACCAGAGGCCTCCCCAGACCAGGCCTCGATGCACGCCCTGCGCAAAGCAGCTGACCAAGGCGACACTTCCGGAAAAGCACGGCTGGGACCCAGGGCCTCGCACACGCCAGGGACGCGCTCACCACGGAGCTGCGCTCACAGCTGCAATGCTGAGTCCCCAGGCAACAAGCTCTCAACTGCAAAACGTAATATCCACAACCACAGGACCCCCCTGCACCTTCATCTATCTTACAATATTTCAAAAGATGTATCCTTTTCTCGGTGCAGTCTCGCTGTACAGTTCAGACTGGCTACGAACTCAAGATCCTCCTGCCTCAGCTTCCAAGTGCTGGGATTACAGATGTGCACCACCTTGCCCAGCTCTGTTATAAGCGCCTGGTAACAGCATTCAGAAGACAAGAAAATGGTTTCTGCCTTCTGGCTTTCTTCCCTCTTTGCAGTTTGGATGGTAAATGCTTTCACTTCTGTGTACAGTGAAGTTTCTAGTTCTCATTTCCTCCAGCCTAACAACAGGAACATTAACCTTTTTCTTTTTTTTTTTTCTTAAAGTACCGGGAATAGAACTCAGGACCTTGCGCTTGCCAGGCAGGTGCTGCGCTGTGCTGCTGAGCTACATCCCCGGCCCAGGCACAGTAACCTTGACAAGGGCCACAAAGGCAGAAAGAGCCTCAGGAGAAGCAAGCAGGTCTGCGCTCAGTTCTTTGAAGCTTTAACAAAAGCAACGCCAAAGACGTGAAGGACAGGAGGCACAGATGGGACAGTGAGGAAGAAAAACCCTCCAGTCTTCCCTGCAAACACAGAGGCAACCTGGGACTGTGCCATGGGGTGCGATCCGCCCCCCAACACCAACAGCCCTGCTAGAAATGCTCAGCAGTCTCCAGTCACTGTAGCTCACCTACTGGGGAAAAACTGAGTGCTGGGAGTCCTGAGTTCAAGTTTCTGCTCTGCCACAGGTCACAGATTGTAAAGTACAATCTGGGCTCCTCTTCTTTTTTTTTTTTTTGAGACAATGTCTCACTTTATCATTCTGGATGGCCTTAAACTCATGGTGATCTTCCTGCCTCAGCCTTCTGAGTGCTGGGATCTGATATCAAAGGAAGGCACCACTATGCCCACCTTCTGGCTCCATTTTAAAAAAGAAACAGCATCCACTACCCTACGGATTATTTTGCAATCACAAGGAGAAACTGTAGAAGAGCGCTACGCATCCTGGCCTCAGCGTGCCTTTTTGAAACACACACCACAGCAACGAGCTGCCTAGGGCACCACGGCGCCCCCGTCCCCACAAGCACCTTCATCTGTCCATCTTCCAAGCCATTTCGGACAGACTTGGGAAACCAGGCCGGGCAGAGGGGCCGCAGCAATGTAAAGCAGAGAAGCAGAGGCCGGAGCTATAGCGCGTCCTGCGTGCGACAGGGGACAGTGGGGTCGCTTGCCTGGTACAGTTTTATCTTCTGCTCGTGGGGAAAGTGCAGGGTCGACACGTACAGGTGGACGAAGTTACTCTTCAGGCCTCTCCGGTGCAGGTTCTCGGCCACGATCTGACTGACAAAGTTCTTGCCCGTGCCGGCCCAGCCGTGCAGGGACAGGGTGAGAGGTTTCTTGGGGTTTCTGTTGTTCTTGAAGCCGGTCAGCGCCTTGAGAATCACTTCTTTGGCCAGATGCTGTCCGAACAGCTTCTCCTCCAAATCCAGCTTGAGGGCTGCGGGGCGCCGGCCCACAGCGCAGGGAGAAACACCTTAGTAAAGCACCGGAAAGCAGCACCTGCGGAGCTGCGGACGGCCCCAGAGTCGCCCCTGAGGCCGAACCACTTTTTTTGTGGGGGAGGGTTTCCGGTACCGTGAACCGAACTCACGACCCTGCGCTTGCCGGGCAGGCGCTGTGCCGCTGAGCTAAATCCCCAGCCCCCTGAGCCACACTTAACAGCCAAGGACGCGCAAGCAGGGTCACACTGGCCCGGGGAGGCGACTTCCGAGCTGCAGGGCATTTCCTGCCAACCCAGGGAAAACCAGGGGCCAGAGGAGAGCGAGCCGGGTAGACCCCGCATCTCTGCAAACTAGTGTGGAGGGCCGCACCGGGACGGGGGTGCGGAGGGGTGGCGGCCGCGCCGCTTTCAGTTTCGTCTTTCTTTCCCGAGTCTCGCTATTGAGCCCAGGCTGGCCTGACTTGGGGCCATCCTCCTGCCTCAGCCTCCCGGAGTGCTGGGATTACAGTGTGCGCTTCCACGCCCGGCACTTTCAGCTTTCCAGAGCGAGACCCGACAGCCGCGGCCGAGTTTGCCCGCCGGCGCCCGCCCCTCCGCCCCGCGCCGCCCGCCGCCCGCCACACGCACCGGAGACGTTGAGCGGCCGCTGCGCATCGCAGCACTCGGCGAAGCGGCAGTACCAGTCCTCGTAGGACAGGTAGCCGGTGAACGCCGACACCACCCCGATAGCGAGGCCCACGCTCAGGGGCTCCAAAGCCGCTGCCCCGCGCGCCGCTAGCAGCAGGAGCAACAGCAGCAGCCACAGCGCCTCGGGGACCCCGGAGCGCCCCGACGCCAGCCACATCGCGAGACCCGAAGAGCACAGCCGGCCGCTCGGCCGTCGGCGGCGCGCGCCAAACAGAACTTCCGCTCCCTCGCATCACTTCCGGCCACCCCCGTGGGCGGCCATGCCGGTGAAGGGCGGCGAGGCGCGTGCGGCCATCTTTGTGAGTGGCACGAAGGTGTCGGACTAAGCTAGGCTTCCAGGGAGCCCCACCTCCGGCTTTCACGGGCGTTTCTTTTTCTTCTCCTTTCTATTTGTTTTTTGCTCCCGGGAGTCGGGGAGGCCCCGTCCTGCGCAGCCCCGAGGGCTCTGCTCTTCCTCGGGTCCCGGGTGACTGCAGGTTGCGGACAAGGACGGAGGCTGCTCGGGAGCGGACATCGAGGAGCCGGGCCCGCCGCCCCGTCCCCCGGCGCCTGTGCGGGGTCCGACCGGGGCTCACG